>NW_012114622.1:8297846-8370322 GCF_000951035.1 Colobus angolensis palliatus
CCCCTACAATACACGGGCCAGCCCCTACAATACACGGGCCCCCCCTACAATACACGGGCCAGCCCCCTACAATACACGGGCCAGCCCCCTACCATACACGGGCCAGCCCCCACAGAAAGGACTGTCCACATTTCGGTGGTGGAGAGGTTGAGAAACTGCTTTTAACCACAACCTAGGGTGACTGAGGATTCCTCCTCTGCCTCCCAATCCGAGGTTCCTGCCTCCAGCAGAAGATGGGGAGAAGCAAGTTCTTTTCCCAGTTTCCTTTTGACTCCCAGGATAGAGTCATTCTCACTTAGGCTCTGAACTGGGGATTCAGTCCTGGAAGAAATAAAATGTGTTAGAGGAACACCTTGAGAATTCATGTTTAAAGAAGGGAAAGGAAACTGATTTTGACAGGGGATATGTTTGCCAGGGGCTAGACAAGACACCTTTAGACCCATTATACTTATTTATCTTTCAAAACAGCCTTTAGGCTCAAGAGACACGAATACTCCCCCACAATCCCCTCCAGCTCTCCCATTTCTAAACCAGTGTGAGAAATAGAGGCTCAGAAAGGTTAACGTGCTCAAGGTTACATGGTTGAAAGATGGGACCTAGAGTCTAACTCAGGATTCTCAGATTCTGAAGTCTCTACTTCCACACATTTGATGGTATTTTTTTTTTTTTTAAAGAAATAATGAAAGCTATGCTGAAGGTAAAGTAGGGAGCTGAAATAAGAGCATTCAATAATTCCCCTACTTTCTAATTAAAAGGATTGCTTTGTATATCCCAGAAAGCAATTACTATATACCATAGAAAATCTACATTAGCATATGGGATGTGGGTCAGGTGGTTATAACAAGGTTTTTTTTACAACTCTCAAGTCACATTTGTTATCCATGATCTCATTCCATCTCAACAGTCCTGTGAGGCTGTTGGGGCAAGTGTCTTCACTCTACACCTGAAGAACTGTGCCTCAGAGGAGGGTAGGACTTGGCCAAAGGCCTTCAGCTACACTGGCCCTGGACCTCGTGTACCCACCCTGAGGACATCTTTCCCTGCAGCTCCCTGCCCGGTCGGAGGTTCTGACCTCCTTTGCTTACAAGCCCAGGTGAGCTCAAGTGATCTCTGACTCACTAAGGGTTAAGCCACACAAACTCTTTTACGAGTGGAAACCACTTAATGTGCCCTGTAAAAAAGGGCCCCTCACCATGCTGGCTGCTTTTCCTTGAAAAGGGAGTGCCAGCAGGGAGCAGGGCTGTGCACAGGCCATCTTTTTGTGGGAGGATAGCGATGGGGCAGCTGCCACCCTGTAGTCTTAAAGACATCTCTGCGGGTTGGGAGAAGTTCTGGATGCTTCCAGAAGGTCAGGGTGGAAAATGACGTCAGCCCTGAGGAGAGGGGCTTGTGGGCATTTGGCCACAGGTGGAGAACTGACTCATATTGTTCTGCAACATTTATTAAATTCTTTTTTTTTTCACTACTTGCCAAGCTCTCTATGTGCATGACCTCATTTGATTCTTACAGCCCTTTGAGTTTGGTATTGTTCCCATTTATCAGGTACAGAAAGTGAGGAACAGAATGTTTTTGGCTAGACAGACTTGCCACTGGCTCAGGGTCACCCACAGTAAGCAGGGGAACTGGAATCTGAGCCTGCATCTCTCCAGCTCCAAAGCCTGGGTGCTCAGCCTCCACACCACCCTGCTTTCTGTTTGTCAGGAAGCATAGCTGGCCCAGGCAGGTGCTGCCACTGAAACGACCACTTTGAAACAACCCCGCAGGTAAATCCTTGTGAAAGAATTTTAGAGAAGCCCTCCCCTGCCTGTCCTCCCTGAGACTGGAAGGCCAATCCCTCCGTGCAAATGGGCTGGGCTCTGAGCTTCAGCCCTTTCAGGGTTAAACAGTAACCTTTCCACTGCTTGTGGTTGAGCAAATGCTAGCAAGGAACAAGCCCAGCCTTGAGCAAACAAGAGACTGGGCCCCGGTCTGCGGCCTTAGAGACTTTCTTTCCCCTTGAAGTTCCCAATCCGATTTCTTAGCTTTAGGGCAATTGCTCTACAAAGCTGGATGGGAAAATGCCCAGTTATTGTGAAAAAGAAAAGAAGGTTTGATATGAGTTTGTTTTCTTTCTCTGAGGGTGAGAATCAAAGAGGCATTCAGAAAGGGAACTTACGAATCAGTATAGTCACCATCTTTAAATTTTCAAGTGGGGAAACTGAGGCCCAGCATCATTTCTGGTTCAGCCTATCCACAGAGCTAGTGATGCTTCTCATCATAGCACCTGACGTGTATTCGTGCCCTACTTTGTGCCAGGTGCTCGAGGTACAGAAACTCATTTAATCTCCAACCAATGTACAGACGAGGTATGATTAGCTGCATTTTGCATATGAGAAAACTGGGTTCCGAGAGGTTAGGTAACATGTCTGGGTGACTACTAACCTAGTAAGTGGGAAGACCTGGAATTGACCCCAGCTCTTCTGGCTTCAAAGCTCCTATACAAGGTGCCAGGACATAGAATCCAGCTCTCCTACCTTCCCACCCAGTGGCTCTTTGCTGTTATAATGTCCACCATCCCTACCCTGTCTTTCCTTCTCCACCTTCTACTTAGACTGGATTCAGTCCTAATTATTTACCAAACAGCAGTGATGATGATGCTAATAATTACCATACATGTTTGTGTGTAGCCTAGTTCAGCCTTTAATTACCGCTCTCTCCCCAGCACCTAGAATAGTGCCCAGCCTATTACTAGGCTGATATTGTCGAATAAATGAATGCATGAATGTATTCGTATGCCTTCTGCAGACCCCTCTTCTCCCCCGACAGGCCCTACACAGAACCAGAGGAGTGGTAGCTAAATTAGGGGACGGAATGCCAAGGGCTAAAAATCTTCTGGATTGGCAATTTTACTCCTGTGGACATTGATAATACCCGAGGATGCAAAATTTCCCCAAAACAGGCAGAAAATTTTCCATGACTTGCTGCTATAAAGCTGAATTCCTCTCCCTACCCCAACATTTTTATAAAGAGCAAGTGACTTTTACAGCCTCTGGGTATTGCCCAGTAGTGATCTGGAAACAGGCTGCTCTTCGTTTGAATGACTGAACACACAGTTGGGGCTCTGGTCTGAAAGGTGGAGGGTGCCCCGCTTGGGAGTAGGGACATTACAAATACCAGAGAATTGAAGACAGTATTTCTGAAGTGTAAAATGTTTATGTTGCTATAAAATAAACCCACACAGGCCCACAGAAGAAATCTCTTCTCCCAAGTCCTTTACTGAGAAAATGATCCCACAGACTGAGGAAGCCACTTTTACTTAGGTCAGCTTGGAAACCCACTAAATTCTCCAAGTCTCTAACAGGAGAGAAAAAAATGGTTATAATTGTTACCAGAAAGGAAATTTTTTTTTTCTTTATCAGAAATGGGCAATGTCTGTCAGAGAAACCAACTGATTCCTGATATTATCACAAAGCCAGATACTTGAAGAGCTCTATTAAAATATGACTGAGGCCCTCTGACGACCAGCCCAGCCTGTGGCAGACACCCACACTGAGAAAACTTGTTACTGGGTGTGCAGGTGCAGTTGCAGTCCGAGCTCCCACACAGGTGCTAGGGCTGTGCTGCCACTGGCTTGGATTTTCATTGATTGAAATTGCACTTTAAATACTTTAAATAAAATCTCTTTGGCATTTTCACTTTTGTAAAAAAAAAAAAACCACTTGGATGCCAGCCAGCCTCGCCCTGGGAGCAGGTATTGCATTTTCCTCCCGCTTCAGTCCTGATCAGAGATTATTCATTTATGAATGGGTGGCTGTAAAAACTTGCCTCATGCATATGAAAATTGAACCTGGAAATTTTTAATTGCTGTGAGTTTTGCTTTTACAAAAAAGTCTTTGGCAATGGGTGGCAGGCAATGGGCGGAAGGACAAATTCTCTTTATTTTCTTCCTAAATTTACTCTGTGATCTGCGCTTTCAAATGACATTTGTCCAAGAGGCAATGACTGAACAGGCTGTTTGATCTCCTAACAGATCATGATTCTGGAAGGAGGTGGTGTAATGAATCTCAACCCCGGCAACAACCTCCTTCACCAGCCGCCAGCCTGGACAGACAGCTACTCCACGTGCAATGGTAAGGGGTCCTGTGGGTGTTGGTGTCACTGCTGTGCTGTGGGGGCTCTTTGCTTTACTTCTTCTCCCAGCCTAATGTTTGAAAAATATAGGCTTTTCAGCAGAAGATGTGGGACAAGAAGGAATGGAGAAAACTCAATTTCAGAGTTCCCTACCGGCCCCCAGGGTTCCAGACAAAAGCTCATTTGAGATATTCTGTTGCCTCCTCCCAAAATTAAAGGTTCTAGATTGACAGCCTGGCAGTGAGGCGGGTAGAAGAGATGCCTAAAGGAAAGACTCCGTGTTGAAGGTTTTAATAGCGTTTTGCTGGGATACCAAGATAGGCTAGGAGAAAAAGGGTGTGTATGTGCATGTGTACGTGCGTGTGCATGGAGGTTAGGAAGGAGAGGGTTACAGCAATTTAGTCTTTCTTTTTCATCTTCCAGTGGCCTCTCTTTGAAAGGGGAGAGGAGATTTGTAAGGAGAACACGTGTTCTCCCTAGTGCTTTCATCTAGAACACGTCTATTAGAAGAAGAGGGGACCTGGTGGTGGGGCGTATAGGAGGTTTGGTGATCAAGCCTGTGGCTTCCTGAATGAAGCTGAATCCCTAAATCAAGTTGAATCCCTGAATCAAGTTGTTGCTGAATCAGGAACCCCACACCCCATTGTGAAGCCATCCAGTTTAGGCATTCAGCTGTGCATCCAACAGCAGTGAGTTTAGGAAGCTCTGGGCCTCTTCTTGATCCACACCCACTGCTAATCTCCCAGCCAGAGGCTCTGCTGTTCGAGTTTGCTTTGAAATATGGAGATGGTTTTTTTGGTGACCAGAGCTTGAGAGGAAGCAGGAGTGGGAGGATAATGGGAGAGTTATTCTGCAGGGAGTGCTGATCCATGTGGAGCTCCACCTCTTTTAATTTGGAATCCTAGTCAAACATGGTGGAAAGGGTGAGCAGGTGAGCTTCCCTTACTCAGTCACCTGACCCCTCAAACTGCTGCACTTTCTGGGCAGTAGCATTTTCTGTTGTGAGCCTCAGATACCCTGTGAGGACCCAGAAAGTGTATTCCAAATAAAACTGGAAGTCTTTGGCATCCCCCGGACCCTGGCCCCTCAATGAAGGCAGCATTGCTCTTGCTTGCTCTGAAGAAAGTTGGGGAAATCTATTCAGCAGGAAGTAGAACTGGGGTACCACTTTTATTTCTTAAATTCCAGAGATCTCAAAGAAAGCTCAGCCTTGATCAAGACTGAAGAGGAGAAGGAGATCAGTTGAACGGCAGAGAGGATGTGAACTCATAGGAATTTTTATTGTTTCTCCTGAAACTTCAGGAATTTGGTGGGTTCTCTGTCTGATGTGGAATCTCCACAGTTAACTTCAGACAAAAATCCCTGATTTTCCCAAGTTTGAACAAGATACACTAGCAGGGACTATCTTTTAATCTAGACCATATTAAGTTTCCAGATGAGATTATTCTAGATGTGCTGTTAGGTTATTAAAAGTTGGTGCCTCTTGTTGCCAAAACCAGAGTTGTACTGTCATAGCATGACAATTATTTTAGAAAAATAAAGATGAAAGACTTGGGGAGCCACAAAAATATATTTTCCATCCTTAGACAGCTTTATTTGTGAGGCACCAAAAATTGGGGGAAATGGAAAGATCAAGCCCAAGGTCTGTGTATTTGGGACTATTTCCATATAATTAGATTTTTAGATTAGATTGTTCCATTCCTCCCCCAATCCCAGACTATTGGCTTCCTCTTTAGAGCCCACGTTGAGGGCTGGGGGCTGCTTTTGTTTGGCCATGAGGTATGAGGAGCTAAGTGCATACTGTGAGTGGTGGGTATTGCTAATGGCAGTCACCTTTGTGCACTAGATAAACCTGACCTCCTCCTCTTAGTGCTTCTGAGGTCTGGAAGCCATGGATGGATTCTGAATGAATGAGGAAGAAGAGGGATTGGGTCAGAAACATTTCCCCTTCAGTCTCCCCTCTGAGGGTGTTGTAGGCTGGACCATGGGCGTTATGGGAGTCAAACCTTTCTGAGGCCTTTAGCTCCTTGTAATTCAATAGACCAGCAACATCAGCATCACATGGAAGCTTGCTAGGAATGCAGAAACTCAGGCCGCTCCCCTGACCTGTTGAATCAGAATCTGCATTTGAACAATATTCCCTGGTGGTTTACGATCATATTAAATTTTGAGAAGAACTGATCTGGTGTGACCTTGAAGAAAAAGTTAGAGACAGTTTTCTTGCACTACATTTTCTTCTACTGGTCCACCCTTGAGTTTACTGGAATATCCATGTGTCATGTTCAGTTGGATTTCCCTTGCTTCAGCTTGGTGGGATGCAATAGTCTTTGCCTCTTGCCCCTCTCACTCACCTTTCCTGAAAGGGAGCTCCTTGCCGACGTCTATTCTCAAGGGAACTGTAAACTCTCTCAACCCTGTTCCATGCCCTCAGATGCTGGCTCTGTCTTTTCCATTGCCCCAAAACTTCGGGCAGGCTATGGAATGTTTTTTTTTAAGTGAGCATGAGTCACATATTTAGACGGCTAGCACATATTAGGCTCAGCAATATTTATCCAGGTGAATGAACTGCACTTCTTCATCGGTATCTGAATGCACCATCTTGTAAATGCACCTCCCAACTCCTCAGATGCCTACCTTATTTCTCCTTCAAAAACATATTCCATTAAATAAATATATGGTGAGCATCTACTATGGCAAGATCTCTGAGGTCATTTTTATAGGTGATACAAAGAGGAGTAAAACTGTCTGTGACCTCAAACATACAATTTACAAAGGAGAATAAGACAGCACTTAGAGACTTGTAGAGAAAAACAGAACATGACAAAGCCATTAGGAGAAATACCAAGCATGTCTCCTGGAGAGTAAGACGACAGTGAACTCTTGAGGCAAGTTGGGGGGATTGGTGATGACTTTAAGGGGTGGTCAGAGTTTGAAAGATGGGTAGAAATTCAACAGGAGTGAGAGGTAGAACACAAGCTGAACTGAAAGAACAGCATAGAAAAAAGACAAGAGTTATTGATTACTTGAAGAAGAGTTAGTGAAGAGCCTCAATGCCTAGCTAGGCAGCTTTATAACTAATTTCAGTGGGTGATAAGAACTACTAAAGGTAACTGAGTAGGGAAGTGACATCATGATAGCTATAATGACTAGGCTGGCGCAGTGAGATATCAGTCCAGTTAGCAGATCAATAATCTGGACCACTTTGAGGAAAAGCAAAGGCATCGTATAGAAAACAACCTTAATTTCAGGCCTTATTTTTGGTTGAAAATGGTCTGAGTTTGGGGTGTGTGTGTGTGTGTGTGTGTGTATAAGAGAGAAAAAAGTGACAGAGAGTGAGTGAGAGAAAAGAGGAGCAGAACTATTCAGATATGAACAATAAGCTAATAAATTGCTGAAATGATAGCAATGCTCTAGCTTTCGTGATATTTTACTGTGGGTGAGGGGGGAATGAGCTCTGAGCATTTCAGCTCTCTTGTCCTCATCCAGTGCCCAGGGGTAGGTAGCATGCTAGGGAGGACATGAAGATGCATTTCTGCTCCATCCCCCATGCTGGCACATACACAGACTGTGGTTGTGTCTCTGAGATATCTGGCAGCCAATAGTGCATCCCTGTGTCAGATACTATGGCCAGGAACAGCCAGGGGTCACTCACGAGACTGCCTCCTGTTTTGCAGTTTCCAGCGGGTTTTTTGGAGGCCAGTGGCATGAAATTCATCCTCAGTACTGGACCAAGTACCAGGTGTGGGAGTGGCTCCAGCACCTCCTGGACACCAACCAGCTGGATGCCAGTTGTATCCCTTTCCAAGAGTTCGACATCAACGGCGAGCATCTCTGCAGCATGAGTTTGCAGGAGTTCACCCGAGCGGCAGGGACGGCGGGGCAGCTCCTCTACAGCAACTTGCAGCATCTTAAGTGGAACGGTGACTCTCTCTTTCTGTGTCTCTCCCTACCGTGCTAGGAGCCAGCTGGAAGAACAGAGATTCTGCAGATGACAGGATTCTTTGTCAGGGACAATAAAGAGTGGTCTCACTTCCAAATTACCATGTCCCAAGACAGGGAAGTGGAAGGAAGATGAGAGGACAGGATTGAAGCCTAGGGTACCTGGTGTGTCTAATCCCTTATAAACGGTAGTGTAATTTAATCCTCTCCTTATGGTGATAATTTTCAGGAAGACAAAACTGTCTAGGAATTCATAGAATATTTACTACCCTTGGAAAATGTTTTCTTCTTTCCTTTGCAAACAGGGTTCAATAGTTTAACATCCAGTCACTTGCTTGTTAAAGATCATCATGGTTACAAAACAAACAAACAAACAAAACACACACACACACACACACACACACACACACACACACACACACAACCTCAAACAACCTTCTAGACCTAGGTTCTTAAGATAGGGTCCTAAGAGTGGTAAGAAGATATATGAAATTAGAATTATGTTTGTATTTTGGGAGGGGAAAAGACTCACAATACTTCAGCAGATTCTTAAAAGGTCTGTAACTTAAAAAAAGGGTTAGAACATATGGTCTAGGTACGTGTATGGGGAATATTTCTGTGGTGGTTTCTGGAATTTCTGTTGCCCTAATGCCCCAGATGTCTCTCTGAGGCTTCCCCTAGCACAGGGATGGGCCACCACGCCAGATGTTGTCCTTGAATGGTAAATTATTCACACACGAACACATCCTATACTGACATGTAAGACCTAGTAGGGTGGAAAACTGACCTTGCAGAATGGTTTTGACACTGGCATAAGGTTCCCCTGATAGTAGCTGTAAAAATCTAGCTCTTCTGACAACTATGGGCATCCCGAAAAGTAGCAATACTTAAGAATAGGGAGTTGGCCTGTTCGCACTGGAAAAGGCATTTATGTCTTGGTAGAATCCATGTTTGGGCAAGTAACCGGGAGTTGGGCAGCATGAGCTCCAGGGCTGTGAACCAGAGTCATACCCTGGCAACAGCCATCAACACTGAGAGAACCTGGGGCCTTGCAGCAGAGCTTGTGGCTGCGGCAGCCGTTTTAGATGATGTCATTCAACTCCCTGGCCACACCCTGCTTCCCACCCCCCTCACATTGGTGGTTGCTCAGTTTTCTTTGACTAGAATCAAACCAAACAAGGCTCTATAAATAACCCTCAGGAATCTTCAGAGAGATCAGACTTACACTTGAATAATTAAAAATATTTACCTCCACCCCCAATTAAATCCACTCCTTTAAAGCTTTACCCTGATTGAGGCCTGAGGCAGGGAGGCCTGGGAGGTGCTGTGGTCATCTTAGACCTTCCCTCTCTGACCTCCCATGGCTTGTTTGGTCTCACCACATGCTGCTGTAGCCTCTGAGTTCCTAACGTCCAGCCAGATTTCTTACTCTTTTGTTGTTTGCCTTTGTGTAGACATTCTATTAACTAACATTTATTGAGTATTTACTTATACTAGGCACTGTAAGTGAATTAACTCATTTAATAACTTTATGACAAAGTAAATATTGTGCCCATTTTACAGGTGGGAAGACTGAATGTCAGAGAGGTTAAAGGCATGACTTCTGCTCTTGAGATGTTTATAATCTGTCTGGGGAAGAAAAACATACTAGATTCATTTGTGCATTTACATATGTGTGTGTGTGTGTGTGTATATATATGAGCATGCATATATAACTTTTATATATGATAATGGGAGAGGAATTGCAAGCAAACAAGGACATGTGATGTGCACTGCTTGTACATGTGCTGAGACATAAATAAGGAAAGAGTCACTGCATTTTGTCCAGACATATCTCACAGATTGGATGTAATCATGATGGCTTTGATTAGATTTTAAATCAAAGAAGAATCAAGCTAGTTAAAACAGTTTTCCCTACATTTTCATTTTCATATCATATCTTAGTATGGGAAAGAACCTTAGAAGTCATCTAGTGACCTTATCTAGTTTAATCTTGTTACAGATGGGGAAACTGAGACCCAGAAAGGTAAAGGGCACACACCTTCCTCATAGCTAGTAGTGGAAAAACAGGGCTTCTGAAGTTCTATTTCCACCATACTGGATGCCTTTACTATACCACATCAAAGAATTGCTTCTAATGTAGTGCCTTAGATTCCTAATTTTCTGGGGTCAGAGACTGCAGGCTTGAGTTTGTAGAGGCTAACAGAGAAACCCCTTCCCATAAACAAACATAGGTGACCAGGCAGTAGGATGGCAGAAGCTCTGCAAAGAAGCCAGTTCTGTCCTTATTTAAGCACCCAGTTCTGGCTTCATCCTCTCTGACTATCCCAATCTGTCCTTCACAGGCCAGTGCAGTAGTGACCTGTTCCAGTCCACACACAATGTCATAGTCAAGACTGAACAAACTGGTGAGTAGTAGTGGACAAAGGGAGCCAATCTAGTCAGGCAAAGCTCTGGGGAGGATAGTTGGGAGAGGGCAAGAGAGAATGTGGGAGCAAGTTTTTTTGCAGGAAATGCAGGGAGGCCTTTTCCCTGGCTGTCTCTGATAGGCCACCCCCACCATGAACCTCATTCTTGCCCTTGCGACCAGTGACTACCACCTATTTCCGATTTATAGACTTATGGGGAGCCACACTTCTCTACCTCCTACTCCTGGTGTGGCATCATCCAGACCTCAGGCCAGTAGCCAAGGAAATGCAGAATATAAGGTGGGCCTCCCCACTACAAAAAGTGTCAGGGACTGGACTTGGCCAAGTTTGGAAAGAGAAGAGGAAGGGGCAATGTCTCCTCTTCTCTCCCTCCTCCCTTGAGGGGAGTGCGTTTCACCAAAAGGGGGAAGATGTTAACTTGGTGTTGTAGCTAACAAATTTTTAGGGGCCAAATTTTTAGGGGCCATGGGGAGCTTCTGCAGAGATGTACAAAGGTACCTGCAACCCAACTCCTGCCTTCCGTGTGTTTTTATATGAAGGACACAATTCTGGGCTCTGAGCAGAGGCTACAGTCCCATAGCATCTACATTCATTTTCATTTCCTTTCCCCTGTCCTAAATCTGTCTCCTGGAGACTGTCCTCCAAAGTCTATGAGCCATCATAAAACTGTGCAGCAACTCTTGCTCCTAGGTCACTCCCCATGTTCATGCCAGGGAGCCTGTGAGCCACGTGGGCCAACCGAGCTTGCCACAGGCTTCCCTGAGGATGTTTCCCAGTCACCAAGGACAGAATTTGACATACAGGTGATTTATGAGTCACTTGGGGCCAAAATTGGCCCATGCAGTTATTTACCCTTTTATAAGTGGGCTGGCCTACCATTCATTATTAAAGAAAAAAGCAATAGCTGCTAAGCATGCGAATTGGGCTTTGCTAGCCATGCCCTTCTCTTCAGAGGCCAGGGGATGGGGCATCTGGATGTTCTGTGCTTTACGGGCCTGGCATTGCCCTAGAGATGGATGCAGGACTTGGTCAGGAGGATGGCACCCCCTCCCCTGCTTGACCTGACAGACAGCCCCACTGAAGGAGCCAGGGTAATACTGGAGAGGTCCCAAATAACTTGATAATTCCTTCTTGACCATCCAGACATTCTTGTGTTGCCAGTTCAGAAAAGCTGAGTGGAAGGGTGGAGAAGAAGGTCCACCCTAGGAGGAAGGGAGAAGACACTCATAGAGGGGCCAACACCCCCAAACCTCTTTGGTTCAGTTTGTTTTCAGAGACAACAACAGGTGTACAAGGTGACCCAACAAGGAGAGAGGGTGTAACCCCAAGAGATTGGGCTTGGGGTGTCCAAACATGTAGCTATTAGCTAAAATACTGGCTAAATCCCTATGTCGTAAACAGGAGGACTTAGCCAGTAAGTCAGGTTTTATATCATTTGTGCTATAAAAACAAAATGAAACGCAGTCAGTGGCTTACACCCCGGCCCTAAAACTCAGAACCTAGCAAGGAGGGGAGCTGAGGGTAACCTAGGTCTGCGGTAAGGAGAAAGCAGGAAGTTTCTGGTGAGGACAAGGTGAGAGATCTTACAGCTTTTGGCTAGCCAAGAAACAAAATGCTTCTGTTGGAGACCAGCCCAGATCTGGGGGTTGTGTGGGAGTTGAGCTCCATTTGGGGTAGGTGGAGGGGAGTTCCCTTTGAATCTGAAATCTGAAGAGTCAATCAAAGTGAGATGTGCTTACCGCAGCACACAGAAGAAAGAGAGAGAGAGAGACAGAGTACAAGAGCACTTCTTTTCTGCGATGGGGCAACGGGGCTCCACTCTTAAAAGGTGTTTGTTTGATTTAGTAACACTCTCCACCCCTTCTCCTTGGTTTTGTTTTGAGAATTTTATGTCATCCTTTAAGCTAATTGGAAAAAGCCTAGAGGGAGGGGGCTGTCATCCAACTTGGATGACAAATCTCTGGAGTTCAGCAACAAAGAAACTGTGATAAGATTGACTAGACTCTTCCTGAAAGAAACATCATTAACCCTCCAAGGAAGACATTAATAGAAAAAGATACTTGTTAATTATTTATTATACATTTAAATAAATTTATCCCTCACAAAGCTTTCCCCCCACCACATCCCAGGGTAAAAATATTGTGGTGATTATGCAGTAGAATGCAAAACAACGCCAAGCCAGGTTAGCAAAATTCCCAGGAACCACTGGTCTAGGACAGGTTCCCATTCTTGTAACTTCTCTCACTTCCCTAAAAATGCAATAGGTATGGAACACATGGATGAGGCCATTTCCCCGAGGATGCTGAAAGGAAAATTAGACAACATTATTACAAAGTAACGCAACTGAAGCAGAATCGTATCCCTTGTCTCTGAGGACCACTCCTCACCCCCCATACCTTGTTGATGAACAATGAGTTAGAAAATGCAGCCTCTTCTTCCTAGGGAAAATGATCACTGACTATTCTCCTTCTCTATTTTTTGTAGACCCTTCCATCATGAACACCTGGAAAGATGAGAACTATTTATATGACACCAACTATGGTAGCACAGTAGGTAACTAACTCCCTGACACTTAAGGCCCTTTACGTTCTTATTCTGTTTGTCTAAGAGCCACAGTGTTCTATTGTGAGGTGGGGGGACTCTAAATGTCCTTTATCTTTTCATGGCCACAGATCTGTTGGACAGCAAAACTTTCTGCCGGGCTCAGATCTCCATGACAACCACCAGTCACCTTCCTATTGGTAAGCTGTCATCACATCTGAGGCTGGCTGTGCCTAGTACTTAGGGAGAATTGGTGGGAATTACCAACAATCTGCATTTCTGCCTTGCTGGAGTCTTTCTAATTGAAGGGCTAGGAAAGGAATGGAGTTACCATTAGATGAGGTTTGCGTTTGAGGCAATATTTGTACATTGAAGATGACCAGTAGGGATCCTCTAGGCAAAATGTTGGTCTCCTGTGAAACTAGTCACTCTGTTGTGACAATAAAAGTTGTTTAGGCTTTTCTTTATTTTCAACGAAAACTTACTCTTGCAATATAACTGATAAAATTATTCGTATTTGGGTATACTTATGGGAAATAAGGCTATATTTAATTTTCAACAAACTACATTTGGCTTTAGAGAAAGAATACCTCATAGTGAAGTTCAAAGATCCGTGAACCTGTAGTGATGGTTTCTGGGTGAAAAGGCAGCCATCGGAAATTTCCAGAATCCCCATAGTTACACTATTTTGTCAGTTTTTAAGTCTAATTCTGATGACTCATCAGTGCTCTCTAATCAGTCAGAGCACCTGCATTTTATGAGTTATGTTCACATTAGCTGCATTTGGTTAAGGCTGGATGCAACTGGGGCTATCCATGCTTCTTAACCAAGGTTACACTGGGTGAGAAGATTGGGATGTTGGGAGTCTGGGAGAGGGGATTTCAGATTACCACCCTCACCTACAAATAGGTGCATTGGCACGTACACCATGGGAACTGGTTGAAAGAGGATCTTATGGTTTCCTGTGATCTGGGTACAAACTTGTGGATCTCTTTGGGTCTATGAAATGGCACTTAGACATCAGTCACAAGTGATAGTGCCTCTCTCCTGGAATTAAATTTGGAGCAACTTCAGAACTGGGATTTAATTGGGTCTTTGTGAAAGAAATTAGTCTGCAACCCTTCCTTCCTTTTTTTTTTTTTTTTTTTCTGTTTTTGTTTTTGCTTTTGAGAACGGAAATAATGAAAGGTTTTAGTTTGAGGTTTTGTTTGAGTCAAGCCCCTTAAATGAGATGGGGCTGGGAGCCAGTGTAAATGCTTCTGGAATTGAGGTTAAAAGCTGAGGCCAGCGTAGCTCTCGACTTTTCCTTCCCCCAGTAGCCCTTAGCATTATGTGTCACTTGAAGTATTTGTTAAAATTAGGAAATAGATCAAATATTGTCAAGGCTTGGCTGTGTATTTGCTATTCTAGGGGAACTGAGCCAACCGAGGTAAAATTTCCGTGGCAATCATTATCACTCAGTCAAGACCACGGGGTTCAGGGCTGAGGAAACCTCCCGAGTCACACTCTGAGTTCCTCTGAGACTTCCTACAGTGTCATCTCCCGCATCCTTCCATCCTTCCAGTTGGGTCTTTGACTTATGGCAAAAAATTCCAACTAAGAATAAAGCTGAACCAACCACTTCCTGAGCCTCAGGGGCTAGTGTGTCTTGACATACCCGGGAAACCAAAATGTCATAGTTACAGCTCTGCTGCCCTGACAGCCGGGTCATCCTCTTCTACATCGTGACTTACACCTTTTAGAATCTCAAAATCAACAGGGGCCTTAGAGACCAGTTTCTGCTTTCACATTTGCAGCAAGGAACTCACTGTCTCCCGAGTCCACCGGTTGTATTTTTCAATAGTCCTTCTTAAGATGAGTTCAGGAATCTGCTCTCCTTATCCTTCTGATCCTTGTTTGCTGCAGCTCCCCATTCCTATCCTGTGATTGTAAACCAGGCTGGAAAATGAGATCAACCACCCAGGCCCTAAAGAATCAATGCAGTCTCTGGGGTTGGTGTATTAGTTGGGGTAATAGCCCTTCAGTAGGATAGTTAATTACAGCCTTATATGGGTCAGTTTCTTTCAGAATAGTTTATAGTCTCTACTGCATGGAACCAGAACCCCCAGGAAAACCTTGGTCATTTGCCTGAGTCTTTATATTTCAAGTTCCCGTGAAATTGAATGCAGTGAAATATCTTTCTATGTTTTAATGCTAGTTACCAGCTGAGCTAAGGCGAGGTTCAGCATAAACTGATGCCCTCTGTGATAAACGCAGGTGGGGAAACAGGCTTTGTTTTGATTTCTCTGTCATCTGCCCATTTCATAAAATACCTGCTGCCAGTGTCCTGTTCTGCTCGACAGTCCTCCAGCCTGTCATGCCAGCTCGGGCTTGATGTGTTTATCCACTGACTTGTTGAGCCTAAAGCTAGGGTGGCACGGTCTATTAGAACACTGAAATTTGTATATCCCGTAAAGAAATGGCTCACAGCTGAATCATATGCAAATGTTTCTAATCTTTGCTTCTTGCGAAGCAGCTTAGCTGAAGTCATGCTCTCGCACTGGCATCACAAACCTGTGGCTTGTTGCTGCCCTTGCCTGGACCGGATGGACATTGGCCTGAAGTGCCTGGGAGCCGAGCAAGAGAAAGCCAGGCTGGACAACTTCTCCAGGGCAAGCCATTATTTTATAAGAATGAATCACTTAACCACATGGCTAACTTCAAAGTCTTGACTTTTATTCTAGGGCAGAAGGAGGACACATATTAAAGCGAGGTTAAAGATCAAAAGATATCAGTGGTAAGGCAGGCCAGTGATTCCATGGCTTATCCCTGCACACTGCAACAGGAAGAGGGGGCTGGAAGAAATTAGGTTCTTCTTTTGCCTTTGACTGCTTATTCCCTTTTATGATGATGGAAAGATTTTTATTTGGGGATTTAAAAGAGAACATTCCTAAACTGGATGGAGCCTAGCTTGGGTAAATGGCTGACAACTCAAAGAATATTTCCTCATGGTTTATCTGGCCTAGGGGTTTTAGAGTTCATGGACTGCTACATGGGCCACACCCCCCTGAAATTGTTGACAAAATTTCATGTGTGCGTATATGTGCATTTTTTCTGAGGAGAGGGTGCAAGGTTTTCATCTTATTCACAAAGTCACCTGAACTCTAAAGTAACTGATTCTAGATCAACTAGGAACCCAGAAGCAATAATTGAGGCCAATATACTGAGACTCTTGTATTTTTCTGAATTCAACTCCTGGCTCTGAAAGAATGGCCCTGCATCCCTCCTGGATGTCATTTGAAAATGAGCTTTGCTTGTGGCCTGCTCGGTAAATGCCACTCTTTGTCGGCAGTACAACGTGGCCCTGTCAGAGTGATGTATCACTTGGAAACCGGAGTGGATGCCAGACCTGTCGCAATATTGTTACATCCTGATGGGGTGTTGCAACCTCACCCTGCAACCCACAGGGAGGGAGAGTGAAGTCTCTTTGCATTTCCTGTGAATTTGTCCTCTCGGATTTCAGAGAAACCCAGGTCAGGTGCAGGCCCTGCTAGTGACAATGCCAGGAGAGAAATTCTTAACCAGGATGAGAGGTTTCTCGTTTACTGAGGTCTTATTAAATCTCTCTCTCCATCCTGCCATGACGTTTCGAGAAATTGCTGGGAACACCGAGTCTTGATTAGCTGGGAGATAAGATGGGTGAAAGGGTCCATGAACGTTGGGAAATATAGAATTGTCAGATTGAAATTATCTTTTTCACTAACAAGAGCATTATAGAAGTGAACCTGATTCTTGGCAGCAAAGGCTTGTGTGAAATCTGTTATGTGCAAAGGGAGATTATGTGTAGGCCACCATTTCTGGAAATGACATAGAATTGTGGTTATGAGTAAAGCTTCTGGATTCAAACTGTTTGTGTTCATATCCTGGCACCACATTCCAGCTGTGTGACTCTAGACAAATCATTTGACCCCTCTGTTTCTCAGATCCTCCACAGCTGAAAACTGTGGATCATATTAGTACCTGCCTCATGGAGTTATTGTGTGAATTAAATAAGTGATTCATGTAAAGTGCATAGTACAGTGCCTGGTACATAGTAAGTGCTCAGTAAATAGTAGCTTTTTTTCTTAACCAATTTAATTAGGAGCTAATGGCTGGCAGTTCATAGCTTTTTTGAATAATAGGCCTCTCTTGATAACTGAATGGGTGCTGTGAACCTTCTCCCTTCACATATGGTTTCAGTCAGTCCATGTGCCCTTGAAGGCCACACTGGGTCAAGGGACCCTAGGTTAGGAAGGGCACATGGAAGAGACCAGTTTTACTGGCACAATTTCTTAAAATACTTGGATTGTATTTAGGGACTATTTTGTATTAGAATTGGCTAGTTTTTGAGTGTGAGAGTCTTCATAAGATCTGCTTTAGTCCTCCCAATACACACACACACATACACACACACTCACACTCATACACATGAGGCTAGATCATTTAGTTTTCTTTCTGAGAAGAATCTTTATTTCCCAGGTCCGGCTCCATCATCTCCTCTTTGGTAATAGTCCCACAGGTTGCCATAATGAGTCATTTGTTAAACTAATCTGTGTTTCCATAGTCCACTATGGCCCTCTGTACTGAGCTTGGGCCACTCAATGGCCCTTTTGTCAGGCTGATTAAAATGTAACTTTGCATGCCAAAAAAGGGCACTCCTCTGGCTTAAAAGCCATCTTCCTTTGTTATAAATGTTTACATTTTTGTATTATGTAAAAAAAACCCCACAAATTTTTCAATGATCTAAATCTTTCAATGGCTTCCATCTTTCTCAGAGTCATGTCCTTAAAAGCCCAATAAGGCATTAATGATCAGAATCTCAGCTTCTCCCTCTCTGCCTCTTACAGCATGCATATACCAAACACATATCAACCTCAGGGCCTTTGCACTTCTGTCTTACACATGGAAGGCTGTTGCACAAGCTCTCTGCATGACCATCTCCCTCATATTCTTTAGGTGGTGGAATCAGAGAGGTCTCCTATGACCACCTTGTATCAAATTGCAAATTATTCCCAAGTCCATACATCTATCTCCATTTCTTACCCTGCATCATTTTTCTCCATAGCATTTATCATCTCTGTTTTGTTTGGTTCACTAGCACATACTCAAAGAGTGCCAGGCATGCAGTAGGTGCTCAGTAAATTTTGCTTAAATGAGTGGATGCAGGAAGTAAAAAGAGAATTAAAGAAAATAGGTCAGTTAAATGGCTCTCATTTTTCTCTTCAGCAGAGTCACCTGATACGAAAAAGGAGCAAGACCCCCCTGCCAAGTGTCACACCAAAAAGCACAGTAAGTTGACTGGCTTTCAGATGGCCTTTTGTCCTTCCCATCACATTGGGCACATCTGGAGGCCACTAGTTTTTCAGCAAATATTGCCTCTGTCTGCTGCCTTCATGTCTTCATCCCAAACAGGGTGGAGTGAGAAAACAGAGGCATCACTTGCTAGCAAAGTAACCCCCTCTGCAGCTGTTTCTCAAAGTGGAGCCTCACTGGATATTTCCTCCTCGTTCTGTCATATGTGACACCCAGTGCCTAAGAACTGCTTCAGGCATGGGGTTAGCAATTTCCATCTCTCCCAGAAGAAAAGGGTGGGAAGAGGAACAAGATAAGAAGAAACAGTTGAGATGTCTCATCCTTTGTTTTGCTGAATGTTGACCTCCTACCTTTGTGGAGTTCCCATTCCAAGAAATGACTGTTTTTTCTTAAGATTCAACACTGCTCATTGGGAGTTGAATCTCCTCCAGTAATAAAATTTTATGAACATATACGAAATATCAGAGACATGGAATTGTGGGTGGAATACAGAAAGAAATCAAGATGGTATAATGCAGGCCTGTAATCCCAGCACTTTGGGAGACCGAGGTGGGTGGATCACTTGAGCTCAGGAGTTCAAGACCAGCCTGGGAAACATGGCGAGACCCCATCGCTACAAAAAATACAAGAACTAGCTGGGCATGGTGGCACATGCCTGTAGTCCCAGCTACTTGGGAGGCTGAGGCAGGAGGATCGCTTGAGCCAGAGAGGTCTAGGTTGCAATGAACTGTAATTGTACCACTGCACTCCAGCCTGAGCCACAGAGTGATATTCTGTCTCAAAAAAAAAAAAAAAAAAAGGTATAATCCAGAAATTATAAGGAATTAGAATGTCTTTATCTGTTATTCCACATCATCCCACAAAATTGAATTAATGCCACCCCTCAAATGGTGGGTGGGGTGAGGGTGGGGCATCACAAATTCAGTGGGAGTAAGGTTGAATTTGGTTGATAATCTTATTGCAGTAGTGGCTTCATTTTCAATTTGGGTCCTCCAGTCCCTGCATGACCACCCCCTTCCCAACCACCCTCATCTATTCTGGGAGTAAACGTTCTAGAGCCTTATTGATTTGCATTTGGCTGAAATACAGTTGCTAGGTCAAAGCAATTTAATTGGTTGAGGTACTAGATAAAAGTGGTTGAGAGTTGCTCTCTGGGGAAGTAACAGGTTGAAATGAACCTCAAGCAGTTGCAGTTTGTGAATAATAACTAGAAGAAACTTCCCCGTGGCTTAGGAGACCTAAGGCCTATTCCTTAGTCTTGGCTATGTCACTAGTTAGCTGTGACCCTGATCAATTCACTTAAATTCTCTGTGTCTCAGTTTCCTGATTTGTAAAATAAAATATTGTGCTAGTTTATTCTTAAATACCTTTTTAATGTCCAACATCTGGTGATTCTGTGATCCATCTTCCCTGAGAAGTAGGGGAGAAATGAGTATCTCCTACTTGGAGGAAGATGACCTAACTCAATGCTCTCTGCCCTACCTTTGGGCAGGGCCATTAATAACCTCCCTTTCTGCTTTTCATCAGACCCGAGAGGGACTCACTTATGGGAATTCATCCGCGACATCCTCTTGAACCCAGACAAGAACCCAGGATTAATAAAATGGGAAGACCGATCTGAGGGCGTCTTCAGGTTCTTGAAATCAGAGGCAGTGGCTCAGCTATGGGGTAAAAAGAAGAACAACAGCAGCATGACCTATGAAAAGCTCAGCCGAGCTATGAGGTGAGGAGTTTCATGTCTCTGAAAACGATAAGGCTGCACGACCCATTATTTACCTAGCAACCTTCATCTGATCAGTCACCTTATACGATCTCCTTTGTTACAGATACTACTACAAAAGAGAAATTCTGGAGCGTGTGGATGGACGAAGACTGGTATATAAATTTGGGAAGAATGCCCGAGGATGGAGAGAAAATGAAAACTGAAGCTGCCAATACTTTGGACACAAACCAAAACACACACCAACTAATCACAAACAAAGAACTCCTGGACGTAAATATTTCAAAGACTACTTTTCTCTGATATTTATGTACCATGAGGGGAAAAAGAAACTACTTCTAATGGGAAGAAGAAACACTACAATTGATTAAAAAAATTATTTTGTTACTTTGAAGTATGTCCTATATGGGGAAAAAACGTACACAGTTTTCTGTGAAATATGATGCTGTATGTGGTTGTGATATGTTTTCACCTCTATTGTGAATTCTTTTTCACTGCAAGAGTAACAGGGTTTGTAGCCTTGTGCGTCTTGCTAAGAGAAAGAAAAAAAAATCAGAGGGCATTAAATGTTTTGTATGTGACATGATTTAGAAAAAGGTGATGCATCCTCCACACGTCAGCATCCGTATGGCTTCGTCAAGGCAGGTGAACATGGTTGTTGGGTTGAATTCCAGGGTCTCAGATGGTTAGGACAAAGTGGATGGATGCTGGGAAGTTTAACCTGAGCCTTAGGATCCAGTGAGTGGAGAATAGGGACTTCCAAAACCCAAGGTTGGCTATAATCTCTGCATAATCACATGACTTGGAATGCTTAAATCAGCAAGAATAATAATGGTGGGGTCTTTATACTCATTCAGGAATGGTTTATCTGATGCCAGGGTTGTCTTCCTTCCTCTCCCTTGGATGGTTGGTGAAATACTTTAATTGCCCTCTCTGCTTACTTCTAGCTATTTAAGAGAGAGCCCAGCTTGGTTCTTTTTTGCTGCAAGTGCTTAAAAATAAGTTGGATAAAGGAGACGGTGGTATGGAAATGACTGAAGAGTTTGCTCTTGTATCCCTATAGTCCAAGGTTTCTCAATCTGCACAATTGACATTGTTTGGCTGGAACGTTCTTTGTGGTGAGGGCTTTCCTGTGCATTGTAAGATGTTCAGCAGCATCCACTCATGACCTCTAACCACTTGACACCAGAAACCCCCCAGCTGTGATAATCCAAAATGTCTCCAGACATCACCAAATGTTCCCTGGGGGGCAAAACTGCCCTTGATTGAGAACCACCAGTTTAGCTAGTCAATATGAGGATGGTGGTTTATTCTCAGAAGAAAAAGATATGTAAGGTCTTTTAGTTCCTTAGAGTGAAGCAAAAATAAGACTTCAACCTCAACCTATCTTTATGTTTTAAATGTTAGGGGCAATAAGTTGAAATAGCTAGAGGAACTTCTTTTCAGAACCCCAGATGAGAGCCAATGTCAGATAAGGTAAACATAGTAATGTAGCAGGAACTACAATAGAAGACATTTTCACTGGAATTACAAAGCAGAATTAAAATTATATTGTAGAAAGAAACACCAAGAAAAGAATTTCCAGGGAAAATTCTCTTTGCAGGTATTAATTCTCATAATTTTTTGTCTTTTGGATTATCTGTTTACTGTCTCATCTGAACTGATCCCAAGTGAATGGTTTATTGCCTAGATTTTTACTCAGAGGATTGTTTTGTTTTGTTTTGTTTTTAAGAAAAGAAAGAAAGGATGAAAAAAATAAACCAAAATCTCAGCTCAGGCACAATTGTCACCAAGGAGTTGGAAGCTTCTTCTTCAATAGAGGAATTGTTCTGGGGGTCCTGGAGACTTATCATTGAGCCATGTAATCTGGGAAGCACAGGAATCAGTAGACACTTTGAAAATGGATTTGAATGTCCTCATCCCCTTTGCAGCTTTTCTTTTGGGCTCTCTCATATCCTTGGCTTGCTCCTCCATTCTACCTCTCTTTCTCCAGCAATGATATGCAAATGAAGACATGTATCAGTAAGAGGGAGTGCTCTTCATCAACTAATAGAGCACCTACCACAGTGTCTTACCTGGTAGAGGTAAGCAATTCATATTCAAAGGTTGCAAAGTGTTTGTAATATATTCACAAGGCTAGAAGTAAGAAGAGTAAAAAATGTGTCCTAATTATAATGAGAATCATTCTAGGTCGTGATCTTGGAGGACCCATGAATAAGTTTCCGAAGGTGCAACCAAATCCATTTTTATTTCTGCCTGACTTAGTCACCTCTATAAAGGCTTAACTTGGTGTTGTCAAGTAACAGTTACTGAAAGAGTTGAGAAAAGGAACAATGAACAGTAAAGATCTTGACTACGCAACTCAGACATTCCTGCAGAAAAGACATATGTTGCTTTACAAGCAAGACCAAAGAACTATGGGGCCTTCCCAGCATTTGACTGTTCATTACATAGAAGGAATTAAATATCCAGTTACTTGAATGGGTATAACGCATGAATATTTGTGTGTCTGTGTATGTCTGAGTTGTGTGACTTTATTAGGGGTATCTACCAATTCTCTCACTGCGGTTCCTTCTCTGACTTTGCCTGTTCATCATCTAAGGAGGCTAGATCCTTTTCTGAGTTCACCCTTCCTCAAACCTGTAAGTTTCTCACTTCTTCCAAATTGGCTTTGGCTCTTTCTGCAACCTTTCCATTCAAGAGCAATCTTTGCTAAGGGGTAAGTGAATGTGAAGAGTACCAACTACAACAGTTCTACAGATAATTAGTGGATTGGGTTGTTTGTTGAGAGTGAAGGTTTCTTGGCACCTGGTGCCTGATTAAGGCTGGAGTATTAAGTTCTCAGCATATCTTTCTATTGTCTTGACTTGAGTTTGCCGCATTTTCTATGTGCTGTTCGTGACTTGGAGAACTTAAAGTAATCGAGCTATGCCAACTTGGGGTGGGAACAGAGTACTTCCCACCACAGTGTTGAAAGGGAGAGCAAAGTCCTATGGATAAGCCCTCCTTCCTTTTGGGGATGCATGGCTCTCACTTGAGAAGCTCACCTGTGCTGAACGTCCACATGGTCACTAACCATGTTATCCGTAAACCCCCTTTATGCCTGAGTTGAAAGGCCTCTCCCTTATTAGGTTTTCATGGGAACCTGAGGCAGCAAATCTATTGCTAAGACCTTACCAGGCTCAAATCATCTGAGGCTGCTAGATAGTTAACTTCGTAAGACTTAAGCAAGGCTCTGGCTCCCAGGGGCATAAGCAACAGTTTCTTGAATGTGCCATCTGAGAAGGGAGATCCAGGTTATGAGTTTTCCTTTGAACACATTGGTCTTTTTTCAAAGTTCCTGCCTTGCTAGACTGTTAGCTTTATGAGGACAGGGACTATGTCTTATCAATCACTATTATTTTCCTGTTACCTAGCATGATACAAGTACACAACATATATTTGTTCAATGAATGAATGAGTATCTCCTGAAAGACTCCTCTGATTGGGAGACCATATCTATAATTGGGATGTGAATCATTTCTTCAATGGAATAAGAGCACAACAGCACAACCTTCAAGGACATATATCTACTATGAACATTTTACTGTGAGACTCTTTATTTTGCCTTCACTTGCGCTGAAATGAAACCAAAACAGGCCGTTGGGTTCCACAAGTAAATATATGTTGGATGAGAATTCTGTTGCCTTGTTGGGAACTATGAGACTTATCTGGTATGAGAAGCCAGTAATGAACCTTTGACCTGTTTCAACCAATGAAGATTATGAATGTGTTAATATGATGTAAATTGCTATTTAAGTGTAAAGCAGTTCTAAGTTTTAGTATTTGGGGATTGGTTTTTATTATTTTTTTTCCTTTTTGAAAAATACTGAGGGATCTTTTGATAAAGTTAGTAATGCATATTAGATTTTAGTTTTGCAAGCGTGTTGTTTTTAAAATGTATCAAGTATAGAAAAAGGTAAAACAGTTAAGAAGGAAGGCAATTATATTATTCTTCTGTAGTTAAGCAAACATTTGTTGAGTGCCTACTATGTGCACGGCATGGGCCCATATGTGTGAGGAGCTTGTCTAATTATGTAGGATGCAATAGATCTTGGTAATTATGTATTGGGCAGATGCTTACTGTATGAATGAAAGAACATCACAGTAATCACAATATCAGAGCTGAATTATCCTCAGTGTTGCTTCTTGGAATTCAGTTTCTGGAACTAGTGATAGAGCATTTATAAAAAAAAAAAAAAAAACTCCTGTTGAGACTATGTCTTATGAACCTCTGAAATGTACAAGCCTTCACAAGTTTAACTAAATTGGGATTAATCTTTCTGTAGCTATCTGCATAATTCTTGTTTTTCTTCCCATCTGACTCCTGGGTTGACAATTTGTGGGAAACAACTCTATTGCTACTACTAAAAAAAATCAGAAATCTTTCCCTTTAAGCTATGTTAAATTCAGACTATTCCTGATTTATGAAAGAATTATATTTTTCAAAATATGTTTATTTGTTTGATGGGTCCCAGGAAACACTAATAAAAACCACAGAGACCAGCCTGGAAATGTGTGTTTCATTCTTCAATAAGCCATTCAACGCTGGGCTTAGAGAAAATGCACTTAATTTCTAACAACAGAACATATACAGCTTCTGTGTTACTTTACTCAAAAAGCATTTATTGAGCATCTACTATGTGCCAGATGTTGTTCTAGGCACCAAATTGTAGCGGAGGATGAAAGAGACAAAAATCTCTGCTTTCATAAAATTTATGTTGTATTGAATAGAAACAGTCAAGAAAAAACACAAACAAATAAATAATGCATAGCATATCAGATGTGTAGTAAATAAATATAGAGGAGCAGAGAGTGCTAGAGCACTTAATACAATAGGGGCATGCTGTAAATTTAGGCAGTGTTAAGAAGGAAACATTTCAGTAAAGAACTGAAGGATCTAAAGGAAGGAGCCACACAGATATACAGATAACTGTGGGAGTGATCCATAGTGAAGGGATATAAGAGGGTCCTAAGGTGGGTGTGTTCCTTATCATGCCCAGGGAACAGTGAGGAGGTCTGTTTGCCAAGTAGACCAGCAATAGTAAAAAATGGTGAAACAGAGGTACTGGTGGATCAGATCACATACAGCTTGGAGGCCATTATGAAGGCTCTAGTTTTTCCTTTGCATGTGTGTGATGGAGATACTAGAGGAGTGACATGATCCAACTTGTGGTTTAAAATGATTCCTCTGGCTGTTGTTTTGAGAATGGATTGCAGGAAGGCATTCAATGCTGGATATAAAGAAAGGTAGAAAAGATGACCCTCATCTCCAGGTCTCCAATACAATACTTAAAAATGTCTCCAGGCAATAAATGAGCTCTAGTAGTTCATAGCACGTTTCTCCCTGGGTCCAGAAAATCTCAGCTATTTAGTCACATAATTTCATAAATGATCATGAAAATAATAATGCTAACTACTCTGGGAAGATTCACGTGTCCCAGGAATTGTGATAATATTCTTTACACATATTATTATATTCAATCCTCATATAAGCTTGGCTATATAGATATTATCTCCAGTTTTCAAATGAGGGAAATGAAGATCAGAAAAATTAAGTGACTTTCTGAGGGTCACACAGCTAGTAATAAGGGGTAGATCTGACATTGTTTACACAAGTCCCTCTTTCCTCCCTCCCACCCCCAACCCAAGTCCATGTTCTACCAATAATATTTCTCTAGTTTCTCAGGATGCTAATTTCTTTACACACACACACACACACACACACACACACACACACATGCACACACACAGAGGTTTCTATAGTTAAACAGAGCTACTTACTGTAAGACTTCTCAGAGTTTTTACTATAATAATGTGCATTGTGAATCTACAAGAGAGGGAAAAACTGTGCCCACTTGCCTAAGTCTATTTGACGATGGACACCTTTCATCAAAGTAGGCCTCGTGAAACCAGCACCCCTTAGGACACTCCTAATCTTTAAAAATTACTACTCAGAAGAGGTAGTATTTTTCACGTTTGGGCTAAATAAGTTTTCTGATAATATTTCTGCAAAATGCAATATATTCCATTTTTTTCCTCCTTGAGAAGAAATCCCTCCCTTACTGACCTGGGCATTATGTATTTGCATTGATGCATTTCTCAGTAATCATAAAGATCTTGCAAAGTGACTCTTTGAAAACCATGAACTCTCCTCAATTTTAACTCATTAGAATTACCTACTCAAAACTATAGGTACTAGCCCCAGGTGACAATTTAAGTTTAAATTACTTACAGTTATATAAATTAAAATTTAAGTTCCTAGTCACACTATCCACTTTTCAAGTGCTGAATAGTCGCATATGGCTAAATGGTTACTTTATTGGACAGTGAAAACACTAAACATTTCCATCATCAGAGAAAATTCTATAGGCTAATACTGCTCTAAAATCTGACCTGGGATGGTGGGGTAAGGGTGGAAAGGATAGTGATCAAAACTAACCAACAGTGCAATAGGATTCCCGGGAGCCTTAGAAACCAAAGGTGACCCTGAATTGTAGAGAACAAAAAATAAAGATCCAAAGCAAATACCTGTGTTTGCTGGAGTGATGACAGTATCTGCCAGTACAAACAGGTTTGATGTTGTCAGTGGAGCCTTGGTGTGGGAGGATTTGATTATTCTTATCTCCAAACACCAAAAATACCCTACAGTCGTTAATATGAATGTTCCAAGGATGTGGCTTTTTGGTTGAGAATATTGGCATTGAGGGGAGATGACCAAAATGGGAAGGGAAATAGAGGGTCCCCAAATGGAAATGGTTGCCACTGCCCACTCTGCTATAAATGGCACTAATAGCACTTTATTCCTTCTTTTCAAGAACAACTTCTGGCATGAGTCAACTGCCCTTAGGCACTCTTTCCTTATAAATCAGTTCTCCTTCATTATTATCATGATCTGGCCTCTGTTCACATCAAGTCACTGACAATGCCCTACTGGAGGCCATAGTCAAACTCATTCCTGCATCAGGAACTTTGCTGCAGCTGTTCCCTCTACCAACAATGCACTTTCGGTCTTCATGTGGCTAGTTCCATCCAGTCGTGCAGGTCTGAGTTCAAAACGTTGCTTTCCTGATTGTACTTGCTTCAGCTGCCCACCTACCTCACGTTGCTTCCTATTACATTGTCCACATTTAATCGTCACAGAACTTACAGTATCTGAAATTATTTTAAAAAATTCATTAGTTTACCAAGTCCTTATGATTTTATCTCTGACCAGTCAGCACTCCTGGTTCACTGGCTTCCCTCCACCCACCAAGTTATCCTTAAAAACTGCTCCTCGAATGCTTGGGAAATCTGATTTGAGTAATAATAAAACTCTGGTCTCTCACCCTCCTCAAAAAAAAAAATTCATTACTTTTATAGTATTTCTTGTCCCTGCTAGAACATAAGCTCTTGGAGAACAGGAGCCAGAAACTTCCATGTTGACCAATGTGTTCCTAGAGCGAGGATGTGCCTGACACGTCCTCCTGACCCCATTAATATTTGTAGAATGAATAAATAAATAAAGGACATGCTTATTTTCAAATCACAAGGTCTTTCTTTATGATTTTTGACACTGGTGACACCCTGCCCCCTTTAATTTTGGAAAATAATCTAATCCTTTGTTTTCTGCACCAGTGAAATTCTTGCCCTTCTGCTTTCCTGAGTATTCGTTCTTCAGTTCTTTCTTTTCCCATTCCTCTGTCTGCGTTCCCCAAGATTAAATCCTCAGCCCCCTTCATGCTTCCCATTCTCTGCCTCAAAGTTTAGCCTCTTGAAAGTTCAGCCTTAAGAAACTTCATAATGATATACGGGAGGTACAGGCTGTTTCTTCCTGGTCCTGACTTCAGCTCTAACTGGCTGGAGACTATGAACCTGTCACTCCTCCATTCCTTAGTTTCTTCTTCTATGAAATGGAGACATACCTTCTTCCCAGTGTTGTTGTGGCAATCAAGCAGATTCTAGCCCTGTTCATTTCATAATTTTTTTTTGAGATGGAGTTTCACTCTTGTTGCTCAGGCTGAAGTGCAATGGCACAATCTCCACTCACCGTAACCTCTGCCTCCCAGGTTCAAGCGATTCTCCTGCCTAAGCCCCCACTCCCCGAGTAGCTGGGATTACAGGCGTGCACCACCATGCCCGGCTAATTTTTATTTATTTTTATTTTTAGTAGAGACAGGTTTCTCCATGTTGGTCAGGCTGATCTCAGACTCTCAACCTCAGGTGATCTGCCCGCCTCAGCTTCCCAAAGTGCTGGGATTACAGGTGTGAGCCACCACACCCGGCCCATTCCATAATTTTAAATGGTTTATATGTGCAGGCATTGTGCAAAACACTTTGATTTTATTTTTTCTTGTAACTCTCACTCTAACCTCATGAGACAAGTTTGGGAAACTGAGGTTCAGAGAGGTGAAGAATTGTACCTGAGTTCATTCTGCTGATGTGGAAGAGTTGATATTTGCACCTCTGTCTGGCTGAAACCAGAATTTAGGTCTTAAACATGATGCTCTATTGTCTTCCTTTGAAAGCATTAAGAAAATAATTAAGCACTAAACAAAATCCCAGCACTTTGGGAGGCCGAGATGGGCGGATCACGAGGTCAGGAGATCAAGACCATCCTGGCTAATGCGGTGAAACCCTGTCTCTACTAAAAAATACAAAAAGCTAGCCGGGCGAGGTGGCAGGCACCTGTAGTCCCAGCTACTCGGGAGGCTGAGGCAGGAGAATGGCGTGAACCAGGGACGCGGAGCTTGCAGTGAGCTGAGATCCGGCCACTGCACTCCAGCCTGGGCGACAGAGCGAGACTCCATCTCAGAAAAAAAAAAAAAAAGAAAGAAACTTATTTTTGAATTTATGATGACCCAAAGAGAGGTATTAATATTTAGAGTGTCTAGCATGGGAATGCAATGATAACTCGTCAACATTGGTGTCATCAAGTCATTTTACCCTGTGTTAAAGGGCATACCTGACCATCTCTGGGTAAGGACTAAGATTCAAGGAGGATTTGATGTCTGATCTGCCTTAAAATCATAGCCCCAGAGCTGGAAGATTATTTGGTACAAATTCTTGTCATAAGAGTTTAGAGAGCTTAAAGAACAACCTCAAGGTCACCCAGGCTCTTGGCTAGAAGGGGAAGCCAGTCTTCCCACTTTCCTCTTCAAAAATTCTTCCACCCAATGTGAATCTTCTTGGCTATGGTCCTCCCATATTCACAGGGCTCTTCCATCCCCAAAGCAGAGACATCTTCAGGGAAGCTCCTCTTTCCTCCTGGCCTCCATGGTGATACCATGCAACTTTCTTGTGCTGATTCCTCAAATCCAGCCAACGTCATCTTCCCTCTGGGCCACAGCCAAGTCAGGGAGGAAGAACTGCACATCCTAGACATTGGTGGAAGGGGGTAGATGTATGGAACCAGAGAGACCATGTCAGCGCTGCTAAGAAATGATGGATGCAAAAGTCCCAGCACTTCTGAGGAAGGGACACAGAGTGTTCCTGGAGTCTGGTAAAAGATCCCATTAATCATCACTTCTGCCTTCTCTCCTCTGCTTCACTGTGTGTATGTGTGTCATGTCGTGTGTGTGTGTGTGTGCGTGTTGTCTGTTTGTATGTCTGCCTGCCCGTCTCTCTCTTGCTCTCTGTGTCTCTTTCAGAGTCCTGTTCCTTTCCCATGCCCTTCCTTCCTCTTGCTCACCAATCCCTTTCAGACTCCTTCCCTCTCCAAACCTGTCTTTCCAGGTTGCTGAAAGACAGAGCCAACAAGAGGACAGACCAGGACCAGGAATGGTGCCATCTCTCTGAAAGCCTCAGCGGTGACAATAACAAATGGTATTTACCTAAGAGTTATTAACACATCAACTGTTCTCTCCTTTACTGTTTAGTCATGTCATTCAGCACTAATGGACTTTTCCAATGGCAAACAGAAAGAGAAGAAGGAAAACAAACAGTGTATTCACACTAGATAGAATCGGTGATCCCTGCTGAAGCTGTGAAAATAGAGGGCATCTCTTAGGTTTGACCTGAGGACATGTCTCACCTGGATGTTGATTGCAAGATTCTGGGCCTATGCTGGACTCTCCACCAAGGTTTCCTATGAGAGAGAAAGCAAAAAGAAGTGGAGGACATGGCTTCATGGTGCAAGAAATAAGTGCTTTGCTTATTCAACACTTTCAACTATGAAATGATGACAATCAAGATTCACTGCACTAGGTGCTGCCATATTGCCCCAGACAGACTGAAGACAAGGTTGTGAGTGGTCCAAGTTCACACAGTAGGTCAGCATGAGAGTCCATCTCACTTCCAGTTTTACTCCACCATGCTGCCTCCATTGATGCCCATTCTTCTTTCTCTCTCTCTCTCTCTCTTTTTTTTTTTTTAAGACAGGATCTCACTTTGTCACCTAGGCTGGAGGGCAGTGGCATAATCAGGGCTTACTGCACCCTTGACCTCCTGGATTCAAGCAGCTCTCCAGCCTCACCTTCCCAAGCGGTTGGGACTATAGGTACACATCACCACGACTGGCTAATTTTAAAATTCTTTTTTAGAGACAAGGGCTTGCTATGTTGCCCAGGCTAGTCTCGAACTCCTGGACTCAAACAACCCTCCCACCTTGGCCTCCAAAGTGCTGGGAATACAGGCATGAGCCGCTGTGCCTGGCTCCATTCTTTCTTTAGTAAGGAAACTGGAATACAGGCTAACAGGGTAAAAAGCATAGACTTTTGAGTTAGAACAACCCTTGTTTTAATTCGCATACCTTCACTTACAAGGTGGGTGCCCTTGGACAAGTGGCTTAACCTCTCCAAGCCTCAGCTTCCTCATGAAAAAGCAGAGGTTCTAAGAGAGAACTTATACTTTTGGGGAAGAGAACCAAATAACCAGGGTATTACATTGCAATATGATCAATAACAGGGAACTGCAGGGAGACAGGATGCCTGGTTTCCAGGCGTGGCTGTAACTCTAAGTAGCTATGGACCCTACACAAGTTTTAAAAACTCTATTGTCTTAGTTTATTTGCCTGTAAATCAATAGATTGGACTAGATCATCTCAGGCCATTCCAAACAGAAAGTTCCAGGAATTTATGAAAATAAGTTTGAATCAAGTCCAACATTTCTTTAAATGTTTATATCTCAGCCACACTATTTAAAAATGGCTTCCCTTATCCCCCTAGAATGGGCTGGGAGCTAAAGTGAATGCTGAGCCATCTCTAGTGGAGTTTTAGGGTTGAGGAGGTGGGAGTGGAGTGGAGAAAAAATCAGCAGAGCCTGGATCCCTGGACATACTTAGCCAGTTCCAAGGGATGCTGTCCTTTTGGATCTAAGAATTGCATCCCCATCTGCTAACACTGCTTCTTGGGGATCTGTCTCACAGGTAACAGTGAAGGCTGATATTGATTAAGTGTTTACTCTGTGTCAGACAAAGTACTGCACTTTACCTGTATGATTTCACTTAACTCTATGAGCTAGGTGCTGTCATTATTATCGTCTTTCCCTTGGGAGGAAGATACTGAGATTCAGAATGATTATGGAAATTTCCAAAGTGGCAGAATTAGGATTTGAACCCAGCTCCCAAGCAATGGCATTTCTTTCAGTGAAACTCCTAAACTGCTAAAGGAAGCACTGCCTGAGGTTTGAACAGCTAAGTGAAGTCCCTTCTTTCTTTGAGTCTGCTTTCTTAGAAACAGGAAGTAGACTTTTGCCAAAAATATAAAAATAAACAGCTCCCTGGGGCACCACGTGTAATCTGAAATTCAAAACTCTTGACAGATGTTGCCTTTTCTTGAGTCTGGTTGGTCTCAGCAATGCTAATGATGGAATCACAGATTGGACTCTCAGGGAGCTCCTGCAACAGGAATACGCTACATGTCTACTAAGAGTGTTGGTCTCAGGGAATATGTTTGGTGTGTGAGTGATGCAAAGTTAGGATTCAGGATGGCAGAAGAAAGAAAGGCAATCTCTGGTCCTGGCAGCCAGGAAAGCCTCCCCCAGAGCATGGAATTTAATTTCCATTAAAGGACAGTAATCATTTTCATTTCTAATATTATAACTTAAAAAAACCTGATGTCTGATCATTATTTAAAAAATGAAGAAATATAGAAAATACAAAGGAAGTTAAAAAATATGTACTACAAATCTCACAACTCAAAGAATCCTTGTATACATTTGGTAGACACCTTTCCAGGGTTCTAGAATAATAAAAAGATAGATGATTGAGGGATGGAAACTGAGAGGGCGCAGTGAATCAAGATTTGCAAAACTTTGTATCTGAGTCATATTAATGCATTAGTTATTCATTAAAAAGAATAATTGTACAGACAAATAACTTTATAAAAATGCGACCTGACATGCTATTTAAAAATTAAAAATTAGTCAATTTGACTTGAACTCAACTTGAAGAAAAAGAGATGGAGTCAATTCAAATAAACGTTCTTTCAATATACGGTATCTTCAAAAGATATCTGTAAGTTTACAAAAATAAAATTATGAAAAGATTGACATTGGAGTAATTATGCTTTTATAAAATCCATTCATTTTTAGATGGGATTGGTTGGCTCCTTGCTGTAAAAGATGATAAAGTTAACTTTTATGTTGTTTCTCACATTTTACTTTCCCTACTTACTGATTTGGGTTAGTTTATTTTTATTTTTACGTTACTGAGGTTTAGATACTTTTATTCTTTTTGACAAAATCAGAACCAAAACCCCAAAGTTGTTTAATCTTAGATCTAAATCTATGTGTGTCAAATATTTACCACCTGTTTTTTTCACATTTATTATTCATCTCATACTTCTTTATTTGGATTCACCTCTTGGTTGGCCAGATTTCATAATGTAATGAATTCTTCTTGGTTCCTCCTGAGTTTACATTCTTCTCTTCTCTCTTTCTGGTAGTTCTCAGTTTACATGGGGAACTATGTGACTTTGAGGAAACTAGCTCTTTCTTCAGCTCTAGACATGGAACCCACTACCCAGGTTGAGCAGATCACAGCATTCTCCATCCTTGGTGAGGGTTATCTATGTGACCTCAGATGGTGTGACCTCAGATGGCACAAGCAGAGTGAATCTTAGGACTTTTGGGTGGAAATATTGGAGCATAGAACTCTCTTTCTCAAGACTGAATGATATGAGGATGCGAATCCCAGAACTACTGCAACTATCTGTTTGCTTCCATGAGAGAAGTTAGCCTGAGGATAAAGTCAACACATTGGGAAGGGTTAGGACAAACCAAATTTCAGAGGACTTTTGCTGGGTCCCTGATGATATCATGAACTCCTGGATCAGGTTAGACCTGAAGTAACCCCTATTATTAAACTTTTCAGTTACAGCAGCCAATAAGTTCTTATTTTAGATAGTATAAGTTTTCTGTTGATTACAAAATGAAGAGCACTAGTTCATAAAATTGTGAAGGTAGCTGGTGACAGGGGCTTATGGAAAACAGTTCTGTAGAGAAAATGACAGCAACAAAGCTTCAGAGGTCAAAAAACAGAGGGCACATGGCCCAGTTTTGGGGAGTTTAGATTTTTCTCATGCTGCTACAAGGGGACTTATTCTTGTTAAGGAGGAATAGAACATAGTAGTGATGGCTTGCCTCTTAGAGCATAAGCTATTTCCTTACATGAACATTTGTCTGGAGCTGGAAAAATGTAAGGAATCCAAGAAGGCATTGAGAGCTGCTATGGCAATCAGGATTCAAGGGGACAAAATTCCAAGGAAGAGGGAGAGATGCAGAAACGTGAAAGGACATTGTGACTTTTTATCTCTGGGAATTTTTTAGTTTGGGATTTGGAAAGAGGGCACAAGCAAGGGGTAGCTACTAAGAGGGCAGAGAAACCCAGTGATATTTTTAGTCTTGTGAGGCCAAAGAGACAAAAAAATATTTGAAGGGTCAGAATGTCAGTGAGAAGAAAGGGCTGGATAACTGATTCCAACATCATATCAGTTCCCTACCATTAATATTTGTCAATTTGAAACTTCTTGGGGCAGGAGATGAACAAACTTAGACTCTGAAAAACAGAATGAAATTTTGGTAGTCTCAGAATACCGAACGGATGAGGATTAGAATTCAGGACCAACTGTGCAGAAAAACCTCCAGTTAACACCTCAAACTCTTATTGAGAATTCCAGGAAGAGGAGATAAATCAAAGATGATCCTAGCTCTAATTGAAAATCTACTTCAAATGAGCTTAGTCCTTGATTGGAGAAAGTTGATAGTGCCCAATCTATCTGTCTGGCAAAGGAAAGGGTGAACCATTTCAGGAGGAAGATAACATTATTCAGAGTCTTTCTCATATGCAATTCAATCAAAAATTACTAGCACCAAGTGACCAAAACCAAGAGAAAAGCTAGCTGATGGAAAGACCCATTGGAGATCCAAGTGTTGAACTGATCAGATGTGAACTTTAAAATAGTTAGGATTAACATGTTTGAGAAAAATACAAAAAAAAAAATTAAGAAAATATATGAAAAGATAGATAATTTTAGCCATTAGATTTTAAAAGCAACAGTCAAATTAAAATTTTAGAACTAAAAAACGTAATAACTAAAATGAAAAGCTTAATGGATGGATTTGACAGAAGATTAGATACAAAAGAGAACAGAAGTAATAATCTGAAAGAGGGCAATAGAAAACATCCATATGAAACAAAAGACTAAAAAAAAATTTAAAAAAGCACTGAAGAGTATAATAGATACATGAGGCACAGTAAATATTTCTAAAAATGGTATAATTTGAGTTCCAGTATAAGAAGAGAGAATGTGATGCAGCAAAATTTGAAGAGTTAATGGGATATAATTTTCCAAAATGAATAAACCCCTCAGGTTTAATCATTCTTGCAAACTTGAGAAGAAAACATCAGAAGAAAACTACACCCAGGCTTTCCTGGTAAAACTGATGAAAAGCAAAGACAAAGAGAATATCTTTAAAATAGGCAGAGGAAAAAAGATAATAATATATATTTTCTTATGAAACAACAGAATCCAGGAAATAATCGAATAACTTCTTTGAACCGCCGAAAAAAAGTCCAACCTAAAATTCTATATCCAGAAAAAATATTTCTCAAACATGAAAGCCAAATAGACTATTAAGACAAACAAAAACAAACAGAATTTGTCAGTAGCAGAACTAAGGTAAAATAAATACTAAAATCAGTTCTTTAGGAAGAAGAACATTTATTCTTTTTTGGAGAGAACCCAAAAAGATTATTCACTTCTTTCCTCTGTCTCTGCGTATATATTTCCTCAGCTCTTTTTTGACTACACTGGCCCAGCCATCAAAGACTTTCCTCTTAAATCCCCAAAATAAAAATTTTACACCACCAAACTACTGTAACCAGGGCTTGGCATCCTGTCCCATCTAGCAATATTTCTTCACAACCAAACTGAATCTGTCCTGTTGCTATTAGGACTCATCTTTTTAAAAACAAAACATGTTTTTCTTCCATACTGTGAAAGTAAATCACATCCAGTTGAAGAACATTTCTAAAATATAAAAGTACAAATACGTAAATAAAAGTTATTTATGTTCTCCTTTTCTTAAGTAATTGTTTTTGTTATTTTACTTACCATTATGTTTTTATTGGACATATAGGTTGTATCATAATATGTTTTAATTATGAGTAACCTTTATAAATATTCTTTTTCCATAAATCTTTATATTTCTTAATGTTTTGTTTCTTAAGAAATATTTCTTTCTTTTTTTTGTGATTGGGTCTTGCTGTGTTGTCCAGGCTGAGTGCAATGGCTATTTACAGGCATGATCATAGTGTGCCACAGTCTCAAACTCCTGGGTTGAAGAAATCCTCCTGCCTCAGTTCCCAAGTAGCTGGGACTACAGACATGTACTTCCACACTTGGCTCAAAGAGATATTTCTGAAAGTAAAATTTGGGGGTCAAATGTATGGATTATTGCTTTTCTGACTCTTTTTTTTTAGAAGTTGCTTCAGTGTCTTTGTTTTTCTTTCTTCCCCAGCATCTCGCTAATCCTCTTCCCCACTGGCAACCTCTGTTAAGCACCATTCTACTCTGTTTATATGGGTTTGACTTTGTTAGATTTCACACATGTGAAATCATGGATCATATGGTTGTCCTATTTTTAATTTTTGAGGTAAACCAACACTGCTTTCCATGATGGCTATACTATGAAGTTGTATACTTCTGATATAACCTCAGCCCCCTTTTGTTTTCATATTTTCATTGGTCAAGACATATAGTAGAAACAAAGGAGACGGTGGGTGTGTGATGGATAAGAATACAGGCTTTGGAACTACATAGACCTGCATCCCAAGCCTGACTCTACCACGTATTTGCTTTATGACTTTGGGCAAGCCACTACAATCTTCTGATTTCTTATTTGTAAAAGAGAGATAATACTTCACAGGTTATTTGGAAGGTTTAACTGTATCATTCAGTCAATAAATATTTACTGAGAACTTCTGTGTGCCAGTACTATTGTAGGCACTGGGACTGTGATAGTGAACCATCAAATAAAACTCAATGCTTCCAAGTAGCTGAGAGCCCAGTGATAATCTATGTAAAGTCTGCACACTACCTGGCACATACTGAGGACTCAATAAGTGGAAGAAGTAATTATACTATTACTAGATTTTATGAAAAATATTTGCCTTTCTGATATTGTTGGGTGAAAGATAGTTTCTTTACTTAGCTAAATAAAGTCTTAGAATTCTAAAATGTCTAAGTTAGAAGGGTTATTGTCTGTTTCATTGTTTCAGAGAAAGGGGATTGGGGACTGTCTCACTTTGGTGTCACTAGCCTCTGAGATTGCCTCCCAGTGATGCCTGATTTCTGGTATTTGCATCCTTATATAGTCTGCTCCCTCAGTGTACCAGGTTTGGTTTGTGCTAATATAATATGGCACAGTAATGGTATGAAACTTCTAACATTAGGTTACAGAAGATATTGAGGCTTCCCTCTTGGGCATCCTCTTTCTCCCTCTCTCAGATTACTCACTCTGGGGGAAGCCAGCTGCCATGCCATGATCGGCCTCATAGAGAGGCCCACATGACAGGGAACTGAGGCCTCCAGCCAATAACCATATCAGTGATCTTGGAAGTGAATTCTGCAGCCCCCTTGGGACTTCATATGGTAGTAGCCCTGGCTAACAGCTTGACTGTGACCTGATGGGAGACACTGAGCCAGACCTAACCAGTTAAGCGGCTCCCAGATGCCTGATCCTTAGAAACTCTGTGAGAAAATAAATGCTTGTTATTTTAAGATGCTAAGTTTTGGGATAATTTGTTGTGCAGTAATAGATGCTATTAATAACATACTCATTATAGGGGCTTGATAAATATTTTTGGAATAATTTAATTCACATGTATTTGGTTTTTCATCCTAAGTTCAAGATATTCAGTAACTTCCCCAAGATCCCACACTTGTCTCTTCCTTGTTAATGAGCCTCGGTCTTTGATATGGTTTGGCTGTGTCCACAGCCAAATCTCATCTTGAATTGTAGCTCCCATAATTCCCACGTGTCATGGGAGGGACCTAGTGGGAGGTAATTGAATCACGGGAATGGGTCTTTCTCATGCTGACCGATAGCATGATATTAGTCAGCATGGGAAAGATATGATAGCAAATAAGTCTCAATGACAGCGAATGAGTCTCAAGAGATTAGATGGTATTATACAGGGGAGTTCCCCTGCACATGCCCTCTTTGCCTGCTGCCATGTAAGATGTCCCTTTGCTCTTCCTGCATCTTCTGCCATGATTGTGAGGCCTCCCCAGTCATGTGGAACTGTGAGTCCATTAAACATCTTTGCTTTATAAATTACCCAGTCTCGGGTATGTCTTTATCAGCGGCATGAGAACGGACTAATACAGTCTTAATGTTTCATCTGCCTTGATCTTAATGTTTCCCCAGTCTTTCTCCTCCCCATATCCTGCCTTCAGCCATAAGGGGCAAGAGCATTAGCCTCTGGTCTCCCTGACTTGGGTTGGTCCCTCTCCACCAGCAATGACTGGGCCTATTTTCCTTGAGAGACAATAATCCTGGCTTATTTTGTATCCAGAAGCTATGGGAACATTTGTTTCCCCTCTGAGCCTATTTTATCTATACATTTCAATATATTAGCTAAGAAAGCTTATATCTGAGCCCCAGAGGGAAGTGCCCTTTTAAAAACTGTTGCATTCTGATCCTTATATTTCTTTCCAGAGACAAGTTTGGGGATGGAAAAGGCACTCATGGTAGAAAAGAAAGGCTTTTCAAGTCATCCTGTTATACCAGGAGTGGGAAAATCAAGGCAGAGGCTGATAAATGAATCTCAGGGTCCAACCAGATCCAGAAAAAACACAGAGTCTAAGTCCTGAGCTGTTGAGACCTGAGACAAAGCCTGCCCCATATGAGAAACTTGTAGTGTTTTTTCCGGCTGTAACAAGAACCAGCACGGGGACTCCCAAGATTGAGAACACCAAGCTGCTGCAGTGTCCTAATTTACCACACTGAGAAGAGTTTGGAATTCCCCCCCACCCCGTGTGTGTGTGTGTGTGTGTGTGTGTGTGACTATTAGGTACACTCGCCTCCAAGGCAGGTAGTAGGTCATATTGCTTATTCCATCCCAGTAACATACACTTCTGGGCATACAGTAAATGTTGAATCAAGGCAAGGATGTGCACGTTTCAGCCTCTGTAATTGTGTATGCTTATCTCAAGGCATTATTTCTTTATCCATTTTAACCCTTAAAAAGTTTCTTCCTCTTTCCACAAAAACAAAACAAACCAGAAAGACAAAACAAAAACGAAAATTGGTGACCTCAGACCTTATAGTTGTTTCCCCTCTTCTGAGTGGCATTTGCTGTCTGAAGATATTTTCATCTATTATTGCATTTTTTTCTCCTCTTAGGTTCAGATCAGAGCTAATTTTTCAATAAGACATGTTCAGAAAAGCTATCTTCCTTTCCCAAATTGCACACTTCATAAAAGACAGAGATGAGACTTGAACCTCTGGCTGTCTGACTTCAAAGCCCCACACACGTTCCACTACACAGGCTGTCTCTGTCCGCATGCTGAGGCCACACTCCTTTAGTCTCCAAGTGCATGGCCACCCCTCTTGAATAAGGAGGTGATGCCTGGCTCCTCAAAAGGGATGAGGCTCTGGGCTTCCCACTCATTTTCAACAGAGTGATTCCACTTTTGTTGGTTTTACATTTTGAGCTTTCCTATATAATTTCATTGGAACAAAACATTCCAAACAAAATGACACCAAATCAAACTGGAACAAACAAACAAGTCCACTGACCTTTGGTGATTAGGAGACCTCTAAGCTTCCCCTATTATAAAAGCTCACTCCAGTGTCTTTCTTTCGGTGCCATTGTCTTGCATCTCAGGCTCCTGGCAATGAAGAGTGAGCATGGAGCTAGACCTCCCTTGGTACAATACAGCATCTGCTTCCCTCCAGCTGGGCTCAGTTCCAGGGCTTGGGCCCATGGGAGATTTTTGGGGAAAGGAAAAACCCAGGCAACATTAAACCTAGAATGTTTGACATGTCACAAGTTTCACAAGCAGGACTATGAGCCAGTATATCCTAATGGTTAAAAGCACAGGCTTTGGCCTCAAACACATCTGGGTTATGTATTCACTGCTTTCTAGATTTTTGACCTGGGCAAGTTCATTCATCCACCTAAGCATCGCCATTGGTAAAATAGAGATAGTAATGCCCATTTCATAAAGTTGTTATGAAGTTGAAATGAGCTTATATATGTAAAGCACAGGCAGCTACCATTTGTTGAGCACTTACTAGAAGCCAGGAGCTCCGCTAAGTGTTTTATATATATTGTCTTAGTGCATCTTCACAACAAACCTACGAGGTGGGCATGTTTGGTCTGTAACTGGATACAAAAGAAACAGTCAGTAAGTGGGAGTTTTCATTATTATAGTTATTGTTGTTACAATGACATGGTGTTGGGTCAGTGGTGAGTGATGACTACAGTGAGCATCCACACGCAATAATGCTGGGCTGGACCCTCCCACGTGCTGCCTTCACCTGGTTCTCCAGCTGGAGAGGATGACATCACTCCACAGAGCTACGGGATTTCTCAGCAAGTGTTTTCTGTGGAGATTTCTCCTCCTCAACGTCAATCCTAACTGCCTGCTCTACCATCTGGCTTTGGTAGATGAGAAGGTAAAAAGAATTTTCAGAAAATATATTATATTTCAAATCTGAAAACTAAAGTTCCAGTTTTTTCACTTTCAGAGAGAGAAAGGATGTCTGTCATTTACCATTCACTGATGTGTGCTACCTTTGGGAGAATCATAGTGTCTCTCTAAGCCTACATTTCTATACCTGGAAAAATGGAAAGAAAATGAATAAGGAATGAAACATCTATTGAACGTCTACTACATGCCAGGAACTCAATATAAGTTGTCTCAATTGTTCATCTCAACATTCTATAATTATTGTCCCTGTTTTAAAAATGATGAAAACTGAGGCTCAGACAGGTTGAGACTCACCCAAGATCTGATAGCCATTAAATGACAGAAGCGGAACTTGAATGCAAGTTTTCTGAAACATGCTGTACATTATTTCTACCACATTAACCAACAATTTGAAAGGCTGTCCTAGAGCTGCCTCCCATCCCTCCTTCTGAGTATGTGGAAGGACACAATCTCCTCCTTGCTTCTGCCTTTTCATAGGTAAACATTTCTTTGTAAACTACCCATTATAGGGGAACAGGTGTCTGCTGCCTTTTAGTGGAGTTTCAAAGGCCCAAATACCTCCACCTGCAGCCAACACAGCACCTTTTGCAGGTACTTTGCAGTAATATGAGCCTCTGGTTATTTCCTGAGATGGATTCTTTAATCTTCATGTTTAAAGACAAATATAGCTTTGGTCCCTGTAAACAAACACAGTGACAAAGCTACATGACTCACCTACCAGTCATTTCCAGTGGCTTTCCAAAGCATGGTCATGGCATGGTACTGACCACTCATTCTGTCTCCCTGGAAACTGGCTCTTAGAACATGCCTGAGAAAATTAGTTCTCGTGTCAGCCACCTGCACTGTGCCATTCTGTTAAGGTAGATTAAGGAGGTGAGGAATGAGGTCTGTGAGCAAGGGGAATCATGGCTTTGCTGGGAAAGAAAGAAGTCTCTTTTGGGCTAGGAGTAATTGATCATTTGACAATCAATTGATTTAGGGTGTGTTGAGAGCCAGATGCCTGGAATATAAAATGAGATGAGTTCAGGGATCTTGCAGGCAAAACTAAGGTTGGAACACGTTTCCTGACCAGCACAAGTGGTAGAGTATTTAACATTATGACTATTTTGGAAAATCTGGACTTTTACCATAAGCTTAAGACATGGGACACTGTCATTAATCTTACAATCTTTTGGTAGAGGAAAGTGAAGTTGTTGGGATTGAAAAACCTCGCCCTCTAAATCTCCCTTCCCAAATACGGGCCACTTAGAATTCCACCTTGAGCTTTTTGTCTTTTGCGTAAAGTTTTGCTCATTATTAACATGTAAATATCCTGGGAAAAAATAACTCATGTCATCAGGGATAGGCTTCACCCATCAAACTATTTCAAAAGAAGGAAAGAGCTAAACTATTGTGGTGAGAGGGACTCTCAGGTAGGACTCTGTGGGAGAGATCTGTCCTTGGGCTGGAATGAGAAGTGGTGGGATGGATGTTTTACAGGCACATTTATTTACCGTACAGTGGGATGCTTTGGTTTACTCATTCAATAGTGGTATTTGAGTATAAAAGAAGGACCTAGGAGTAACTTATAAAAATACTTATTTCTCGTTACAATTAATATTATAGAGAAGTTAGGAAGCTAGAAAAAAATATAAAATAGAAAAATATCCATAGTTTTACCTCCCAAATACATATTTTATGTCTTAACATATGTGTTAACATTTTTGTATATTTCTTTCCAGCCCTTGTTCTATGCATTACTTTTTAAAAATGTAGTTGAGATTAAATTACAGTATAATTTTCTGTCTTGTGTTTTAATTATCATTATACCCTAAGCACTTTGCGTATTACCATAAACTTTAATATTAAAATAGCTAATATATTTTAAGTATTGATAATCAGTATGTGCTAGATACCATGCTAAACACTAAATGAGATCCACTATCCCATCTAATCTCCACGTAAATTAGCAGGTACTATTACTGTTTTTATATTACAAAGACTGACACTGAGGCTTAGAAAGGTTAGTTCACTTGTTCACAGCCATAAAGCTAGCTAAAAGTGGAAGAGTTGGGATGTAAATCCAGGCTTGCCAGGCTGCTAAACATGTGTTACTATTTTTTCAAGGATGGTATTATGTGATAGTTTAATTGAAAGTGTTTTTTTTCTTACTTAATGATACATGAAATATGGAGGATCTTATAATTAATGGCTCCTTAGCATACATGAAACTTAGTTGTATTAATCTAGTATTACTCTTTATACCTCTGCAAATCTCTATGCCCTTACCTAATCAGTTTTGAAAACATATTTTTATTTTCTTTTTTTTCTCCATGCATGACCTGCTATTGTCAACAACCATTCAGAATTCCCAAAGGATTGGTAGAGGTGTGCAGTTTGGGATAAAGCACTAAGGATACCAACCAAATGACTCACCAGAGAAAACTTGAGCTCTGCTCTTAAATCTGTCTGTATTCCTGGCCAAGATGCATCATCTCCTCCTTAGTGCTCTCAGTCTTCTTCTACTTTAACGTTATTTTAAATGACCATATAATTTTCTTTCAAGTGGGAAAAATGATGGGCTTGATTGTTCTCCTATTCATGGCATTTCTTTTATTTCAATATATTTACCATATAAATAGGGTAGGAGCAAGCATTAAAACATGATGGGTGAGAAACTCTAGAGGTGGAGGAAAAAAGAACATAGGAATTATTTATTTTCTCTGGGTACTATGCTCTTCTACAGGGTGTTCATAAAGGCTAGAAACATAGAAAAATATACATAATAGATATTTTATTGATATAACAGATAATAGGCGATATTTTCAAAATGCTATCTCTCATTATCAATGTGTGGTTCAATGCGCTGATGAAAATTGCAAAAAACTAGGTACTCTAAATGCATTTCCATAAATCTGTACAGACACATCTATGATGCATTGTCTCAGACAATTTATGCCCAGATTTTTTCATTGTGCAAACTGTGCCACTAATATACACCCAGAGAAGAAGTATAATGAGTTAAGTATTTGCAAAAGTAAATGTTGGTCACTCTGCATTATGTTGTAATACACTCTGTGTTATGGCTTTTTTTTTTTTTAATCAGTTTGCCTGGCTTACTACAAACATCTGTATATTGGACATTACCAGACACCATAATTCCATATATATATGATATATATGTCATATATAGATATATAATTTCTTTGACATGTGTAGTGTATTTTCCCCTATGAAATGATGAAATAATGAGCACTTACAGGGCGAGAATATTCTCAGCTGCAGAGCTGATCACACTCCACAATTTATGAAATGTAATTATTATTAGGCCCTAAAGCATTTCTTTTAAAATTTTACATGTTTATGTATTGTCTTATTTTCCTACCCACTCCAATTTCCATGCCTCTTACCTTGGGCGACCATTCTGTTTAATATGTTTGTTGTACATGGTCTCCTATGGGGTTGGGTAAAGAATTCACTGGGATGTACACCTGGAATCTTTGGGTCCTAACTCCCACACACAGTAATGAACTTTCTTGTGGCATCTCATCCTCATCAACACTTCCACTGTCCAGCCTGGGATTATTGTTGGTCCAGAAGGTAGAAAGTGATATCTTCTTGTTTAAAATTACTTTTCTCTAAACATGGTGACTATAGTTAATAGCAATGTATTTTGTACTTGAAAATTGCTAAGAGAGTAGATTTTAAGTGTTCTTACCACAGAAAATGGTATGTGGAGCTAATGTATGGTAACTAGCTTAGTTTACCATTTTCACAAATCTATACATATTTTGAAACATCATTTTGTACACTATAAATATATATATTTTTATTTATCAATTAAAAACATCAGAATTAAAAACAGCTTTTCTCTGATTAATTTTGAATGACTTTAATATACTAAGTAATCTTCTGTGTTTCCTCTTTTTCATATTGTATTTTCATATCCTCTATTTTCTTATTGGAGCTATTGTATTGGGGGAAATTTATTGAATTTGTTTGAATATTTCAGATATTGGTTTTAGAGATTACAAGTATCTTCCTCTGAGGTGCTCTCTCACCTTTTAAATACTGTCATTCTCCTATTTTTTTTTTTTCCTGGCGTCCTTCAATGAACACAAATCCACAGTTTTGTTATAGTCAAATCTTTCAAGAGTTTTTTTCTTTGCCATTGGGTTTGTGCTCTGGAAGTTTTATTAATGCTCTCTCTTTCCTTGCCACCAGCGCCTAGGTCACAAAAATATTCTACATTTTCTTCTATTTATTTTAGTTTTATAGCTCACATTTAGGCCTTTAATTAATCTAGAATCTATCCTTGTTCATGGAGTTAAATGGGGATCTAATTTCAGTTTTCTCAATATTTATTAAACTCTCAATGAATGTGTAATCTCTTTTGTCTATTTGTCTGACACTATTTTTTTCTCTTCCATTGGCTAATTTGTTTTTGAAACATTACCACACTGTTTTTATTATCAGTCTCTAATACGTCTTAAAGTTAATGTTGTCTTGGTTATTTGTGAACCAATATAAATTTTAGATGATCAAGTTCCTTGAAAACAATCCAATCGGAATTTTAATTGGTATTGCATTGATTTTACAGGTCCTTACCTGAAGCCCAAGGCGATTTTTGGTTATTGGCGACCTTGTGACCGTTGGCAGTAGGTCAGATGTGGCACTCAGAATTAGGGGAAGGATTGGTGATGCCAGAACATCTGGTGAAGCCGGCACTTCAAGGCACTCCTCAAGCCTGGAAATCCTCACCAATAGGTATGACTCATGGTTTCGTGAAAAGCTGCTGATCTCATTAGTTTCAGAAATGATTGCATGGCTGGGCAGGAACTCTCGGGTAGATGCAGCGCTGACTGGGTGCCCCCAGGAAGAACACCTCGCATTTCTCCTGAGGCGGTGAAATAGGCAGAAACTGGTTCCCATCCAAATCCTGGAAACCACCATGGGTGAGGTCATGTCCACACATGTCAAGGCCTTTACGAGATAGTTATCTGCACAATCCAGAAAAATCACTTTTCTACCAAATATTCTAAATGATTGATGGAGAAACAAATTTTCCAATTACGTTAACTTTCAATGTTATTACTAAAGGAATATGTGCTACACCACACACACACACACACACACACACACTCACACAATATTCAGATAAAAAGAAGGCCTAATTATTTTATATTCAGAAAAAAAGGAATTGACCTTTCTGAACAACCACAAAGATGAAAAAGGAAAATAAATCTTTCAAAACTTTAATTTTAGTTTTCCTTTTGGATTTTAAAATAATTGTGAAATATTTCAAACACAGAAAATATATGGAGTTTTTCTTTCTTTTTGGGAAACAAAGAGTTACAATGAAAGTTACAGTTGGAGACCACAGGGTACCATAGCGCCGGGCCTATTCTGCTTCTCTTCTGAAAGATAACTATGCTTCTGAATACTCATGCTTATTTTATACTTTTACTGTCTATGTATGCATCCCTAAACTGTAAATAGCAAAATTTTGCACATTTTAAGATTTTATCTGAATGATTCTATGTCTATATTATTCTGCAATTTGTGTTTTATCAATATTAGTATTTGTTGTCTCTCAACTTCATTTTAAGTTATCCACATTCATTTTAAGTATTCCATTAAACATATTCCATTCCAGAAAATATATTGAAATTTATTCATTTCTATTGGTAGATATTTAAATCATTTCCAAATGTTTGATCCCAGGAAAACAGCTGCGATGGACATTATTACATGTTTCCTCATGCACAAGAGTTAGAGTTTCTCCAAAATACTATTTTGGAGAGAGTATGAGCATCTTCAGAGTTCCTAGATAATGCCAAATTGTTTTTCAAAGTAATAGTATTAATTTACCCTCCTACCAGCATATCCTTACCAACACTTGGCATTGTCAAACTTTTGAATTTTCATAAATTTAATGGATGTGAAATGGTATCTCATTAGTGTTATAATTTGCATTCTGCAGTTATTAATGAGTTTGAGCACACTTTCATGTATTTATTGTCTTCTCAGGTTTTCTTTCCTGTGAATTGCCTGTTTATATACATAGCCCATTTTTTCATTGTATTGATTTTATTTTCTTATTGAATTGTAGGCATTTTTAAAAACAGACTCTGGAGATGAATCTTTTCTAGTTATATATTTTGTAGGTATCTATACCATAGATAGATTACCTGTTATTTTGACTAAGATATCTTTTGTTGTGCAAAAGTTATTAATTTTGATGTATTTAACCTTAAATTATTTCCTTTATGGCCTATACTCATGTTGTGTTTAAGAAATAAATATTTTCTATGCTGAGGTCATACATACATGCTTCTCAGTTATAAAGTTTTACAGTTTTTGCTTTTCACATTTAGATTTTTAATTCATCCAGAACTTTTTTGTGTATGGTGTTAATTTTAGTTGTGCAGGGAGTTAATTTTAATTTCTGTCTTCTACATAATCAACTGTCACAAACTTTCACTAAATAATCTATTCATTCTGTTATACTTGATGATACCATATTCATCTAGAGTGTATTTCCCCATATGGCTAGGTCTGTTTCTAGGCTCTCTATTTTGTTCTAATTATTCATTGATCTGTTCCTATGCCAGTTGCATATTTCATAAATTCCTCCAGCTTTTCGTCTTCTATTCTTGGTCCTTTCTTCTCTTGCATGCTTTTTAGGATCAAATTGTGAAACTGAGTGAGAAACCCTACCAATATTTTCTTTGGAATTGCATTGATTTTAACAATTTAATTTGGGAATGTTTAATGTCTTTAAGATTTTGTCTTCTCATATATAACTATGGCAAATATCTTCATTTATCTAGATATTCTTTCTTTTCTTTTATTAATGTTTTATAATTTTCATCATGAGAGTTTCACATATTTTTTAGATTTATTCCTAAATGCTTTACATATTTTTGCAGTTTTGTAAGTGGGATTTTTTTTCTATTCAATTTTTCTAATTGTTATTACTCATTTATAAGTAATCTATTAATTTTGACCTAATGTTCAAAAATCATGCTATTTTATTAGTTCTCATATATTTTAAAATGACTTTCATGTTTTCTATGTAATTCAATCACATTTTCTGAAAATAAGAACAGATTGGACTTCAATTTTTAAATTTATTTTCTTGATTTGTGTGACTAACTTAGGTATCCAGACAGAGTTGAATAGAAGGGGTAATAAAGAATCATGGTCTTGTTCCTGACCAGACGATACTTCTAAAGTGTTCCATTTTAAGTGTGATGTTTGATAGATACTGCTTATTAATCTGAGGAAGTTTACTTCTACTCCTAGCTTAGTAAGAGGTTTTTATTTAAATCATGAATGAATGGAGAATTATATTGGGTGCTTTTTCTGTCCATACTGAGATAATACGTTGTTCTATCATTGCATCTAACAGTTTAGATCATAACTGATTTATTTGCTGATGTTGAACTATCCTTGTAGTCTTAATATAAACTATTTTTGGTCACAATCTATTATTGTCATTAAAATATTTTCGGATTTAATATTTATTCTCCTGTGTACTTATATCTAGTTTTTCTAGCACTATTTATTGAACAGGGTGTTCTTCCCCCCATGTTCTTGGTGTCTTTGTCAAAATTAGTTGGCTGTAATTATGTGGATTTATTTCTGGATTCTCTATATTATTCCATTCGTCTATGTGTCTGTCTTTATACTCATGACATGCTGTTTTGGTTACTATAGCTTTGTAGTATATTTTGAAGTCAGATAGTATGATACCTCTAGCTTTATTCTTTTAGTTCAGGATTATTTTTTCTACTTGAGCTCTTTTGCTTTTCCATAATTTTGGATTTTTTTCCTATTTTTGTCACTAATTTTATTGGTATTTTGATAGGGATTGCATTGAATCTGTCAACTGCTTTGGGTAGTATGGCCATTTTAACAATATTAATTCCTCTGACCCATGAGCGTGTTGTATCTCTTCATTTTTTGTGTGTCCTTTTCAATTTAGACAGTGTTTTGTAGTCTTACTACAAAAAGGATGTTTTACCTCCTTAAAATTATTCTTATGTATTTTCATTTTTTGTAGCTATCATAAATGGAATTGCTGTCTTCATTTGTTTTGCACCTAGTTTGTTACCAGTGTATAGAAACTTCATTGATTTTTGTATGTTAATTTTGTATCCTGCAACTTTATTGAGTTTATCAGTTCTAGGAAGTTTTTGGTAGAGCCTTTAGGTTTTTCTGTATCATGTCATCTGCAAAATAGGACAATTTGACTTCATCTTTCTTGATTAAAATGCCTTTTATTTCTTTCTCTTGCCTGGTTGCTGTAGTTAGGACTTGTAACACAACATTGAATAAGAGTGGTAAAAATGGGCATCCTTATCTTATTCCTCTTCTTAGAGAAAAGGCTTTCAGCTTTTTTTTCCCCATTCAGTATGATGTTAGCTGTGGGTTTATCACATATGGTCTTTATTATGTTGAAGTCTGTTTCTTCTATGCCTAATTTGTTCAGAATTTTTATCATAAAAAGATGTTGATTTTATCAAATACTTTTTCTGCATATATTGAAATGATCAGTATAAAAAGTGGTTTTTGTCCTTCATTCTGTTGATGTGATGTATCATGTTTATTGATTTGTGTAGGTCAAACAATCCTTTTATTCCTAGATAAATTCTACTTGATCATGGTGTGTTGTCTTTTTGATGTGATTATAGATTCAATTTGCTAGTATTTTGTTGAAGATTTTTGCATTTATGTTCATTAGGAATGTTGGCCTGTAGTTTTCCTTTTTTTGTTGTGTCCTTGTCTAGTTTTGGTACCAAGGTAATGCTGACCTCATAGAATGAGTGTAGAAGAATTTCCTCCTTTTCAATTTTCTGGAAGAGCTTGAGAAGAATTTGCATTAGTTCTTCTTTATAAGTTTGGTAGATTTCAGCAGTAATGCCATCTAGACCAGGGTTTTTATTTGTTGAGAGTTTTTATTACTGATTCAATCTTATTCCCCATTGTTGGTCTGTTCAGGCTTTCTGTTTCTTCCTGGTTAAATCTTAGTAGGTTGTATGTGTCCACTATTTATCCATTTCCTTTAGGTTTTTCAGTTTTGTTAGTATAGAGTTATTTATAATAGTCTATGATGATCTTTTGTGTATTTGTGGTATCAGTTGCAATGTCTTCTTTTTCATTTCTGATTTTGTTTATTTGGGTCTTCTATTTTTCTTGGTGTCTTAGCTAGCAGTTTATCTTCTTAAAAAACAACTTCATGTTATTAATCTTTTCTATGTTTTTTAGTCTCTATTTCATTTTTCCTTTTGTCTTAGGTTCGAAGGGGTACATATGCAGGTTTTTTACATGGGTAAATTGCATGTCACAGCGGTTTGATGTGCAGATTATTTTGTCACCCAGGTAACGAGCAGAGTACTCAATAGGTAGTTTTTCAACACTCACTCTCCTCCCACCTTCCACCCTCAAGTAAGCTCTGGTGTCTATTGTTCCCTTCTTTGTGTTCATTTGTGTGTAACGTCTAACTTCCATTTACAAGTGAGAACATGCCGTGTTTGGTTTTCTGTTCCTGCATTACTTTGCTTAGCATAATGGCTTCTGGTTCTATGCACATTGCTGCAAAGGGCATGATTTTGTTCTTTTTTATGGCTGCATAGCATCCCATTGTATATATGTATCACACTTTATTTAATCAGTTCACTGTTGATGGGCATTTAGGTTGATTCCATGTCTTTGCTATTGTGAATAGTGCTGCAGTGAATATATGTGTGCATGTGTCTTTTTGGTAGAATGATTTCTATTCCTTTGGGTACATACACACCCAGCAACTTCTTTTCATCCTCCTATTTTTCTTGTTTCATTTTCATTTTTGTTGCATAATTTTTTTTCTTCCTTGTAATTTATATTTTTAGTTATTTGAGAGACTTGAGAAAACTCATTTGAAAGTCTTTGTCAGATTGCTGCATAACGTTAATTTTATTTGGAGTGAATCTGTGTCCTGATTGTTGGTTTTGTTTGCTATCTTTGTTAGCATTTGATTTCTTTATGTGTAGTGGATTTTGGTATAAAATAACATTGTGTGAGAGTTATTTATTTATTTTTATTTATTTATTTAGTGTTTTATTTTTATTCCTATTACCTCACACACAAACCTCTGTGTTCACACTGTTTTCTGTAGTTTTGTGATTGTTTCTGCCTGGCTTTCCTAGCCCTTACTATTTAGAATAAAGTTCTGTAATGGCATTTTGGAGCTCCTGCTCCTACCACAATTCAGGATATCACAGATAGAACCCCCCACTGTAGCAGATGCTATTGCCATTGGTGCCCCACCCAGCTGCTCTGGGTGTTGATTGCTAATGGATCACACTTGTATTCTTTTCTAAACGATTATCTTTGACTGACAGAAACTTTTTTTTTGTTTTATTTTCTGAAGGATTCACAACTTCACTTTGGGAGTTGGCATATGGCCAATGGCTGACTGAAGCAAGAGTGTAAGAGCTTCTCCCTCCTTCTTTTGGACAGGACAATCTTTGACACACTTTAAATTTCAGAACTCCCTGCGGGATCATGCTCTTCCTCAAATGATATGCCTATCTGCTACTTCTACACTGTTCTACTTTCCTTACTCCATTATGGGTTTCTCCTGAAAGAACACTTTCAGTAAATTGATCACCTCATCTCAGAATTGCTTCTAGGGAAGTCAACCCAAGACAAAGCTAAGGTGGCTTGGTTTGTCTTTAGGTCACAAGTTCATGTCTGTTCTGTTTTAGACACACAGGTCAGCTTCCTTTCATATGAAAGGGACTGAGAGAGAAGTCTCTTTTCAAGCAATGATGCAGACAATACTGTCTTACATGAAACTTTTCTACTCTCCTTAGCTCACAGTGGTGGACTGTCAGCTGTTATATGGTGCTTCAGGACCCAGAGCTCAGCACATCTTTGGCTTCAACCACTCTTATAACTTTACACTTATGTTCTTGGTAACTCTTGTTTCTTGACCTCAACTATACATTTTTAATTATTTATTTTTACATGAAACATTGTTCTAGGTTTGGATCAGAGAGTTGCATCAAACCTGGGGAAGTCACTGAGATTTTTTTCTATTTGTACACGTTTATGAATTTTCTCTTCAAAGAGATTATGTAGCACGCTACACTTTTTGTGGCCTAATATTTTCCTTTAGTTTTATTGTAAGTGTATTTCTCTCTCCCTTTTCTTCTTTTTTTTTTTTTGAGATGGAGTCTTGCACTGTCTCCCGGGCTGGAGTCCAATGGCGAGATCTCAGCTCACTGCAACCTCTGCCTCCCAGGTTCAAGCAATTCTCCTGCCTCAGCCTCCCAAGTAGGTGGGATTATGGGTGCCCACCACCACATCCAGCTAAGTTTTTGTATTTTTAATAGAGATGGGGTTTCACTATGATGGCCAGGCTCGTCTCGAACTCCTGACATCGTGATCCACCCACCTCGGCCTCCCAAAGTACTGGGATTACAGGTGTGAGCCACCACACCCAGCCTTGGTATGTGTATTTCTGTGTCAATAGATGTATTTTCTGCAACATTATTTTCTTTTCCGGGGATAAATCACATGTAGTCATAATGTGCTGTCTTTTTAATTTACTATTGGATTTAATTTGCTAGAAATTTTTGGAGAATTTTTGAGTCTATGTGCATGAGGTATATTTATATGTTGCATTTTCCTTTCTTTTCTTTTTGTAATGTCTCTGTTTTTAGAATGAGGGTAATATTGACTTCATATAATAAATCAGGAGATATTTTCTACTCATCTTTTCCTGAAAGAGTGTTTATGATTGACGTAATTTTTTTTCTTAAATGTTAGAATTTACCAATGAAACCACCTGGGCTCAGCATTTTCTTTGTGGAAATATATTAAATTATAAATTCAATTTATTAAATGGATAGAGGACTGTGAGGATTTAAAAATTTCTTCCTGAGTCATTTTTGGTAATTTGTGTTTTTTTCAAGAAACTTGTACTTTTTAATCTAAGCTTAAAAAACGTACTCAGGAATGGAAAACTAAACATCATATATTCTCACTTATAAGTGGGAGCTAAGTTATGAGAGTGCCTAAGAATGATATAATGGACTATGGGGACTTGAGGGAAAGGGTGGGAGGGTGGCGAGGGATAAAAGACTACACATTGGGTGCAGTGTACACTGCTTAGGTGATGGGTACACAAAATCTCAGATTTACACAAAATCTCAAAATCTCTTAGGTGATTACACCTAAAGAACTTATCCATGTAACCAAACACCACCTGTTCTCCCAAAACTATTGAAATAATAATAAAAATAAAAATATATTAAAAATAGTCTGGGCACAGTGGCTCATGCCTGTAATCCCAGCACTTTGGGAGGCTGAGGTAGGTGCATCTCTTGGTCTCAGGAGTTCAAGACCAGCTTGAGCAACACAGTAAAACCTTGTCTCTACAAAAAATATGAAAAGTTAGCCAGGTTTGGTGGCATGCATCAGTGGTCCCAGCTGTTTGGGAGGATGAAGTAGGAGGGTTGCTTGAGCCTGGGAGGCGGAAATTGCAGTGAGCCAAGATTAGGCCACCGCACTCCATCCTGGGTGACAAAGTGAGACCCCATCTCAAAAAGAAAAAAAAAAAACCCAAATATATAGATATAAAATATATATATTTATATATAATTTTTAAAAATCTTAAAAGATTAAATAAATCTATTAGTATACATTGGTTACTATATTTACTTGTTATAATTTAATATCTATAGGACTTGCAGTAATGTCTCATTTTGTATTCTTTTTATATACATTTTTGTGGGTACATAGTAAGTGTATATATTTACAGGGTACATAAGATACTCTGATACAGGCATGTAATGTGTAATAATCACATTGTGGTAAATGGGGTATTTATCCTAATAAACACTTATCCTTTGTGTTACAAACAAACCAATTATAGTCTTTCAGTTATTTTAAAATGTACAATTAAATTATTATTGACTATTGTCCCCCTGATGTGCTATCAAATACTAGGTCTTATTCATTCTTTCTAACCACTTTTTTTTGTACCCATTGACCACCCCCACTTCTTTCCCCAGGCCCCATGACCCTTCCCAGACTTTGGTGACCATCCTTCTATTCTCTGCCTCCATGAGTTCAATTGTTTTTTAGACCCCACAAATAAATGAGAACATGTAAAGTTTGTCTTGCTATGCTTGGCTTATTTCACTTAATGTAATGACTTCCAGTTCCACCCCTGTTGCAAATGACAAGATCACATTTTTTTTTAATGGTTGAATAATACTCTATCATGTATATGCACCACATTTTCTTTATCCATTCATCTGTTGAGGGACACTTAGGTTGCTTCCAAATCTTGGCTACTATGAACAGTGTTTCTACAAACATGGTCGTGCAGTTATCCCTTCCCTATACTGATTTCCTTTCTTTGGAGCATATACTCAGCAGTGGGATTGCTGAATCATATGGCAGCTCTATTTTTAGATTTTCGAGGAACCTCCAAAGTGTTCTCCATAGTGGTAGTACTAAGTTCTCACCAACAGTATATAAGTGTTCTCTTTCCTCCACATCCTTGCCAGCATTTGTTATTGCCTGTCTTTTGAATATAAGCCATTTTAACCGAGATGAGATTATATCTCATTGTAGTTTTGGTTTGCATTTCTCTGATGATCAATGCTGTTGAGCACCTTTTCCTATGCCTGCTTGCCATTGTATGTCTTCTTTTGAGAAATGTCTATATTTTTTGCCCATTTTAATTATATTGTTAGATTTTTCCCTGTAAAGTTGTTTGAGCTCTTTATATATTCTAGTTATTAATCTCTTGTAAGATGGGCAGTTTGCAAATATTTTCTCCCATTCTGTGGATTGTCTTTTCACTTTATTGATTGTTTTCATTGCTGAGCAGAAGCTTTTCAACTTTATGTGATTCCATTTGTTCATTTTTGCTTTGGTTGTCTGTGCTTGTGGGTTATTACTCAATAAATTTTTGCCCAAAACAATGTCCTGGAGAGTTTTTCCAATGTTTTCTTGTAATAGTTTCATACTTTTAAGTCTTTGATCCAGTTTGATTTGATTTTTGTAGATGGCAAGAGATAGGGGTTGAGTTTCATTCTTCTGCATATGTATATCCAGTTTTCCCAGCACCATTTATTGAAGAGATTGTCTTTTCCCCAATGTATGTTTTTGACACCTTTTTTGAAAATGAGTTCACTGTAGGTGTATAAATTTATTTCTGAGTTCTCTACTCTGTTCCATTGGTCTATGTGTCTGTTTATATGACAGTACCATGCTGTTTTGGTTACTGTAGCTCTGTGGTTATAATTTGAAGTCAGGTAATGTGATTCCTCCATTTTTGTTCTTTTTGCTTAGGATAACTTTGGCTGTTTGGGGTATTTTGTGGTTCCATATAAATTTTAGTATTTTTTTTTTCTATTTCTGTGAAGAATGTCATTGGTATTTTGGTAAAGACTGCATTGAATCTGTAGATTGCTTTTGGCACTATTGATGGCAGCAGTGGTCCATCTGGAGTGGCTGCTGCAAAAATACTGACTGCAGCAGAGGAGGCCTGGGGAGGGCTGTGTGCTCCTTGGAGGCCATGGGAGCCGGGAACAGGTGGGAACTCCACCCCCTTCCGAGTTGGTGGGGTGGGAGCCCCGTGCTCCCAGGTGCAGCTGCAGCTGCCCAGCTATGGCTGCTGACCCAGGCATCCCTGTGGTCTTGGGGACCCAGAAAGCCCCCCTACCCCCACAGTCTCAGAGCTGCCTGCTCCCGCTGCCTGGGCTCTCCACACTCCTGGTGCCCACTCTGATTTCAGAGTAGAGTTGTGGCTGAGCGTGGGTGCTGTCATTACCTGGTTGGGCATGCCCCCACTCAGGCTGGTACTGACACACAAATCCCTGCTGCTGAAGCCTAGGGTAGCTGAGGGTGGCTTGGCTCAGGATTGCAGGTGCCCCTTGGCACGAACAGCCTGGGCCTCATAAATGGTGGCAGGAAGCAGACAGGCTCCTGGGTGAAAATGGGCAGGTCCCTAGTGAAACCCCAACTTTAAGCCAGGGATGGCCTGAAGCCTGGGGGCCAGGCTACTAGTTCTGTGGACCAGAGTGAGAACTTTTTTCCAGGCCCACCCATGGCCACCCATGGACCAATCAGCATGCACTTCCTCCCCTCTGAAACCCACAAAAACTCTGGATTCAGCCAGACTCAGGCAGATGACAAGATGACCTGCTTGTGGAGAGGAGCTACCCACTCTGGATCTCCTCTCTGCTGAGGGCTGCACGCTCACTGGGAAGATCTGCCTGCAGATAGCAGCTACTCACTTTGGCTCTCCTGAGATCTGTACTGTCACTCAATAAAGCATCGCTTCACCTTGCTCACCCTCCAGTAGTACATATACTTCGTTTTTCCTGGACAAGAACTCAGGACCTGCCAAATGGCAGGGCTGAAGAAGCTGTAACACAAACAGTGCTGAAACACACCTGCCCCTCGCTTGCTACACTGCAGGCAACAAGAAGGAGAAAAGAGAGAAGGAGAGAAGCACTGTGGTCCTTTGGGGAGCCCAGACATAGGAGTTCCCTGAGCCAGGGCTGTGAGACCCTCTTTGGGGTTCTGTGGTTCCTGGCATCTCCAAGCTTCTGGGTGCTGCCATATTTTCCAGTGCCCACAGTGGAAGCCACTTGCAGTATGTCTGGTCCAGTTGCAGCAAGGAGACAGTGCTTATGCTGGTGCCTGGAACTGCCTGCCCCACTGCAGCCAGTGTGCCTGGCTGTGTGCAGTGGCCAGACCCTTTACTCTCTCTGCTCATGCACCCCTCACCACACCATGCCTGGCTTACCCTTGGCAAGTATGGTATCTGGGCAGGTAATGAAAGCCCAGCACAGTCTGCCAGGTCGAATGGGTGTAAGTCCAGTGGGCCCAAGCAAAACTTGGGCAAAGGTGCCACTGGCCACAGAGGTTTCCAGCTGGCAAAGCAACATCCTAAGGATCCTGTGACAGTATGGACATTTTAGTAACGTTCATTCTTCCAAAGAACATGAAATATCGTTCAAGTTTTTGGTGTCCTCTCTAATTTCTTCCGTTAGTGTTTTCTAGTTTTCATTGCAGAGATCTTTCTTTCTTTCTTTTTTTTTTGGTTAATTCCTACTTATTTTATTTTATTTGTGGCTATTACAAATGGGATTACTTTTTAATTTCTTTTTCAGATTGTACACTGTTGGCATATAAAAATGCTACAGAATTTTGTATGTTGATTTTGTATCCTGCAACTTTATTAAGTTTGTTTATAAGTTCTAATGGGTTTTTGGTGGAGTCTTTAGGTTTTCCAAATATAAGATCACATCATCTGCAAACAAGGGTAATTTGACTTATTCCTTCCCAATTTGGATGCCTTTTACTTCTTTCTCTTGTCTGATTCCTTTAGCTAGGATTTCCAGTACTACACTGAATAACAGTGATGAAAGTGGGCATCCTTGTTTGCTCCAGATCTTAGAGAAGAGACATTTAGTTTTTTTTTTTTTGCCATTCACTATGATACTAGCTGATGGTCTGTCATATATGGTATTTATTATGTTGAAATATGATCTTTCTATACCCAGTTTTTTCAGTGTTTTTTAAATCATGAAAGGATGTCGAATTTTATGAAATGCTTTAAGCATCAAATAAAAATGATTATATGGCTTTTGTCCTTCATCCTGTTGATATGATGTATCACACCGATTGATTTGCAAATGTTGCACCATCCTTGCATCCATAGAATCAATCCCACTTGGTAATGATGAATGATCTTTGTAATATATTATTGAATTCAGTTTGCTAGTATTTTGTTAAGAATTTTTGCATTAATTTTTATCAGAGATGTTGGCCTGTAGTTTTCTTTTTTTGAATATGTCTTTGTCTGATTTGGGTTTTAAGGTTATACTGGCCTCATAGAAGAGTTTGGAAGTATTCCCTCCTATTTTTCAAAACAATTGGAGTAGGATTGGTATTAGTTCTTCTTTACATGTTTGGTAGAATTCAGCGATTAAGCCATCAGGTCCCAGGTCTCTGCTGGCAGACATTTTATTAATGGCTTTGATCTTGTTAATTGTTGTTGGTCTGTTTAGGTTTTGAATTTCTTCATGGCTCAACCTGGGTAGGTTTTGTGTGTCTAGGAATGTGTCCATTTCCTCTAGGTTTTCCAATTTATTGACTAAGAATTATAGTAGACACTAATAATCCTTTGAATTTCTGCATTATCAATAATATGTCACCTTTTTTAATATCTGATTTTATTTAGGTCTTCTCTCTTACTTCCTTTGTTAGTCTGTCTTAAGGTTTATGAATTTTATTCACCATTTCAAAAAACAAGCTCCGTTTTATTGGTCTTTTGTATTGTTTCTTTCATTTCAATTTCATTTATTTCTGCTCTGATATTTATTATTTCTTTTCTTCTACTAATTTGGGGTTTGGTTTTATCTTGCTTTTCTAATTCTCTAAGATGCATTGTTAGATTGTTTATTTGAAGTTTTTTTTTTTTTTTTTAATGTAGGCACTTACAGCTGTAAACTTCTTTCCTAGTACTGTTTTGCTGCATTCCATAGGTTTTGGTACGTTGTGTTTCCATTATCATTTGTTTTAAGAGAATTTTCAATTTTCTTCTTAGTTTCATCATTGACCCATCAGTCATTCAGGACCTCAGTGTTTAATTTCTATGTGGGTGTATAGTTTCCAAAATTTCTCTTGTTATTGATTTCTATTTTTATTCCATTGTGTCCATTGTGGTCAGAGAAGATGCTGGGTATTTTTCCAATTTTTTGAATGTTTTAAAACTTGCTTTGTGACCTAACACATGGTCTTTCTTTGAGAATGAAACATTTTCTGAGGAGATGAATGTGTATTTTGCAGCCAGTGGATAACATCATATGTAAAGATTAATTAGGTTCATTTTTTTCTATAGTGCAAATTAAATGATGTTTCTTTGTTGAATTTCTGTCTGAGAGGTCTGTCCAGTGCTGAAGATGGGGCGATGAAGTCTCCAGCTATTATTATACTGATGTCTATTTCTCTGTTTAGCTCTAATAATATTTGCTTTATATATCTGGGTGCTATTGCATTGGATGCATATATATTTAAAATTGTTATATTCTCTTGCTGAATTGACCCCTTTATCATGTTAGAATGACCTTGTCTCTTCTTACAGCTTTTCCTTGAAATTCATTTTGTGTGATATATAAGTATAGCTACTCCTACTCTTTTCTTGGTTTCCATTGGCATGAAGTATCTTTCCATCCTTTATCTTTAGTCTATGTATATCTTTATAGGTGAAATGTTTTTCTTGTAGGCAACAGATCATTTGGTCTTGCTTTTTTATTCATCCAACTATTCCATGGTTTTTATTGTGAGTTTAATCCATTTACATTCACTGTTGTTATTGAGAAGTAAAGACTTACTCTTGCCATTTTGTTATTTGTTTTCTGGTTGCTTCGTGGTCTTTTCCTTCCTCTCTTCTATCTTGCTTTCTTTTTAGTGAAGGTGATTTTCATTGGTGGTATGTTTTAATTTTTTGCTTCTTACTTTTTGAATATCCATTGTATGTCTTTTTATTTGAGGTTACTGTGAGGCTTGCAAATACTATCATATATTTTAAACTGATGACAAATTAACACTGATTGCATAAACAAACAAGCAAAAGGAAACTAATAAAAACTCTACACTTTAACTTTGTCCCCCCACTTTTTAACTTTTTGTTGTTTCTCTTTGTCTTATTGTACCATGTCTTGAAAAGTTGATCTAATTTTTATTTTTGATGGGTTTGTTGTGTAGTCTTTCTACTTAGGGTTTTGTTTACACACCACAATTACATTGTCATAATATTCTGTGTTTTTCTGTGTGCTTATTATTACCAATAAGATTTGTACTTTCAGATTATTTATTGTTGTTCATTAATGTTCTTTTCTTTCAGATTGAGGAACTCCCTTTAGTATTTCTTGTAGGATAGGTCCAATGGTGATGAAATCTCTCAGCTTTTGTTTGTCTGGGAAAGTCTTTATTTCTCTTTCATGCTTGAAGGATATTTTTGCTGGATATACTATTCTACGGTAAAACGTTTTTTGCTTCAGCACTTTAAATATGCCATGCCACTCTCTCCTGGCCTGTAAGGTTTCCACTGAGAAATTTGCTGCCAGATGTATTAGAGCTCCATTGTACAATTTTTTTTCTTGATGCTTTTAGGAACCTTCCTTTATCCTTGACCTTTGGGAGTTTGATTTTTAAATGCCTTGAGGTAGTCTTCTTTGGGTTAAATCTGCTTAGTGTTCTATAACCTTCTTGTACTTGAATGTTGTTACCTTTCTCGAGGTTTGGAAAGTTCTCTGATAGTATTACTTCGAATAAACTTTCTACCCCTGTATATTTTTGTACCTCGTCTTTAAGACTAATCACTTTTAGATTTTCCATTTTGAGTCAATTTTCTAGATCTTGTAGGTGTACTTCATTCCTTTTTCTTTTGTTTCCTCTGTATATTTTCAAATAGTCTCTCTTCAAGCTCACTCATTCTTCTGTTTGACCAATTCTTCTATTAAGAGACTCTGATGCATTCTTCAGGATGTCAATTGCATTTTTCAACTCTAGACTTTCTACTTGATTTCTTTTTCATTATTTCAATTTCAATCTCTTTGTTAAATTTATTTGCTAGAATTTTGAATTTCTTTTCTGTGTTGTCTTGAATTTCTTTGAGTTTCCTCAAAATAGCTATTTTGAATACTCTTTCTGAAAGGTCACATAGTTCTCTTTTTCCAGAATTGCTCCTTGGTGGCTTATTTAGTTCATTTGGTGAGGTCTTATTTTCCTGTATAGTCTTGATGCTTGTGGATGTTCATCAGTTTCTGTGCATCGAAGAGTTAGGTATTCACTTTAGTCTTTATAGTCCAGGCTTGTTTGTGCCCATCTTTCTTGGGAAGGCTTTCCAGGTATTCAAAGAGACTTGGTCCCCAAGCCTCAAATTGCTATGGTTCTTGTAGACTTGTACAGGTACTGCCTTGGCGGTTTTGGATAAGAGCAGGAAGAATTCTCTGGATTATCAGGCAGAGATTTTTGTTCTCTTCCTTTATTTTCTCTCAAACAAATGGAGTCTCTCTCTCTGTGTGCTAAGCCAGCTGGGGCTGGGGTGACACAAGAATCTTTGTGACCACCACCACTGGGGTTGTGCTGAGTCAGACCTAAAGCCAGTATAGCACTGAGTCTTGCCCAATGCCTGCTGTAATCACTACCTGGCTATGGCCTATGTTCACTCAAGGCCTTTGGGCCCTACAATCAGCAAGTGATGAAGCCAGTCAGGTTTGTGTCCTTCCCTTCTGTCCAAGACAGGCCCAGAAATGCTGTCTAAGAGTCTAAGCCTGGACTCAGGAACCACAAGAACCTGCTTCGTGCTCTACCCCACTGTGGCTGAGCTGTTATCTGAAGTTCAAGACAAAGACTCCTTTACTTTCACTCTGTTTTTCTCAAGCAGAAGGTGTTTCACCCTAGCCACCACAGCTGGGAATGTACTGGGTCACCTGCAGCCAGCATGTCTCAGAGTCTCATCCAAGGCCCATGGTGTACTACTTTGGTATTGTTATTGGTTATTCAGGGCCCAAAGCCTGTTTGTCAGCAGGTGATTAATTCTGTCAGGACTAGTCCTTCCCTTCAAGACAGTGAGTTTCCTCCTGGCCCAGGGTGTGTCTAGAAATGTTGTCTGTGAACTAGGGCCTGGAATAGGGGCCTGACAACTCTGCCTGGTGCACTATCCTATTGTGGATGAACTAGTATCCAAGACACAAGACAAATACCTCTCTACTCTTCAGTCTCCTCTCCTCAAGCAGAAGGAAGGAGTTACTATCATTGCTACAAGTTGCACTGCTTGGATTTCAGGGAGGGGTGGCACAAGCAACTCCCTTAGCTGTCCCAGCTGGTGTCTTCCTAGGTCACGTGCTGCCCTAGTCTACTGGCTGTAAGTCCAGCCTTAGCACTAGGACTCACCTAGAAATTGCAGTACTTGTGACCTAGACTGCATTTCAAGTTTACCTAGAACCCAAGAGCACTTTAGCCTGCAGTGGCAAGTTTTGCTGAAACTCAAGTTCCAACCACTGGGATGGGCAATTTCCCTCTGGCTGGGACTAGTCCACATGCTCCTTCTGTGGGTGGGTGCCAGCTGAACCAAGCAAAGTTTTGCTCCCTGCTGTGACAGGGCAGCCCTGAGTTCAATGCCAAAACCCCCCAGTCACTGTGCTTAACTTTCCTTGTGCACAGATTCTTTCTCTATGCCGTGCAGCCACTGCCAGGGAGTGGAGGAGAAGTGGCATAGACAATTCAAGACTGTCTTTCCTACCCTCTTCAATGCCTCTTTCAGCAATATAAAGTTAAAATCAGGTACTGTGATTGCTCACCTGATTTTTGGTTCTTGTGATAGTGCTTTTTTGTGTGTAGTTAGTTGTTAAAATTTGGTGTTCCTTTGGTGGGGGAATAATTGTTGCAGGCTTCTGTTTGGCCATCTTCCTCTGCCCCCTCATTTTCTTGATAATATGTACCTTTTGTCTTTGTTCTTGATCAGACTAGATATGTCAACTTCAATGATATTTTCAAAGAACAGCTTTGTTTTAATCAATTTTCTCTATAGTTTGTGTATTTTCTCTCATTGAATTCTGTCTAATTTTTATTATTTTCTTCTTTCTTGTTATTTTAGGTTTAGTTTGGTTTTATTTCTCTAGCTTACTCAGGTAGAAACTTAGATAAACTATCTTGCATTTTTCTTCTTTTAAGGTATATGTTTAATAATATAAAATTTCTTATAATTACTACTTTAGCTACAGCTTAAATGTCTTCAAATTTTGTGTTTTCATTTTTATGCAATTAAAATATTTTCTAACTGCCTTTATGATTTTTTATTTGACCCATTAATTGCTTAGAAACATAGTGTTTAATTTACATATGCTGTTTAGTTTCCAAAGTTGGCATTATGCAGGTATCTTGGTTACTGATTTCTAATTTCATTCCATCTTGTTCAAAGAACAACTCCATATGATTTCAATGCTTGTGAATTCATTGAAACAGATTTCTATCTCAAAATATGGTTTGTCCTGGTGAATGTTTTATGAACAATGGAAAAGAATATATATTTTGCTGTTGTGTATAGTTCTATAAATGTCAATTAGGTCAGTTTTGGTTAATAGCCTTTTAAAAGTCATATGTATCTTTACCAATTTATCTATTTCTGTTATCAATTATTGTGAGAGTAATGCTAGTGTTTCCAGCTGTATTTGTTGATTTGTCAATTTCTTTTATTTTTAATTTCAAATATGGGTTTTGCATCCTGTGGTTGAAACTTTTATTAGATACATTCACTAAAATTAAGATTTTTATTCTTGATACATTGACCCTTTTAACACTATGAAATGTCTCTTCTTGTTTCTTGTAATATTCCTTATTTTGAAGTCTGCTTTGTTTGATTATAATATAGTCACTCTAGACATCTTTGATTAGTGTTTCATGATGCATTTTTTTATCCTTTTATTTTAATTTACCTCTCTTTTTTTTTTTTTTTTGACGGAGTCTCACTCTTGTCACCCAGGCTGGAGTACAATGGCGTGATCTTAGCTCACTGCAACTTCTGCCTCCTGGGTTAAAGTGATTCTCCTGCCTCAGCCTTCTGAGTAGCTGGGATTACAGGCACACACCACCATGACTAGCTAATTTTTGTATTTTTAGTAGACATGCAGTTTCACAATGTTGGCCAGGTTGGTCTCAAACTCCTGACCTCAGGTGATCCAACTGACTTGGTCTCCCAAAGTGCTGGGATTACAGACGTGAGCCACCATGACTGGCCCTGTGTTTTTTTTTATTTGAACTGGGTTACTTTTAGACATAATATAATTTTGGGTGAAGATAGAAGTAGCCAGGGCAGGGATCCTGGGAATCTGGTGGCTACAAAGGGCAACCCAGAATATGGTGTCATTGGGTGCATGGCCATCCTTCCACATGATCAAGGACATGCCCCTGGGATTCTATTCCAAGACCCCAGAAGAATGGGCCACTGCTGCCAAGAAGTATAATATGTGTGTGGAAGACTATCAGCCTTACTTGGATGATGGCATGGTATATGGTAACTACTCAAAATTCCTTGACCACTCACAGTAGGAGAGGGATCTATGGTTTGACTGGGACCACCAAGACTTGAGGTTGAACTGGGGTGAACTGACACACTGGCATCTGGACATGTATATCAGGAGCCATGTGGATATGGCCCTCCACCCCTGTTTCTTGGAATATTATGTGCAATGATCTCTTCAGCTTCCTGAACTTCATGAACTTTATGTTCTGTGTAGTGTAGAATTATTCTACCTATCAGCCTGTGGGGTCAAAGCAGTATCCTTTTGATAATCTGTACCTGGGACAAGGCAGTGATTCCACCAAAGAACCTGAGCTAGTGGTCCACTATGAGATCTAGGGGCTTCATGAGCTTTTGTGCCCTCTAACTAGGACTCCTTAATTCCTAGAAATTTAACTTGAATGAAATCTTTAATAAAACTTAGTGCCATAGAAAAAATATATATACATGTATATGTACATACATAGTTTTTTCTTACTTTCTTATCCACTTTGAAAATCTCTGCCTTTTAAATGTGGTATTTAGACCACCTACATTTAATGCAATTATCAACTTGATCATTGTTAGGTCATTATCTTACGATTTGTTTTACATTCATGCCATGTATTTATTGTTGCTCTTTTCTATTTTTTCTGTCCTATCTTCTTTTAATTAAAATTTTTAATTTAAATTTCTCTTTAGTTTTATCTTACTATTTATTCCTCTGTTTTAATTTTTATTTATACTTTCAGTGCTTGCTGTAAAATGTACAAAAATAATCTTCAAATTCTTTCCTACTGTTCTTTGTGTTATTGTCATATAATTTATTTTTGTTTGTTGTAAACCCCACAACACATTGATATTACTTTGGCATTAAACAGACAACTGTTTTTTAACAAAATAAAAAATAGAATATAAGTATTTTATTGCCTTACATGTTTACTATTTTCAGTTCTCTTTATTTCTTAATTTATATCCAAATTTATTTCTTGTATTAGTGTTCTTGCTCTTAAAGAACTTGTATATCAATTCTTATAATGAAGATGTAATGGCAGTAAGTCTTACCAGCTGTGTTTTGACTGAAATATATTTATTTTGTCTCCATATGTGACAGATGTTTTTGCTGGGTGTAGAATTTTAGATTGTCAAAAGTTTTTCAGAGTTTAAAAATGTTATTTTCTCTTCCCACTTGCCTAGATTCTAATGAAAATATTACTATCACTCTGATCTTTGTTTCTTTGCATATAATATGTATAAATAATTTAAAGATTTTTCAGATCATCTTTAGTGTTCAGCAATTTGAGTATCACGTGTATTTATCTTGTATTGTGTGTGCTTGTCTTTCTGGGTTTCATTGAAGTACTTGGATCTGAGATTTATTGCATTTGTAAATATTTTGGCCATATTTCTTAAAACAAATTTACCCTTTCTTCTCTTTATAGGACTCCAATTACTTAAATATTAGACCACTTAATATTGTCCCACATGTTACTGAGACTTTGTTTATTTCTTTTCAATATTTACTCTCTGTAAGATTCACTGTGAATAGTTTCTATTGTTCCATCTTCTAGCTCGCTAATCTTTTCTTCCGAAGTGTCTAATCTGCTGTTAGTCTTATCCAGTGAATTTTCTATTTCAGATATTATTTTATTTCTAAACTTTTTATTTGACTTAAAAAATATTTGACATTCCTCTTTCACTATTTTATGTTTTCCTTTAAATATCTGAACATAGTTAAAATAGTGGTTTTAATGTTCTTTTCTGCTAATTGTATCATTTTTGTCATTTATGGGTCTGTTTCTGTTAACTGATTTTTCTCTTGGTTATGGATCACATTTTCCTGCTTGCAATGTCTAAGAAATTTTTATTTGATACTGGATAATATGATTTATGTGTTGTCCAACATCTGGATTTTGTTGTTTTTTTTAAATTTAATGAGTAAGGTTTTCTTTTGATAGGGAATTAGGTTTCTTATGATTCAATGTTATCTTTTTCAGCTTTGTTTTTAAGCTTATTTAGGTAGATCTAGCATAGCCTTTATTTTAAGAATCATTTAATTTCAAATAAGTTGTAGCTTCATTAATAAGTTTTTGGGGATCTTTACTGAATGTAAAAAGTGATCAGTGAGAATTCTCTACTCTGTTTGAAGGTGGAATCCTTCCTCTGTATATGTAAGCTCTGGGAACCATTCTTCTCATAAATTCTTAGTTTCTCTTTGACCCAACTCATGAAGTTTAACTCTATGCATGTGAATCCTAGTATTCAGGAATAGTAAAGAGGATGTTGATATGATTTGGCTCTGTGTCCCCACCCAAATCTCATGTCGAGTTGTGGTTCTCAGTGTTGAAGGAGGGGCCTAGTGGGGGGTGATTTAATTGTAGGGGTGAACTTACCCCTTGCTGTTCTTGTGATAGAGTTCTCATGAGATCTGGTTGTCTGAAAAGTGTGTGGGACTTCCCCCTTTTCTCTCTCTCTCTCTCTCCTGCCCACCATGTAAGACATACTTGCTTCCCTTTCACCTTTTGCTATGATTGTAAGTTTCCTAAGGCCTCTTCAACCATGCTTCCTGTACAACTTATGGAATCATGGGTCAATTAAACTTATTTTCTTCATAAATTACCCAGACTCTGGTATGTCTTTATAGCAATGTGATAATGGACTAATATAGAAAATTGATATTGAGCAGTGGGGCATTGCTGTCAAGATACCTGAAAATGTGGAAGTGACTTTGGAACTGGGTAACAGACAGAGATTGGAACAGTTTGGAAGGTTGAGAGGAACACAGGAAGATGAGGGAAAGTTTGGAACTTCCTAGAGATTTGTTGAATGGTTTTACCCAAAATGCTAATAGTGATATGGATATTGAAGTCCAGGCTTACGAGGTCTCAGATGGAAATGAGAAACTTACTGGGAACTAGAGTAAAGATCATTCATGCTATGCTTTAGTAAAGAGACTGGCAGCATTGTGCCCCTGCTCTAGGGATCTGTGGAACTTTGAGCTTGAGAGAGATGATTTAAGGTATCTAGTAGAAAAAATTTCTAACCAGCAAAGAGTTCAATAACGTGGCCTGTCTGCTTCTAACAACATATGCTTATATGCAGTCACAAAGAGATGCTCTGAAATTGGAGCTTATATTTAAAAGGGAAGTAGAGCATAAAAGTTTGGAAAACATGCAGTCTGACTATGTGGTAGAAAAGAAAAAACCATTTTTGTGGAGAAATTCAAGCCAGCTGCATAAATTTGCATAAGTAAAGAGGAGGAGCCAAATATTAATAGCCAGGACAATGGGGAAAATGCCTCTAGGGCATTTCAGAGATGTTCACAGCAGCCCCTTCCATCACAAACCTGGAGGTGTAGGAGGGAAAAATCGTTTCATGGGCAGTCGTGGGGCTCTGCTGCTCTGTGCAACCTCAGAACATGGCTCCTTATTTCTCAGTTGCTCCAGCTCCAGTCATGGCTAAAAGGAGCTAAGGTACAGCTCAGATCCTTGCTTCAGAGAGTGTAAACTCCAAGTTTTGGCAGCTTCCACATAGTGTTGGGCCTGTGGGTGCACAGAGGGCAACAGTGGAGACTTGAGACCTCTGCCTTAATTTCAGAATGTATGTAAATACCTAGATGTCCAGGCAGAATTCTGCTGCAGAGGCAGAGACCTAATGGAGAACTTCTACTAGAACAGGGAGGAGGGCAAATGTTGAGGTTGGAGCCCCCGCACACAATCCCCACTAGGACACTTCCTAGTGGAGCTGTGAGAAGAGGTCCACCATCCTCCAGAAACCAGAATGCTAGATCCACTTGCAGACAACTTGCACCATGAGCCTGGAAAAGTTGCAGGCACTCAATGCCAGCCTTTCAGAGCAACCATGGGAGCTGAGCTTTGCAGAACCACAGGAGCAGAGCTGTACATGGCCTTGGGAGCCCACCTCTTGCATCAGTGTGGCCTGGATGTGAGACATGGAGTCAAAAGAAATTATTTTGGAGATTTAAGATTTAACAATTGCCCTGCTGGGTTTTGGACTTGCATGTGCCCTGTAGCCCCTTTGTTTTGGCCAAGCCAATTTCTTCCTTTTGGAAAATGAGTATTTACCCAATGTTTGTACCCCCATTGTATCTTGAAAGTAACTAACTTGTTTTTTATTTTATAGGCTCATAGGCAGAAGAGACTTGCCTTGTCTCAGATGAGACTTGGACTTGGACATTTGAGTTAATGGTGTAATGAGTTAAGGCTTTAGGAGACTGTTGGGAAGGCATGATTATGTTTTGAAATGTGAGAAGAACATGAAATTTGGGAAGAGCCAGGACAGAATGATACAATTTGGCTCTGTGTCCCCACCTAAGTCTCATGTCAATTTGCGGTTCCCAGTGATGGATGAGGGGCCTGGTGGGAGGTAATTGAATCATGGAAGCAGATTTATTATTTGCTGTGTTTATGATTGATTTATCATGAGATTGGTTGTTTGAAAAGTGTGTGGCATTTCTCACCTACCTCCACCTCCTGCCCACCACATAAGATGCGCTTGCTTCTCCTTTACCTTCTGCTATGATTGTAAGTTTCCTAAGGTCTCCCAGCCATGCCTTCCGTACAGGCTGTGAAATCATGAGTTGATTAAACCTCTTTTCTTCATAAATTACCCAGTCTCAGGTATGACTTTATGGCAGTGTGAGAATGGACTAATACAGATATCTGTTCATATTTTTGTAGCTCTTTATCTGTAAAGCTTTCTTATGTTCAGAACTCTAACACAGAACTTCCAACTACCTCAGCTTTAATGAACTCCAGTATCAAAAACTCATCAAGACCATTGCATACTTATCATGATCTCCTTCCCTGTCTTGTAGTCTAGAATGTCTTTCAAGAAAGACAGGACACTCATAGGAATCATCTTTTTTGTTTCTCTTCTCTCAGATATTACATTTATGCACTGTCTGTTGCCAAAGATCTGAAACCAATGATCTCATATATATGGTACAGTTTTCTAGTTATTTACAGTGAGAGAGTAAATTATCCATGCTCAGAAATGTAAGTCTTGTGTGTCTTATTTTAAAAAGTTTCTTAGCTTATTTGGATGCATGGTCAGGGTTGGGAACCACTCAAAAGTTTTCAATTTTATATTAATGGGGACTAATATAAATTATTATATTTATATTAGAAAATGGATAGATTGGTGGATGAAATGAATGAATGGATAAGAAGTTAAATATACATAAGGGTTGGCTATATGGATAAGTAGCAGAGCCGAATGAACAAGCACCTATTTACTACCATGCATTTTCTCTTGATCCTTTTGCAGAGTGTATACTAGTCTCAATAAGTCAATGGATTTCCCTGGATCCAGGCTTGGAGAAAACAATGTTTTCTCTTCTCTATCTGCAATTTTCCTGAAGCCAATTCTGACAGATAATGTGACTGTGTCAGTCACAAAAGAGGAAAAGAATGGGCTTTAAATCCCTCCTTTACAGCTATTCAAGGGAGGTGATACTGGAGAATTAGTGGGATATGATGTTTTAAAGTACAGATCCTGTCTCCTTTTACAATTCTAAACCCTAGATCATTGTTCTCTGATTGACTTTACCATTTTTTGTTGTTATTGTTGTTGTTGAACTGCATCAGAATGATCTATCTAGGTTAAAATACCATTCTACCTTACAGTAGCACCAAAGGACTAACTAAACCCTCTATGAAGTGATTCTCCAAAGGAAACTGATAGCCTGCCCACTCTATCCAGTCTGTAGATATTTATTTTTGCCTTTAGTATATTTTTAAAATTTAAACTAGTCACCAATACTTAAAAATAGAGACATTTAGCATGACATTTAAAAAATATAATTTCCAGCTTCTCTTCAAAAATCTTAAGTCCTGGCCACATTCCCACATGGCAACATTTCACAGGAGCAGTGTAGTGATGTCCTTTTCTAGACAAACTCCGTGATCTCCATTTTCCACAGTTTCCACCCGGCTCATTTCATTCATTTATGTTGTCTTTTAGTCTCTTCAGCATTTGCATTTGAGGTCTTGGCTCTAAAGATTAAGCATGGAAATTCTTGATAAAGGTAGAAAGATTAAGCCATATCACAAGAACATCCTCCCCCAAATACCTCACAAAATAAAGAAAAGGCATTTTGAAAGGAGCATAAAATTTGATTAGTTATACAAAGAAAAGTATAATATCATTGTCAAAAAATTAAAAGTAACAAGAAAAGAAAAAGAAAATCCTAAGACAACTCAGCAATATCTTCCTTAATCTCACCACTCCCCTGAATAATCAATGCTGGAGAAAGAATGCGAGCAGGTATATTTCTGAGAATTTTCACTATGATCCTCTAATTTAAATAGAAGCAAAATGAGGGAGTAACAAGGCAGCTCAAGGAAAGTTATATGAAATACCAAGGAGAGAAAAGCTCCTACCTGCCTAAGCAGAATCTCAAGACATTAGCAAGGGCAGGTAAACACATAAGAAGTTACCATTTTAAAGATCCCACATAGCACTGAGAGAATGAATTCTACTACCTAGACCACATATAATGATAATATATGTATTTAAAATCAATAAAAGTCATAAAAAGTAAAAAGGAATAATTTAAACTGTATTTGAGATGAAGCATTTTTTTACATAGGAAATCCTTCTAAAAAATGATGATTGTAATTAATATGCAAACTTAGCAAAGTCACAAGATGAAAGGTTAATAGTATAGAAAAATCAATTATATTTTATATATCAGAAGGAAATAATTAGAAAACAAAAATTTAGATAAAATTTTATGAACAATTGTATTAACAAACAACATTTTTATAATTAGATAGACTAGAATATGTGTAGGATTTCTACATTGAAAACTATGACACTGCTGAGAGAAACAAAAGAAGAATTAAATAAGTGGAGAAATATACTATGTTCATAGATTGAAAAACTTTAATTATTAAGATTTTATTCTCCCCAAGTAACCTATAGATTCAATGCAATTCCAGTCTCAATCTCAGCAGGCTTTTCTGTAGAAATTGACAAGGTGATTCTAAAATATATATGGAAATGCAAATGACTTAGAATGTCCAAAACAATCATAGAAAAGATCAACCTTGCAGGACATATGCAAAGTTTGAAGACTTATTGTAAAGCCACAGTAATTAAGACAATGGTATGTGGATAACGATTTTACTAATTTTCTAGGAGTATGTAACAAAGTACCACAAACTGGGTGTTTTTTTACAATAGAACTTTACTGTCTCATGGTTCTAGAGGCTGGAAGTTGAAATCAAGGTGTCAGCAAGGCCCTGCTCCTTCTGATGGCTCAAAAGGAGAAATTCTTTCCTTCCTCTTCTTAGCTTCTGGTGGTTCTTGGCAGTCTTTAGTGTTCCTTGGCTTGAAGATGCATCACTCTGCTATCTGCCTCTGTCATCACATGGCTGTTTTCTGTGTGTCTCTGTCTTCACATGTCATCTTTTTATAAAGACACCAGTTCTATTAAATGAGGGGCCCACCCTACCCCAGTATGGCTTCATCTTAACTTATAAAATCTGCGACAACCCTATTCCCAAATAAGGTCACATTCCGAGGTGTTAGGGAGTTTAGGTTAGGACTTCAACATATGTTTTGGGGATAACACCATTCAACCTTGTTATAGAATCAACAAATAGATCAATGGAACAAAATAGAGAGCTCAGAAACAGACTTCTAATTATGCAGTTATCTTATTTTTCAGCAAAGATACCAAAGCAATCCAATTTCCCATGGGAAAGAATTTTATTTTAAATAGATGGTGCTGGAATTACTGAACTTCTATGTGAAGCGCCCCCAAAAATACTTATACAACAATGTTCATAGCAGGTTAATAGCTAAATATTAGAGACAGCCCAGGTGTCTGTCAATAGGAAAATAGATAAAGAAACTGAGCTATAATCATGTTATGAAATACTACACTCATATTACCCTATTATCAAAAGTAACAAACAACTGCTACATGCAACAACTTAGTTGAACCTCAAAAGGATGCTGTGTGAAAAGAGTACATACTGTATGATTTCATTTATATGAACTTCTACAGGGTTCATTTAGGTAAATTAGGTGAATTTAAGCTAAGGTGAAAAAAATCAGAAGCATGGTAAAGGGTTCAGTGGCTGGAGTGAATGGGAAGAGATTGGAGGAACTTTCTGGAGTGAATGTAGCACTTTCTATGTTGATAGGTATTTCAATTAAACATGTGTATGCATCTGCTAAAATGCAGTGAATGTACTTTTAGATTTGGGCATTTTGTTATATGTCAACTTTTCTTTCAAGAGAAAATACTATAAATAAATACAGAACTATAGTTAATGATATGCACGCTGAATTATTTTGATAAAAGTGAACAGTTGTTAGTCTACTTTGACATGTGTCAAAAAAGAGAGACTGATGGATAAATATAAGTATGGATAAATGGATAAATATATGTTAAAACAAATATAAAATGTTTAGGATAGAATCTAATTGTTGAATGTATGGGGCATACACTGTAAAATTATTTCTACTTTTTGTACAGTCAAACTTACCTGATGGTGTATGTTGTCCTACACAGCAGTTATTCATTCAATGAATATTTATTGAATGTTTACTATATGCCAAGCACCATTCAGGATAATAGGAATAAAACTGTGAATGGAACAGACAAAGCCCTGCCCTTGTGGAGCTAACATTTTAGTTGGGAGAGACAGATAAGAAACTGATTTTTTAAAAATGAAATATACAACATGTCCAATGGTGGTAAAAGCTATGGAGGAAAAAATAAAGCAAGGAAAAAAGAATGAGAGTTACAGAGAAAGGCCATGTGTATATCTGTGGAGGCTACTGTTTCATAAAGCCCTCAATGATAGAATGACATCTGAACAACTGTCTGTAGGAATGAAGAAGCAAGCCACAAGATTATCTGAGGAATGTTTAAGGCAAAGGAATTAGCAGGAGCTCAGGCTCTGAGGCAGGAGCCCCCTCGATGTATTCAATTAAAAGAAGGCCAGTGTGGCTGGAGCAGAATAGGAGACAGGGTAGGGAGGGATGAAGGCAGAGAGGTGATAAAACCCATCACACAGGGCCTGCAGGCCATCGTGAAGGCTCTGGCTTTCACTCTGAATGAGATACAAAGGTCTGTTTTATAAACCCTATTTATAATATAAGGTTTTAAGAAGCTGACTTTGGCA
>NW_012114622.1:8370877-8375070 GCF_000951035.1 Colobus angolensis palliatus
AAGCCCTCAATGATAGAATGACATCTGAACAACTGTCTGTAGGAATGAAGAAGCAAGCCACAAGGTTATCTGAGGAATGTTTAAGGCAAAGGAATTAGCAGGAGCTCAGGCTCTGAGGCAGGAGCCCCCTTGATGTATTCAATTAAAAGAAGGCCAGTGTGGCTGGAGCAGAATAGGAGACAGGGTAAGGAGGGATGAGGCAGAGAGGTGATAAAACCCATCACACAGGGCCTGCAGGCCGTCGTGAAGGCTCTGGCTTTCACTCTGAATGAGATACAAAGGTCTGTTTTATAAACCCTATTTATAATATAAGGTTTTAAGAAGTTGACTTTGGCAGCTCAGTTGATAAAGATGGGTGGTAGTGGTAATGAGGAAATGCAGGGACCAAGGTCAGAAACAAGAAGGTCACCTGGGAGTTATAATAATCTGAGTGAGAAATGATGTTGGCTTGAACCACAAGAGCTAGCGGTGAAGGTGATGATAAGTGATTAGACATGTCACCAGACTCTGGATATATTTTGAAGATATATGTAATTTGTAGTGATATATGAAAAAAAGAGGAGACTGGCATGATAAAGATTTTGGCCTGAGAAAATAAAAGGATGAGGTTGCCAGTACCTGAGCTGGGGGAAGTGTGAGTGCAGGTTGGGAAAAAGAAAGGCGCTCAGGTTTGGACATGAATGAAATAGATACCTATTAGACATTCAAATACAGATGTTAAGTAGGCAGGTGGGTATACAAGGCTGGGATCAGAGGCGAAGTCTGAGCTACCAATACAAATTTAGGATTTGTTGGCAGAAAGATGACATGAAAGTCATAAAATGGGATGAGACCACTTCAGGAAGGCATGAGTGTAAATAAAGTAGTCTGAGGATAAGGCCCTGGCTGTTCAACCGTTGAAAGTATGCGGTTGATAAGAAAGAACCAGGAAAGGAGTCTGGAAAAGACTGATCAGGCAAATGTGATGTTTTAAAAGAAATTGTTTCGCCTAGGACAGAGTGATCAATCACATCAAACACTGCCGTGGGGCAAGTAAGATAAGAAGAATTGCCCACTGGATTTAGTGATGTGGAGGTCATTGGTAACCTTGGTATGGGACAAAAACCTTCAAGACAGAACAGGAAGAGAGACTTAGAGACAGCTGGAATAGATTATATTGTAAAGGAGAGCATGTGCCAGTGACTTGTCTAGATAGGAATGCAGGTCCAGGAGAGAGTTTTTTTAAAAAAAGAAAATAAGATAATATATTTGTATATTTATGGCAATATCCAATAGAGTGGTCAAATTTCATAATGTAGAAGAGAGAGGGGAGAATTACTGAGTGAAGTTCTTGAGTGGTGAGGTCAGAGATCTAAAGTATAAATGGAGCATTGGCCTTGTATAAAAACCTGGAGAGGAACAAGAAGAAAGGAAAGATATATAAGTTCAGATGCAGGTGGCTGGAGGTGATGGGAACATGTAGAAGCACTCTTCCAAATGCTTCTATTTTCCTTGTGAAATAGAAAGAAAGATCATCAGCTGAGAATGAGGGTGAGATAAAGAAGCATAATAGGCCTCTGCCCAGAGAAGCTCTCACCCTAGAAAAAAAAGACATATATACAGCCAGTTACCCCCATGATGGGTAAGAAAATGGAAATTTGAAAAAAGTACTGTGGAAACACTGAGGTGGAAGTGATTATGGTACAGTTGTTTGGTCAAGTGAAAGTTATGTCATGTTTTCTTTATGTAGTGATAACATTCTCCAGGCAGTAATAATATCCTAGAAAAAAGAAATTACATGAGCAAAGGTTCTTTTCTCCCTTCATGTCAATAAAAGTATTTTAAGCAACACTGTATCAAACATCCTGTTAGCAAAATCTTTACTCAAATCCTTAACTATTTCCTTAGGATAAATTTCTAAAAATGTAATTTCTGGGTCAAAAACTTATTTTTTGGCTTTTGATGTATTCAGAAAAACCTCTGGATTTCATAATTAGAAGTTTTATGGATGATTCCATAAAATTTTCACAAGTAATTCAGTTTGACCAGTAAAAGGTAGAGGATATTCTGGATTATGACAGATAAGACTACAGAGAGTAGTTTGAATAAGATTGTTAGGGAATTTTAAAATACGGTAGATTTTATCCTATGGAAAATAGAAGCCCTCACATCCTTAAGTAGTGAATAGCACTGTTTGTGCTATTACGGACATAACTTTAGGGACCATCTGGAAGATGAAGCAACTTCTAGCAGACAATTTGCTCAGGTATGATTCCTACTGGCTGCTGACTGCACCCCTCCTGAAGACTCCACTCTGTCCCTTTTCTGGCTATGACTCTCCCTATAAAATGAAGGGTCCGTGGAACCAAAGGAAAGAACTTGCCAGGAGCCCATATCCTTCCTTCAAGGCCATGCTTCCAGACCCAATAGTTCCCTGCTCAAATAGCCTTGAACGTGCTTCAAGGGACTGCAGACACCTTTTCCCTGGGTCCATCCCCCTGAGGATGAATCTCCTGCATCTCTGGGAGAGGTAGCCAAGCGGCATCAGTTTTTGAGAAGTATGATGCAGCTTGGATGTGCGGGCTGGGATATTTACATATGTGTGCCTGCAAGACATTCTTGGTGCAAGATGAAGCCAGGGGTAGGAAGAGAAGAGGGAGCATTCCTGGAGCATGGTAGGGGACAGTTCTTCCTGTGCTTCCATGTTGCAAGATGCTAGAGAATTCCAAACTGTAACCTGCCCTTCTCTGTTGTTTTCAATGTTTATTTGTCAAGGTAGGGGGTAGAACAATTGTATTTAATAGTATGTGAGTTTAATTTATACATTTTAAATACATGTATTTAGAAATATGGAACGTGGACCTTTATTTTAACTCTTGCTCTGAGCTCACCTGAGTGTCCCCCAACTCTATGCCTTGTCTTGCAACCTAGCATGGTTTGGGGGCAGATATTCCTTGGAACTCATTCCTTATGGAAGGAGCAAGAAAAAGGTTAACCATACCACACTGACTCCCTGCCTGCAGATTTGGACAGTTGGCATTATTTAACATGAATGAATCAAGTTATATGGCTCAGGGCTTTTTATTTCATGCCAAATCGGTGGGTTGACAGTGCAAAGGAAGCTCAAAAAGGTCCTGGGTCTTGGCTACCTGTCAGAAACCCCATGAATTTGTGGTTTTTGCATGGCTGATTTTTCTAAAACTCTTCTTTTGGTAAACCAGTTTGAAGTTTTTTTCTGATGTCATTGTAGTTTCCAATCTGGCACAATCTGGTTTTAACTTTGCCACAGAAGTAAACTGTGGCCAAACTGGGATTCACATGGCAGGATCTTATCAAGCTGAACATAGCATATCACTTGCCCTCATGTAGCTCACAACCATAGACAATGATGAGATATGCTAAAATAAAAATACAAAGGGCAGTAAAGTAAATTCCAGACCAAAGGAGCCTCCATGGACAAAACCTTTGGGAAAGAAACAAGTTCTTGACATTTTGACAAATAGAGGTTTTGGGGGATAGGCGAGTGATAAGGAGAAATCAGACAGAGGGAACAGTTGAGCCCAGGCATCACTGTGGCTCTGTTCAGGGGATAATGATTGGTTCAGTGCTGCTGTAGCAGTGTGAGTGGAAGGAGTGGGCGAGTTCCCCATGCTAGCTCTGGCCTCAGGGGCCTTCCTATAAGCTATTCTATCTGCTGAGATGCTCTTCCCACCCATGCACCACAAAAGTTTGCCAAGTATCTCACAGAGCTTCTATCTCTCCTTCATGATACTTATCACAATGTAATTAAATAATTAATGATGCAATAACTTGTTAACATTTGCCCCCTTTGCTAATACGTACATGCCATGAAGAGCAAGATTGTATTCACCTTGTTCATGGCGATATTCCAACTACTCAACATGGAAATTTGCACAACATAGGCATTCTAAAGAAACCTTGGATCATAAATAAATGTATGAATGAATGAGTTAATAAATAACATATATGTTAATTAACAATGCATTAATTGATTGATAAGGCTGAAAGAGTGGGTTGCAGTTAGAATGTGGAGGTACCTGAATGAAATTCAAAAGAATTTGGACTTCATTTGCAAACAATGCTGTTTTATTCTTTTCTTTTACAAACTCAAATAAATATCCACTTATGTGTTATTTTCTGCCAGGCACTGTGTTAAACACTGAATGTAAAATGATAATTAAAACACTCTGACC
>NW_012114622.1:8375120-8378093 GCF_000951035.1 Colobus angolensis palliatus
CCCCAACTCTATGCCTTGTCTTGCAACCTAGCATGGTTTGGGGGCAGATATTCCTTGGAACTCATTCCTTATGGAAGGAGCAAGAAAAAGGTTAACCATACCACACTGACTCCCTGCCTGCAGATTTGGACAGTTGGCATTATTTAACATGAATGAATCAAGTTATATGGCTCAGGGCTTTTTATTTCATGCCAAATCGGTGGGTTGACAGTGCAAAGGAAGCTCAAAAAGGTCCTGGGTCTTGGCTACCTGTCAGAAACCCCATGAATTTGTGGTTTTTGCATGGCTGATTTTTCTAAAACTCTTCTTTTGGTAAACCAGTTTGAAGTTTTTTTCTGATGTCATTGTAGTTTCCAATCTGGCACAATCTGGTTTTAACTTTGCCACAGAAGTAAACTGTGGCCAAACTGGGATTCACATGGCAGGATCTTATCAAGCTGAACATAGCATATCACTTGCCCTCATGTAGCTCACAACCATAGACAATGATGAGATATGCTAAAATAAAAATACAAAGGGCAGTAAAGTAAATTCCAGACCAAAGGAGCCTCCATGGACAAAACCTTTGGGAAAGAAACAAGTTCTTGACATTTTGACAAATAGAGGTTTTGGGGGATAGGCGAGTGATAAGGAGAAATCAGACAGAGGGAACAGTTGAGCCCAGGCATCACTGTGGCTCTGTTCAGGGGATAATGATTGGTTCAGTGCTGCTGTAGCAGTGTGAGTGGAAGGAGTGGGCGAGTTCCCCATGCTAGCTCTGGCCTCAGGGGCCTTCCTATAAGCTATTCTATCTGCTGAGATGCTCTTCCCACCCATGCACCACAAAAGTTTGCCAAGTATCTCACAGAGCTTCTATCTCTCCTTCATGATACTTATCACAATGTAATTAAATAATTAATGATGCAATAACTTGTTAACATTTGCCCCCTTTGCTAATACGTACATGCCATGAAGAGCAAGATTGTATTCACCTTGTTCATGGCGATATTCCAACTACTCAACATGGAAATTTGCACAACATAGGCATTCTAAAGAAACCTTGGATCATAAATAAATGTATGAATGAATGAGTTAATAAATAACATATATGTTAATTAACAATGCATTAATTGATTGATAAGGCTGAAAGAGTGGGTTGCAGTTAGAATGTGGAGGTACCTGAATGAAATTCAAAAGAATTTGGACTTCATTTGCAAACAATGCTGTTTTATTCTTTTCTTTTACAAACTCAAATAAATATCCACTTATGTGTTATTTTCTGCCAGGCACTGTGTTAAACACTGAATGTAAAATGATAATTAAAACACTCTGACCAGATCTTCCAGAACAGTAGGAGGTAACAGATAAAGAAATAACTGTAATAAAACAATGTGAGAGATCTTTATTAAAGCTGCATTCCAAGTATGTGAGAACACAGACAATGGACTAATTTATTCTGCTTCAAGAGGGAGTAGGGCAGTGAATGTCTCCTGGAAGAGACAACATCTCATCAAGGAATTTAAAGATAAGTGGGGGTTTTACAAGAAGGAAAAGAGGGGAAAGGACATTATGGGGATTTATATTTTCAGCAATATAGAAGACTAGATAGTGTAAAAAAAAATCTTCTGGGAAAAAAAAGCAAGAAGAAAAAAGAAAAAAAAAGAGCACCAGATAAAATATAACGTAAAACTCTTCTAAGCAACATAGCTGCTATTACAAGAAGAGAATCTCTTAGATGTTGTATTAGTCTGTTTTCACACTGCTGATAAAGACCTACCTTAGACCGGAAAGAAAAAGAGGCTTACTTGGACTTACCAGTTCTACCTGGCTGGTGAGGCCTCAGAATCATGGCAGGAGGAAAAAGGTGGTGGCAAGCAAGAGAAAAATGAGGAAGAAGCAAAACTGGAAATCCTCAATAAACCCATCAGATCTCGTAAGACTTAATTCACTATCACGGGAATAGCACAGAAAAGACCAGCCTCCACGATTCAATTACCTCCTCCTGGGTCCCTCCCACAACACGTGGGAATTCTGGGAGATACAATTCAAGTTGAGATTTGGGTAGGAACACAGTAAAACCATATCAGATGCTAAATGCAAAGTTGAAATATAAAGCCATGGAGATAAGTTAGCACTAAGTCTGTCAACTTCTCCAATAATCTATAACCTAGATTTGTTTACTTGTTTGTTTTTGACACCTGCATTTATAACAAATGAAGACAAGGGATAAGGGATGAAGAATGCTTGAAGTGGAAGTTGGGACAGAGATTCTTACATAAAATTAGGATCCTGAGAGGGGTGCTCCTTCAGTGAAATATCATCTGTGAGAAAAAGATATACCCAATAAGAGGGGCAAGGAAGGAGGTGTTTCTCAGCTTTGGCTCTGAATAGAGGGAAAAATTGTTTTCCTCAAGGGTTCATATCTACAAGTAGTCTTCCTATGGACTTGGATTCTAATTCATATTCTCTATTTGGTACAAAACACCTCAAACCAAATATTAGTTGTTCCCGAGTTAGTTCTTTCAAGTACTGGCAGGAGCAAACACTAACCCTCTCTTGTGGATTGCCATTGAAAACCAACCACAGGAATATCCATAGGTAACGTTTCAATGATCATATAAGTAAAATCAAAATATATATGAGAAAATAAACCACTATAAGTGAAAAATAGGCCCACAAAGACTGAAAATACTTGACTCATAGACACAGAATAAAAATTGCACATTGAAAATATGATAAAAAATGTGACTAGGCAGATTTGGATAATAATTAAATAGAACTTCTAGAAATAAAAAATGCAGTAATGAAAATCAGTATTCTTATAAAAATTAATATCTCCTAACTGGAGTTAATTATTTAATTTGAAGATAGATCTGAAGAAATTACCCAAAATGCAGCATACGGAGATCAAGATTTAGGAAATATAAAAGAAATATTAATAAACATGGAAGGCTGAAAGGGAAAATGGGGTTTGCAATACACCAAGAGAAGCTA
>NW_012114622.1:8378143-8383268 GCF_000951035.1 Colobus angolensis palliatus
GAATATCCATAGGTAACGTTTCAATGATCATATAAGTAAAATCAAAATATATATGAGAAAATAAACCACTATAAGTGAAAAATAGGCCCACAAAGACTGAAAATACTTGACTCATAGACACAGAATAAAAATTGCACATTGAAAATATGATAAAAAATGTGACTAGGCAGATTTGGATAATAATTAAATAGAACTTCTAGAAATAAAAAATGCAGTAATGAAAATCAGTATTCTTATAAAAATTATTATCTCCTAACTGGAGTTAATTATTTAATTTGAAGATAGATCTGAAGAAATTACCCAAAATGCAGCATACGGAGATCAAGATTTAGGAAATATAAAAGAAATATTAATAAACATGGAAGGCTGAAAGGGGAAAATGGGGTTTGCAATACACTAAGAGAAGCTAATACGTGTCTAATTGGTGTTGCAAAAAAAAATTTAAAGGGAAGATTAGGAGAAAGCAATATTGAGAAGACCTACACTAAGAATCTCCCACATTTTAAGAAATATATCAGATTCAGAAAGTTTAACAAATTGCAAACAGAATAAATATAAAGAAAATCAATAGCTAAAATCATTGCAGTAAAATGCACAGTGCCTAGGAAGAAAAGAAAGTCTTAAAAACAACCAGGAAGATAATCGATAAAGACAGGTAATCTATAAGCAATTAGACTGGGATTAAACTTCTGAAAAGACATAATGAAAGACAGAGCACAGGAATATCTTTCCACATTGACAGGAAGTAAATATCAACATGCACTCAAATACCCAGCAAAACTAAGTTCAGGAACCTGCTTGAGAGATTTTACTTCTGGAGATGCAGTGTGAGGGAATTTGAAGAACTTCTCTCCAGTGAAACTACCACAACTGGAGAAAATTATTTTTAAAACCATCCATTTAAACTCTCAGAAATTGTCTGGAGGTTATACAGCAAATAAAGCAACATTTATTTATGAAAATTTACTAAATCTCAGTAAAAACAGTGAAAGTCTTAGCACCAGAGCGGTGACTTGCTTCTTCCTTGTCCCCAGCTCAGCGTGATGTCGGTACCATTCTGGGTGGTTTGGCAAAGAAGACAAGGCTTCCTCTTTCCCAAGTCCTCAGTGAAGGGCGACATGTCATAGCCAGGACAATCCCCCCACTGCCAATATCCACATTCTGTTTCCCAGAACCTGTGAATATGTTACCTTACATGGCAAAAGGAACTTTGCAGAAGTGATTAAGTTAAGGATATCGAGAGAAGAGGAGACTAGCTTGGATTACCCAGGTGAATCCAATGTAAACAAAACCTTTTAAAGTTCATTAACTCAATGTGTTAAAATAAAATCTGTTCACCAAAGGGCATTATAGAGTGAAGGACAAGCCACAAAGCAGGATAAAATATATACTATATGTATAACCTACAAAGAATTAGTATCCGGAGTATCTAATATATAAAGAACTTCTACAAATCAAGAAAATAAAAAATTAAAAACCTAATAGAAAAGCAGCCAGAGCTCTGAATAGGCATTTCATTCAGGAGGTAACACAAATAGCTAATAACCTATAGAAAGGGGCTTGACCTTATCAGTTGTTAGGAGAATGCATATTGAAACCACAATGAGACACCACTTCACATTGGAAAAAATGTAAAACGTTCACAACGCAAGTGTTGTCTAGGAAGTAGAGTAATACAAACTCTCCTATGCACAGGTAATAGTATAAATCAGTACCGCTTTACCTAGTAAAGTTGAAAATGCTCCTCCCTATAGGAAACAGTAATTCTGCTTCTAGGTATATAATATAGAGAAACTCTTGCTCATAGGCCCCAAGAAAACATGAATAAAATTATTTATGAGTAAAGATGGCTTATAACAGTTTAACATTCATGTAAAGGAGAATTTATAAGTAACTATTAAAAAAAAAGAAAAAGGCAACACTTGGTAGCTTTTGTGTATTGATGACAATGCTTCTTACCATGAGCTTTAAAGATAGGCAGAACTGGGTTTGAATCCTGGCTCAATTGTTTACCAGCTATATGACCTTGGGTAAGCTGTTTATAATCTCTAAGCCTTGGTCTTTACCTCTATAGACTGAATCTATGAGATCTATTTTACAGATTGCTGTGAGAATTAGGTATAGCATACGCAAAACACCTGGCACATAGTAATGCTCTATGGTAGCTGTTATTACTGCTCTATTGAACATAATGGAGTGACCCACTAAGAAAAGAAGGAAGAAGAAAAGTACCAGCTACTTACTGAGCATCTCAAACATTTCAGTTACTCTCCAAAAGAAGGAAAGATAAAGCCTTGGGGGCTGGGTAACTTCAAATCAGAAAAGACTCTTCCCTTCAAGTAAGATGTGAAGTGTGGGTATGAGGGTGTGGTGGAAAGAGCACAGGGTTTAGAGACTCAGGATCTGCATTTGAGTCCTGCCTCCACTACATATTGAATCTAAGGGCCACATACCATTGGGCAAGTCATTTAAATTCTCCAGATCTCAATTTAGTCTATGTAAAAAGGAAATAATAGTGTACCAGGCTGCTATGAGAATTAGGAGAGAAAATAAGCACAAAAACTCCACTCTGAATTGTATGAAAGCCTTAAACTCCATAGCAACAATATATTTCTTTTTATTTTCACCCTTCTCTTTACAGGATTCTTCCCTCTGCACCTTTTTGGCACCCAACATTCTATTGCTGGTTCTGGAGGCTCCTGTTTCCTTGAGCTCTCCATCCTATCCATCAAAATTACCCATCCCAAATCCTATAACCTCAGAAACTTTCCAGACAACTGGCTGATCTGAAGAACCAGTTCATATTCGTCTATCTTGTTATCGTGTTGGCTAGTATGTAGGCACTTTAAAGACAAACCTGGGTCATCTTTATCTTGTTATTGTGTTGATTATTATTGTGTTATTTAAAGACGAACCTCCAAGAGGGAAAATTCTTTAATGAAAATGCCGACAAATGCTCAGATTCATAGATGTTGTGGCAGACTGTTGGGTAAGACCCATAGGGTCAAACAAGGCTTCCTTAAATGACACAGCAGAGGCATCTGGAACAATAGAAATAATATTTGAATAGCATTTTATGCTGCACAAATAACTTCTGTATCTGTTGTCTCAGTCCATGTTTATATCAATCCTGGGAGGGAAAACTTGAGATAGGGTTTGTGATGCCCAGTTTTGTAGATGAAGAAATTGAGGTTTAGGAGGTTAAGAAACTATCAACCACAAGGTCACACACCTATCTAGTGGCTGAATTTAGCCACGCCTTTCTAGTGTTTCTCCTCCCTATCTAGTCTCTAGAACATTTGGACACACCTATCACCTGGACCACCCAAGAAAATGTGTGGAGTCATCACAGACCAGTTCTTCTCTTTAGTGTTTGATGTTCCCATTTCTTAGGTGGTCATACTAGTGCCAGCTAGCAGCCTAGAAACAAAACATTACAAACTGCTGCTCTTTGTACACCCCAATACATGCCACTAACACCCCACAGGTTGGTTACTCTGGATGCAGAAAAATCCAGCTTCCCAACACAGGCTGAAAGTAAGTGGTGAGGGGTAGACCTGTGTGCCTTCTACCTTCCCTATCCTTTTTCACCATTCTCCATGTTTTTCCCATCTAGAGCAACAGGTAGTTATCCCTTTCCATCAGTAACTATATTTTTTTATTTTTTCAACTTTTATTTTAGATATAAAGGATATATGTGCAGATGTGCTAAATGGGAACATTGCATGATGCTGAAGTTTAGAGTACAGATCCTGTCATCCAGGGAGTGAGCACAGCACCTGATAGTTTCTTTTTTTCACTCTCCCTCCACCCTGTCATAGTCCACAGCGCCTATTGTTTCCATATATATGTCCATGTGTGACCAATGTGTAATTCCCACATATAAATGAGAATATGTGGTATTTGGTTTTCTGTTTCTGCATTAATCTGCTTGAGATTATGGCCTCAAGCTCTATCCATGTTGTTGCAAAGAGCATGATTTCATTTTTTATAGCTGCATAGTGTTCCATGGTGTATATGTACCACATTTTCTTTATCCTATCAAACATTGGCAGGCACTTGGGTTGATTCCATGTCTTTAGTATTGTGAATAGTGCAGAGATGAACTTATGAGTGCATGTGTCTTTTGGGAGAATGATTTATTTTATCCAATAATGGGATTTCTAGGTTGACTGGTAGCTCAGATTTAAGTTATTTGAGAAATCTCTAGACTGCTTTTTTCAGTGGCTGGACTGATTTACATTCCCACCAAAAGTGTATAAGCGTTCTCTTTTCTTTGCAACCTTGCCAGCATCTGTTATTTTTTGACTTTTTCATAATCAGCATTCTGACTGGTGTGAGATGGTATCTCATTGTGGTTTTGAATTGCATTTCTCTGATAATTAGTGATAATGAGGATTTGTTTCATTTTTTTGCCACTTGTGTGTCTTCTTTTGAGAAGTGTCTGTTCATGTCCTTTGCCCATTTTTTAATGGGGTAATTTGGTTTTTGCTTGCTGATTTGCTTAAGTTCCTTACAGATTGTGGATATGAGGCCTTTATTGGATGCAGTTTGTGAACATCTTCTCCCATTCTGTAGGGATTGTCTGCTCTGTTGATAGTTTCTTTTGCTCTGCAGAAGCTCTTTAGTTTAATTAGGTCCCACTTGTCTATTTTTGTTTTTGTTGCAATTGCTTTTGGGGACTTAGTCAAAAATTATTTGCCAAGGTTGATGTTGAGAAGAGTATTTATTAGGTTGTCTTCCAGGATTTTCATAACTTGAGGTCTTACATTACAATTTTTCATCTACTTTGAATTAGTTTTTGTATACGGTGAAAGGTGGGAGTCCAGCTTCAATCTTCTGTATATGGCTGGCCAGTTATCCCAGCGCCATTTGTTGAATTGTGTATCCTTTCCCCATTGCTTGTTTTTTTTGACCTTGTCAAAGATCAGATGGTTGTAGATGTGCAGCTTTATTTCTGAGTCTTCCATTCTGTTCCATTGGTCTTTGTGTTTTTGTACCAAAACAAAACTGTTTTGGTTATTTTGGCTTTATAGCGTAGCTTGAAGTTGGGTAGTGTGAGATTTTGTTCCTTTTGCTTAGGATTACTTTGGCTATTTGAGCTGTTGTTGGTCCCGTATTAATT
>NW_012114622.1:8384338-8390381 GCF_000951035.1 Colobus angolensis palliatus
CTGATGAACATAGATGCAAAAATCCTCAACAAAATACCAGCAAATTGAATCCACAGCACATCAAAAATTAATATACTGCAATCAAGCAGGCTTTATTCCTGGGATGCAAGGCTAATTCAATATACACAAATCAATAAGTGTGATTCACCACATAAACAGAATCAAAAGCAAAAATCATTTGTCATCTCAATAGAGGCAGAAAAAGCTTTTGATAACCTCCAACATTGCTTCATGATAAAAAAAAACCCCAACAGACTAAGCATTGAAGGAACATATCTCAAAATAATAAGAGCCACCTGTGACAAACTCACAGCAACTTTAGAAATGATAATTAACCAGTCCTCCTAATGACTTAATAATCATGCCTTGCGTGTCAATGGACCTGGTGTTTTCAGGCTCCCTTGCAGTCATTAAGTAATCCTGCACCAGCTGCCTGGAGATGTAGGTCACCTTGATTACCTTCAGGGTGTGGCTGAGTCACTGAGACAGGCCTGGGATCTGCCTAAGTTCACCCAGCAGTAGCTGCAGCCCAGTCACCCCACTGGCCAGTGGTAATCAATATATAAAGTTAGAGATGTCCTCTGCCCCTTCATTCCCAGGACCCAGTGCTCTCATACTGCCTTGCTTGTCATTCCACCTTCCTTGGATTAAGCCTCTCATCCAAACTTATGTGTTCTGGATCCCTAAGGGCCACGTTAAATAACAAGAAGTGATCTAATACAATAGTTTATATGAATGCATTACTGATTAACATGACTGCACTCATTTCCCCAGAGGTACGTGCATTTTAACAGAGGGTCTTCTGCAAGTCCAAAACTTTAATCCATGGGGATGGATTTCTAATGGCAGAATTCCAGGTGTTTGTCACTATCACTAGACAAGCTATTTTAGCAATGGAGCTTTTCAGGGAGAAGTTCCTCACACCACCCTGGCCATGTAGCTTGAGTGTCTTGCTGGCTCTGTCCCTAAACCCCTTGTCTTGCCCTGGCTTAGTCATTAGTTCCCTCTCTAGGGACAAGAAAGGAGCTGGCTACTTGGATGTAGGTGCAACACATTAATAAAGAGCTGGAAGTTGGTTCTCTCTTAATTAATTCCACCTGAATCCACATTCCCTTAGACAACAAAACCATGTGCCAAGCCAGCATTTGCCCTGGTGTGATCTGGGCCAGCCCAGCATAGGGTGCCAGATTTGTGGATGCTCAAACTTATGACTCATGGGAGCTCAATGCATGTATGTGTATGTGTGAGTGTGTGTGTGTGTGTGGTGTGGTGTGTGCGTGCACACATGCGCATGTGCCTGTGTGTGAGGCAAAGCAGCAAAGGTGACCACCTGAGGGATGAATCCTGCCTAAGCCACTCTAGCTTAATGGCCTGAGGAACTGAATGAATAAAGACCAAAAAAGTGCAGATGCAAGATAATGACAGTTGAGCTTTAAGTTCTCAATTATGTGTTCTCATCAGAGGTTAAGGGGTCACAGGGATGCAATGGCTAATCCCAAAACATTTACAAGCTTTAGCAGTAACCTGGATGACTTCTTATTTGTGCTTGAACTATGATTATTAAAAAGGAATTGATTGGGATTGGAAATCAAGAGGGCCAGGCAGGCCTGGGGGAGCCTAGGATCTTGGGAAACCATCTTGAATAGTGGTTTTCTTGAAGCTCCTTCTCCAAAGGGGAGGTTTGAAGCACCTAACCTTAAGGATGGAACCAATTGGCTACAAATCATTTCAGTTGATGCACTGTGACAATTCTGAAGCAAACTGTCTTATTCTGGACTTTGTCAGTAACTGGAGTTGAAGGACTTGAAGATTCTCAAGGTAACATCTATGAAAAATGGACTTTCTCTTTTCGTTCATCTTTCCACATCCTGAATTCACCCCTTAAAAGTTACGTAGACACATGGCAATTCTCTGTGCCTCAGTTTGTTGTAATTTGGCAAGTTTTTGTGATGATTAAGCAAGGTAAAAATAATTATGATTCTTGTCTATGATAATGATAATTGCCAACATGTATTGAATATTTACCATCTGCTAGCTTACATTTCTGTAGCCCTTCAAAGAAAATGGATACTTACTGGTTAAATCTGGCATATGTGTTTTCCCCTTTTCATATGCTTTTCAGCTTAGAATTACAAATTCTGTAAAAATCAATAATTCTGCAAGGATACTTGCTTTTGCTTTATTTACACACACACATACAAACACATTTGTGCCCTTCCTGCAATTTTCTGGAGATGCATTCTGAATACTTGACCCCAGTTCAGTTATGTGCAACATACATTTCTGTATTTAGGGTCCAAAATTTGTACATTGAGAAGTGAAGACCCAGAAATAGCAAGCTCACTGCCTTGTGTCATAAAAAAAAATGTGTTGGTGAAAGCATCTGGGGAAAGAAGAGGTGCCCAACCCTCTTTCAGGACATGGGAACATGATTTTATCTGAGGACTGGTCTTGGTACTGTCCCTTTGTCACCCATGGTAAAGCACCATTCCTGGCCAAGTTGCCGGTGGATGGAGGGAGAGCTTTTGTACCACTAGGTTCTCCCTGCATGGTACCATAAAGGTCTGTGGATGTGGGAAACTCACAAAATCCATGAGGTTGGCATGGGAGGTAAGGAGAGGAGGCTGGCAGAGTTCGCCCGCAACCCACCTGTTTGGTTCTCCCAGATTCTGTCCCCTCATGGCAGGTGACCCAATCATGGTCCAAGAAGGACTTGGCTGGTAATACCAGTGATAGCACCCTTCATTAAATTTTAAGGACTTTAAATTTTCTCAGTCAAGTCTCCTAACAACCCTAAGATATAGGTGCTATTGTTAGCAGCTTCACTTCACAGTGGAGGCAACTGACATTTACAGAGGTTAAGTAAAGTAAGCTCACGGTCACACAGCCAAGTGGCAGAGCTGAGGCTCAGACCTAGGTCTGACTTTACAGCCCCCATGCTCCTTCCTCTCTCCAGCAACATGCTGCCTCACCAAACTTGCCCAGTCAAACCTGCCTCTGTTTCCTGTCCTGCCGCTTGTCCCAGGGCTGCACTCCCCCCACCATGGGCACACTTAGCAGGGACTTCCAATCCTCTTTCTGTATGCTCAGCCCTCAGCTGGAGTCCCCTCAACAGCCCATTCCCCCAACTCTGCCTGTTGGAATTTACTCATCTGTCAAGCCCAGCTAACGTCTTCCCTGGTCTTCCCATTTGGAATGACTCTTTCCCTCCTTGGCTCAAACTCAGTGAATTGTGAATAAATAAGTAAAATTTATATACATATATAATGTATACACACATATATAGTGTATGTGTGTGTGTATATATATTTTTTTTTTAAAAAAACAAACAGTAATAGGAAGAATAATGATGCTCTTCCCCCAAAGATATCCATACCCTAATCCCTGGAACCTGTGAATATGTTACCTTACATGGTGAAAGGGACTTTGCAGATATTGTTAAGATTAAGGCCCTAGAGATGGGGAGATTATCTTGGGTTATCCAAGTGGTCCCAACTTAATCACCAAATCTTTACAAGTGAAAGAAAGCCCGGTGTGGTGGTTCACACCTTTAATCCCAGCACTTTGAGAGGCTAAGAAGGGTGGATCATGAGGTCAGGAGTTCGAGACAAGCTTGACCAACATGGTGAAACCCCGTCTCTCCTAAAAATACAAAAAATAACTGGGCATGGTGATGTGTGCCTGTAATCTCAGCTACTCAAGAGGCTGAGGCAGAAGAATCACTTGAACCTGGGAGGCAGAGGTTGCAGTGAGCTGAGATTGTGCCACTGCACTCCAGCCTGGATGACAGAGGGAGACTCTGTCTCAAAAAAAAAAGGAAAAAAAAGTAAAAGAGAAAGGCAGAAGAGTGGATCAGAGACATGTGACATGAGAAGGACTTGATCCATCATTGTTGGCTTTGAAGATGGAGGAAGGGGGTCATAAGTAAAGGAATGTGGTGGCCTCCAGAAACTAGGAACAGTTCTCAGCTAAATCCAGCAAAAAAATGGGACCTCAGTCACACAACCACAAGGAAGTGAATTCTGCCAACAATCTAATAAGCAGATTATAGAGCCTTCAGAAAGCAATGCGCATGTCAACACTTGTGTTTTTATTTTGTTGAGATCTGTGTTAGAATTCTGACCTACAAGACTGTAAAATAATCAGTTTGTGTTGTTTTAAACCACTAAGTTTATGGTGATTGGTTACAGCAGCAATAGAAAAGTAACATACTTTCATTGGGTTCCTGCCTGCTGGCTCTGAAGAGAGCAGCAGATCTCCTAGCACAGTGCTTGAGCTCTGCTAAGGGATAGACTGCTTCCTAAAGTAGGTGGATCAACAGACACCTCATACACACTGGCATCTGGTGGATGCCCCTCTGATCCAGAGGAAGGATCAGGCAGCAATATTTGTTGTTCTACAGCCTCTGCTGGTGATACCCAGGCAAATAGGGTCTGGAGTGGACCTCTAGCAAACTCCAGCAGACCTGTAGCAGGGGGTCCTGACTGTTAGAAAGAAAACTAACAATCAGAAAGCAATAGCATCAACATCAACATCAACAAAAAGGATGACCACGCATAAACCCCATCCGAAGGTCACCAACATCAAAGACCAAAGGTAGATAAATCCATGAAGATGAGGAAAAACCAGCACAAAAAGGCTGAAAATTCTAAAAACCAGAATGTCTCTTCTCCTCCAAAGGATCACAACTCCTTGCCAGCAAAGGAACAAAACTGGATGGATAATGAGTTTGATGAATTGACAGAAGTAGGCTTCAGAAGGTGGGCAAGAACAAACTCCTCCAAGCTAAAGGAGCATGTTCTAACCCAATGCAATGAAGCTAAGAACCTTGATAAAAGGGTACAGGAACTGCTAACTAGATTAACCAGTTTAGAGAAGAACATAAATGACCTGATGGAGCTGAAAAATACAGTATGAGAACTTTGTGAAGCATACACAAGTATCAATAGCTGAATTGGTCAAGCAGAAGAAAGGATATCAGAGATTGAAGATCAACTTAATGAAATAAAGCACGAAGACAAGATTAGAGAAAAAAGAATGACCAGGAACTAACAAAGCCTCCAAGAAATATGGGACTATATGGAAAGACCAAACCTACATTTGATTGGTGTACCTGAGAGTGATGGGGAGAATGGAACCAAGTTGGAAAACACTCTTCAGGATATTATCCAGGAGAACTTCCCCAACCTGGCAAGACAGGCCAACATTCAAATTCATGAAATACAGAGAACACCACAAAGATACTCCTCAAGAAGAGCAACCCCAAGACACATAATCGTCAGATTTACCAAGATGAAATGAAGAAAAAAATGTTAAGGGCAACCAGAGAGAAAGGGAAGCCCATCAGACTAACAGTGGATCTCTCTGCAGACACCCTACAAGCCAGAAAAGAGTAGGGGCCAATATTCGACATTCTTAAAGTAAATAATTTTCAACCCAGAATTTCATATCCAGCCAATCTAAACTTCATAAGTGAAGCAGAAATAAAATCCTTTACAGAAAAGCACACTCTGAGGGATTTTATCACCACCAGGCCCAGGCATGCCTTACAAGAGTTACTGAAGGAAGTACTAAATATGGAAAGGAAAAACCAGTACCAACCACTGCAAAAACACATGAAAATGTAAAGACCATTGACACTGTGAAGAAACTGTATCAACTAATGGGCAAAATAACCAGCTAGCCTCATAATAACAGGATCAAATTCACACATAGCAATATTAACCTTAAATGTGAATGGGCTAAATGTCTCTATTAAAAGACACAGACTGGCAAATTGGATAAAGAGTTAAGACCCATCAGTGTGCTATATTCAGAAGCCCCATCTCATGTGCAAAGACACACATAGGCTCAAAATAAAGGGATGGAGGGAGATTTACCAAGCAAATGGAAAGCAAAAAATAGCAGGGGTTGCAATCCTAGTCTCTGATAAAACAGATTTTAAACCAACAAAGATCAAAAGAGACAAAGAAGGGCATTACACAATGGTAAAGGGATCAATGCAACAAGAAGAGCTAACAATCTTAAATATATATGCACCCAA
>NW_012114622.1:8390771-8393635 GCF_000951035.1 Colobus angolensis palliatus
ACTCAGGATTAAGAAACTTACTCAAAACTGCACAACTACTTGGAAACTGAGCAACCTGCTCCTGAATGACTATGGGGTAAATAATGAAATTAAGGCAGATATAAATAAGTTCTTTGAAACCAATGAGAACAAAGACACAACATACCAGAATCTCTGGGACACAGCTAAAGCAGTGTTTAGAAGGAAATGTATAGTACTAAATGCCCACATGAGAAAACAGGAAAGATCTAAAATAGACACCCTAACACTGAAATTAAAAGAAATAGAGAAGCAAGAGCAAACAAATTCAAAAGCTAGCAGAAGACAAGAAATAACTAAGATTAGAGCAAAACTGAAGGAGATAGAAGCACGAAAAACTCTTCCAAAAAATCAATGAATCCAGGAGTTGGTTTTTTGAAAAGATTAACAAAATAGATACACTGCTAGCCAGACTAACAAACAAGAAAAGAGAGAAGAATCAAACAGACACAATAAAAAATGATAAAGGGGATATCACCACTGATCTCACAGAAATACAAACTACCATCAGAGAATACTGTAAACACCTCTATGCAAATAAACTAGAAAATCTAGAAGAAATGGATAAATTCCTAGACACATACACCCTCCCAAGACTAAACCAGGAAGAAGTCAAATCCCTCAATAGACCAATACTAACTTCTGAAATTGAGGTGGTAATTAATGGCCTACCAACCAAAAATAGCCCAGGACCAGACAGATTCACAGCCAAATTCTACCAGAGGTACAAAGAGGAGCTGGTACCATTCCTTCTAAAACTAATCGAAACAATAGAAACTCATTGTATGAGACAAAGTTAGGCCTCCCTAACTCATTTTATGAGGCCAGCATCGTCCTGATATCAAAACCTGGCAGATACACAACAAAAAAAGAAAATTTCAGGCCAATAACCATGATGAACTTCAATGCAAAAATCCTCAGTAAAATACTGGCAAACCGAATCTAGCAGTACACTAAAAAGCTTATCCACCACGATCAAGTTGGCTTCATCCCTGGGATGCAAGGCTGGTTCAACACACACAAATCAATAAATGTAATCCAGCACATAAACAGAACCAATGACAAAAATCACATGATTATCTCAATAGATGCAGAAAAGGCCTCTGATAAAATTCAATACCACTTAATGCTAGAAACACTCAATAAACTAGGTATTGATGGAACATATCTCAAAATAATAAGAGCTATTTATGACAAACCCAAAGGCAACATCATACTGAATGGGCAAACGCTGGAAGCATTCCCTTTCAAAACTGGCACAAGACAAGAATGCCCTCTCTCACCACTCCTCTTCAACATAGTATTGGAAGTTCTGGCTAGGGAAATCAGGCAAGAGAAAAAAATAAAGGGTATTCAAATAGAAAGAGAGGAAGTCAAATTATCCCTGTTTGCAGGTGACATGATTGTATGATTGTATATTTAGAAAACCCCATCGTCTCAGCCCCAAAACTCCTTAAACTGATAAGCAACTTCAGCAAAGTCTCAAGATACAAAATCAACATGCAAAATCACAAGCATTCTTATACACCAATAATAGCAAACAGAGAGCCAAATCATGAGTGAACTCCCATTCACAATTGCCACCAAGGAAATAAAGTACCTAGTAATACAACTTGCAAGGGATATGAAGGACCTCTTCAAGGAGAACTACAAACCACTGCTCAAGGAAATAAGAGAGGACACAAACAAATGGAAAAACATTCAATGCTCATGGATAGGAAGAATCAATATCACGAAAATGGCCATACTGCCCAAAGTAATTTATAGATTCAATGCTATTCCCAACAAGCTACCATTGACTTTCTTCACAGAATTAGAAAAAGTACTTTAAATTTCATATGAAACCAAAAAAGAGCCTGTGTAGCCAAGACAATCCTAAGCAAAAAGAACAAAGCTGGAGGCACCATGCTACCTGACTTCAAACTGTGTTACAAGTGGAAGGCTAGCACTCTGATAGCACCACATTGCACAGCCATGAGTACAGTTTCATCTAACCTATGAGCTAACTGGAAGGCAGATGAAATACAGTTCAGGACTATTGGCAAGGTTTTTATAATCTGCACTAAGAAAGAGTTTCATCTACCAGATCAGCATCTTTGTAAAGGTTGCTGATGGGAGATGACCTCTCTGTTACCTCCAAGTTTGATGCTTGGATGCTTCTTGCAACAGCACAAGGCAAGCTCTGACTCACCAACCTTATGAGTTGGTGGCCTGGACCCTTACGGCTGCAGCCAAAACTTAATCTCTTAGCCACCTGAAGCCAGGTCTGCTCAAGTCCATGCTCCAAAAAGTCAGAAGCCATAGGCCAGGAATCACTGATGTAAAAGATTAAGGAGAATCCCCTTGAGCACAAGACCATCAGTCCCTATACCATGGAGGGATACCTCTACATGCGGGAGAAACATCACTTTGGAACTTCTTGGGTGAAGCACTACTGTATGTATGTGTCAGTGGGATTCCAAACAAATCATCATGGTACCATTTGACCATAAGTCAGGAGGAAACGGGGAGAAGATGAATCACTTACCCCCAAATCTTGCACACAGAGGAAAACAGACTCCATTGAGAAGAGGTTTTGCTTTGACGTTGAAGCAGTAGACAGGGGAAATTTGGACCCAGAGATGGACACGCACATGAGAAGAATACCATGTTAACACGAAGGCAGAAGTTGAGGAGACGCACCTACAAGCCAAGGAACGCTAAAGACTGGCAGCAGAGCACCAGAGCTAGGAGAGAAGCATGGAGCAGATTCATCCTCATACCTCAGAAGGAACACTTGATCTTGAACTTCTAGCTTCTAGGCCCATGAAACTATAAATTTCTGTTGTTTAAGCCAACATTTTATA
>NW_012114622.1:8397200-8399121 GCF_000951035.1 Colobus angolensis palliatus
AGGAAAAAATGTTCGCGAAGGGAAAACTAACCACAGTACATTATGTGGCTGTTCTGTGAACAATATTTTCATAGATATTATCACATAAACAGCAAATATTGAATTAACAAAAAGTTGATCTATGTGAGTGAATAGGGGAGGGGAAGTGTCATGTTATGGAGAGATAAAAGAAGAGCAAAAGAGAGGTGATGAAGAGAGAAATTTTATCCTCCACTATAGAGTGACAAAAGAGAAATGTCTACAATTAAAAATCCAGAACTAGCAGTATAAGCACATTATTTAAAGAAAGAAAGGTCAGTTCCAAAGAAACAGCTTAAATGGTTGAGAGTTGTTGCCTTTGGGGAGAGCAACCTAAAAGTAGGAAGGAGTAGAGCAGGCATTGCTATTTTTTGGTGAGACGATTTTGACTTTTTAAAACTATGTACATATGTTATTTTTAAATTAAGTTAATAGAAGTATTAGAAGGTGTATAACTGGGGGAATTGATGCACACTTCTTCTCTTGGGGTTTTGATAGCTAAGTCAGTGTCTTTTTAAAAATCATGTTCCCCACAGTTGTTTCTGGGACAGTCAGAAGGAGAAAGGGGGTGACTGAGAGACTGGGGCTCTTTCACTCTTCTATCAGTTTTATATGTTGAGGTTCCTGGTGAGATTTCATTTGAATTAAAGGGTCAATTGCTTAAATTTTTTTTTTTTTTTTTTTTTTGAGACAGAGCCTTGCTCTGTCACCCAGACTGGAGTGCAATGGCACAATCTCGGCTCACTGCAACCTCTGTCCCCTGGGTTCAAGCAATTCTCCTGCCTCACTCAGCCTCTCTAGTAGCTGAGATTACAGGCATGTGCTACCACACCCAGATAATTTTTGTATTTTTAGTAGAGATGTGGTTTTTACCATGTTGGGCAGACTGGTCTCGAATTCTTGATCTCAAGTGATCTGCTCGCCTTGGCCTCCCAAAATGCTGGGTTTACTGGCATGATCCACCACGCCCAGCCTCATATCTTTTTCTGAACATATATAGGTATATGTATAAAAATAATATGTAATATGTTATGTTGGTATTTTTGCTATCAGATGTTTTTCAGAATATATGTATATATGTATTTGTACATATATGTATACATATATGTATTTGTACATATGTATACATATATGTATTTGTACATACCTATGTACAAAAGTATAATATAAACATCTTTCCACATCAATAAATACATTTCTAGAATATATGCTTAATGACTACATAGTCATTAAAATAGACTGTCTTCTATTGAATGAGGATGCTACCCAAAATTTTAATGAGAAGGATATTTAAACTATTTCATGTTTTAATTTTATAGAAACATTTCAGCAAATATCTTTAAGACTATATCTTTTCTCAGATCTTTCAATACTTCATAATTTCTAACAGAAACATCTTACATCTTTCATTACGTCCTTGGGATAAATTCTAGCAGTAGCGTGGCAGGGTCAGAAAAGAAATGAATTTTTTACGGCAGTAATCTTTACCTTTTGTTGGATTCCTTTCTTGAAATTTCACTTACTGCTAATGAAAAACATCTGTGCAAACCAAAGCAGAAGTGAGTGTTATGTCTTAATGTTGCTGAGTCCCTAGTACAGTGCTAGTGTTCCAATTAGTCATATTAAAGTGATATTTTTCTGACCAGGCTCACACCTGTAATCTTAGCGCTTGGAGAGGCTGAGGCGCGTGGATCGCTTGAGCACGGGAGTTTGAGACCAGACTGGGCAACATGGCAAAACCCTGTCTCTACTAACAACACGAAAATTAGCCAGGCATGGTGGCACACACCCGTAGTCCCAGCTACTGAAGAGGTCAAAGGATCGTTTGAGCCCGGGAGGCTGAAGCTGTAGTGAGCTATAATTGCCACTGCACTTCAGCTTGGGTGACAGAGCAAGACTCTGT
>NW_012114622.1:8399171-8456247 GCF_000951035.1 Colobus angolensis palliatus
AGAGGTCAAAGGATCGTTTGAGCCCGGGAGGCTGAAGCTGTAGTGAGCTATAATTGCCACTGCACTTCAGCTTGGGTGACAGAGCAAGACTCTGTCTCAAAAAATTTTAACAAAAAAATAAATAAATAAAATAAAATGGTGTATCTCTTCTGGCTTCAGGAGCAGCAATAAAAACAACTATTATTATTGTCATTGTTGTTGCTATCTTTTGTACTGTTCTCCTGTTCTGAGATCCCCTCCACTTGGGCTCACTTAGGAGGAATGGGCCATTTGCCAGAAACTCCATGGACTTTGCCTGGAGCAGAACACAGAGGTTCTGGCACATTCATTGTCTGGGAAGCTCAGACTGAGCTTTGCCTGACCCCTCAGAGCCCCTTAACTCTAGACAATAGGTCTTCTGTACTGTGTGCTGAGTGACACCTGCAAGAGGCTGGTGTTCATTGTTATGTCCTTTTCCTGGCAGCCTTATCTATTGAGTTTGGCTTCTGCTGACTGAAGTGAGGGAAATTGACCTAGTTGAGGAGAGCAGCTTGACAGAAAAGTCTTGGTGTTGCCATATGGCTTGAGGGCTCTATGTGAACCTGTCAAAATAAATACATATGAATTAATCATCTCAATCCTAAACAAGTCCCAACGTTAAGCACAGTACATGGCACAGAGTACAGGTACTCTGCAAGTGTTTGCTAAGTTAAAACATGATGGCAGATGAGGAGGGTATTAATTATCTCTTGCCTTATCTTGCTGTAGATTGTATGTCACACACCCAGGGTCAGGTATTTATGTCTCCAGGAGTCCTCTCACAAGTGAGATGGAGGATCCTGCCCTATGTGTAGGGTTAAATACACATCTATTCTTCAACTTTTGGAAAAAGACCAAAATGCATGTGTCTAACAAGTGCCACTAAGCTGATAATAAAGAATATAGACCTGCCCACCATAAATCAAGGGTGAACATATAATAAAAATATTTTCAGACATGCACGGCTTCCACAAATAGTCACTTCCCAATCAGCTCTTCTTGGGAAGACACTAGAGGATGCACTTCCCTAAAAATAGGGGTGGGGTGGGGGCAGGGGGAATAAACTAAACCGTGAAATCCAGGATCCTGGTATTCAACTCAAGAGAAAAGCTCAGAGTATTCTTAGGATGATAGCAAAAGAAAGACCAGAATAATAGCAGCACCGCCGACTTACAGGGCAACCGGTCTAGACTATGGGCGGAAGACCAAGGGTCTCCAAGAGGGACATACCGCCCCCCAAAAAAACATGAACCTCTTTAATTACATGGTAGATTTGACTTCTTTAGGAGTTTTATAGCCCTCTGTGAGAATTTGGGATTCATTAATTTTAGGTACACAGAACCAAGCAAAGGAAAAAGAGGAAAAAATGTTCGCGAAGGGAAAACTAACCACAGTACATTATGTGGCTGTTCTGTGAACAATATTTTCATAGATATTATCACATAAACAGCAAATATTGAATTAACAAAAAGTTGATCTATGTGAGTGAATAGGGGAGGGGAAGTGTCATGTTATGGAGCGATAAAAGAAGAGCAAAAGAGAGGTGATGAAGAGAGAAATTTTATCCTCCACTATAGAGTGACAAAAGAGAAATGTCTACAATTAAAAATCCAGAACTAGCAGTATAAGCACATTATTTAAAGAAAGAAAGGTCAGTTCCAAAGAAACAGCTTAAATGGTTGAGAGTTGTTGCCTTTGGGGAGAGCAACCTAAAAGTAGGAAGGAGTAGAGCAGGCATTGCTATTTTTTGGTGAGACGATTTTGACTTTTTAAAACTATGTACATATGTTATTTTTAAATTAAGTTAATAGAAGTATTAGAAGGTGTATAACTGGGGGAATTGATGCACACTTCTTCTCTTGGGGTTTTGATAGCTAAGTCAGTGTCTTTTTAAAAATCATGTTCCCCACAGTTGTTTCTGGGACAGTCAGAAGGAGAAAGGGGGTGACTGAGAGACTGGGGCTCTTTCACTCTTCTATCAGTTTTATATGTTGAGGTTCCTGGTGAGATTTCATTTGAATTAAAGGGTCAATTGCTTAAATTTTTTTTTTTTTTGGTTTGAATTTTGAAAGCACAGACCTAGACATAACTTTCTGGGGACTAGATTTCTCTTGGTGGCCCAGTGAGTCAGTGCGCCACGTCCAGAGCCTCCCTTACACAGCACCAGGCATTATCCTTCATGCGCCACCAGGGCCTGGAGCTTTTCTCTCCAGAAGGAAGAATGGATGCAAGATGCACTGTGTACATCTTTGTATTTTTTCCCTCTGGGACCAAAGGTCTGTGTCTGTGAGCTTAATGATTTGGAAGTGTGGTGTGATTCTAGGGACTTGAGGCCTTGAGCCCACAGTCTTAGCTCCAGTGCCTCCAGCTCCAACCACCTGAACTGAGCCATTATGAACACAAAGCTAGTACCACATCAACTTTACAACACACCCATACCAATAAAAGTGAGCAACCTTTGAGTCTTTATGATTTGCCAGGCACTGCTCTAAGCGCTTCCTATGTATTTACTCCTTTAATCATCACAACACTAAAGGCACTACTGCTCTCTGTATTTTACAGATGAGGAAACTGAGGCACAGAGATGGTAGTAATCAGCCCAGAGTCACGCAGCTAGCAAGTGGCAGAGCCAAGATTCGAACCTGGACAGACGGAGTCCAGAGTTCATGCTCTTAACAGTATCCCTTTTCTGTTCCCTACTGCACACACTTTCATATCTCTTTTCCTTAGATGAGCCCACAAACCCTTTCACGGAGACTTTCATTGAGGTATTCTATGCCCTTTCATTCTCTCATTTGTCTGGGTGTTTTTAATTAGGCTGGAGTTTCAGTAAACAGCAGACTCATTTAAAACTGAAGCCGGCAGAGAAATCCTTCGTTGACAAAATATCTGGCACACACAAGCAAATCATCATTTGAAGTCATCAGAGGCAATTGGATACCCATGTTGTAATGGTTTGGAATTAAGGGTTTAAATCTCACACCCAAGGGCTGGCACCCAGAGAAATCACTCACTAATCTCTGTGCTTGATGCTTGGGCAGGGAGGTGAGGGGCTGGGGCGTTCCTGGGAGGGTGCATAGAACCAAGAGGCCTCTCCACACAGTAGAAGCCAGAGGCCCTCCAAACCAGCCTCAGATAGACTTTTAACAGGATCAACCCAGCCACTGAGTAAAGGGACAGGGAATGTGGATTGGCCTGGTGGCCTGGAGGGCAGGAGGAAGGCTGGAGGTGGCCCTTGCCTCCACAACCTCCTTTTACACCCTCCACTCCTCTGATACCCCACTCCAGCCTCAACAAAACTTCTTTGCATTTCTCCAACATGCAAGGCTTGCTCCTGTCTCTGAGGCTTTGCACTTGCCATTCCCTCTGTCTGGAATGCCCTTCCCTGCCTCCTACTCGGGTGAGTCTCACCTGGATGCTTCCTCTTCAAAGAAGCCATCCTGATCACTGTAATTTAAAGCAGCCACATACTCCCCATGCTCATATCTTTTCTATACCCTGTTTTTCTTAAACAAACAAAAAAACCCCAAACCCTGACATCAGGCTTATCATTAGTGGATTTTATGTATTTATTTATTTTAAATATGTATTCCTTTCTATGAAATTAGGCACTTTGTTTTGCATAAATTTCATTACTTCCAGAGTAATGAAATCATGTTAATGTGTTCACTAATTGAATATTTCTTGAACAAATGAATAAGTGAATGAATAGTTGGATGGTATCCACAAATTAGGCAGGTAGGGGGGTTCAATGTTTAGCCTGTGTTGTAGGAAAGAGAACAAGGACTTTCTGAGGAATTATTCTTCTTGATCTTTAGCAAGCCATCTCCTTTTCCAGCCCTCCCTCCTACCTATCTGGCATTGAAGAACTTGTTTCCATGCTCAAGGACACAGTGTGAAACCTTCCTGTTGGGAGCTCTGTGGCTTTTCTGGGAGTTTAAGGCAAGGATTCTCTCAAGGTAGAGAAAGTTCTGAGTCCCATTTAGCCCTATTGTTTGGGATCACTTGGAAGGAATTGGTGGGGAGAAAAGCCTGTCCTTTATTCTTGCCTTCTGGGGGTCTAATACCATGACAACCTGGCCTGAGCCATGAATCCTGGGCTCTCAAATTAGTGCATTCTCAACTCTGTGCATCCTGACCTTGACTAAGTGCATCCTGTTCCTTTCTTTGGAGGTTCCTGGCTAAGGATACCTCTATGCTGATGAGCAGGGCCAAGCCCCTCTTGAACTAGGGGCTGAAACTTGCTCAGTTCTGTAGATGCTCCTGCCTGTGACTCTTGTCCTGATCCCTGCAATAAGAATACAGTCATGATGTTTCAGTCAATGAGGCTCTGCATATATGATGGTGGTCTCATAAGACTATAATACTGCAGTTTTACCATACTGTTTCTATGTTTAGATATGCTTAGATACACAAATACTTACCATTGTGTTACAATTGCCTGCAGTATTGTGCTGCCCAGGTTTGCAGCCTAGGAGCAATGGGCTATACCATATAGCCTAGGTTTGTAGTAGGCTATACCATCTAGATTTGTGTAAGTACACTTTATGATGTGTGTACAATGACAAAATCACCTACCTACACGTTTCTTAGAACAAATCCTTGTTATTAAGTGACACATGACTGTACTCATCTCTAAGTCGTTCCTACTTTGCCAGGATTATGGAGGCTATGATTGTAGGGGTGTCAAACCCAGCTTCAGTGGGACTTTTCAAGCAGGCCTTTTCCTCCCCTCTCCTCTAGCCTCACCCCATTGTGGTGCAACCCTGTCCTAATGGGTCACCAGACTGGTGAAACCTGAACAGTTGGAAGCCAAAGGAAGCACTTGATGACAAGAAGCGGGGGAGGGCAGTGAGCAAGCAGGGGCTTCGGAAGGGGACCTGGGGAGGGTGGAGAGGGAAGGGAGAGGCACTGGGGCTATTTATTTTCAAATAGAGATGGATTTTAGATGTCAATTTCATTGTTTTTATCATAGTGAAATCTTATGAAGTTGAGGTGAACGAGGCCCTGTATGCATTGTTATGCTATTTGGTTTTGATAAAAAATTGCATTGTACAAGATGTTCCCTGGCTACGTAAAACCTCACTGCACAGCTAATGGTGGCAGCGAGCCACACCACAAGTTGTGCAATGCCATGGCAGGGAAAACAGAGCTACTTCCCAGGGATTAAGGCTGGTATTTCAATTTGAACTTTAAGAAAGAGATTGAAGGACCAAGAAAGAAAAAAAGAGAGGGGAGAAAAGGGAGACTCCAAAGAAGGAATAAAGAAAGATAGGAGAAAGGAATCTAGGAAAGAATGAAAAAGGAAGACAAAATAAAGAGAATGATACCATTTAATGGGGGAAAATTCTCTTTGCAAAATAGAGAAAGGGAATAGGTTCTGAAAGAGAATAAATTTTTTTGTTCCTTTTGCTACATTCTTTTTTATCTATCTTTGTTCCAAAAACTTCATCATATCTGTAAGCGAACTCTTTTCTCTTCATGTTTCCACTTAATACTGGGAGCCAAAGTGTCTGTGGTGCTTTTCCCAACTTTGTAGGTAGCCAAGATAGTTTAGTTAAGCTCTTGTATTAGCTCCAGGCCATAAACTTTTCCCTCACACAAATCTAAACTGGAACTCTGGGTGTTTGTTTATCAGCAGCCTCTGTGAGACATTAGGAGAAGGGAAGACCACTTTCTTCCCATCACTTTCCTTTCTTTTTGGCTCCTTGGAAGCAAAACGTTAAGACCTACCTAAGGCTCTTTGAGAAGAGACCTTGGAGACAAGGTGATATAAGTGGAAGGAGTATGAATTTGTAATCAGAGGGGTAAATATCTGAATTCCACTCTGGGTTGTGAAAAAGTTAAAAAGCATCTGGCACATTTTAGACATTTGATAACTCTTGATTCCCCTGTTGACAACTCATCTCTCCTTACTGAATATTGTGGGTCCTCATCTTATAAACAACAAATTTATTTCTGAATCTTGTGCCTGAGCAATGAATGTGCAGACAGTGAAAAATCTGGTCCTGTTAGGAAGAAAAACTCAATAAAGGTATCAGAATTTAAACAAATGCCTTCCATTTAGTGCTGCCTCTAAGGACTATGATCTGATATAGAAAGAAATCAATCCAAGTGTTGTAGAGTCCCAGGAAAACTCTAGAGAACTGTTTCCAGACCCATCGCAGGCAACAGAGCTGTGGCCTGCCAGTGTGAATAGTGGACAATGGAGTTAGGACTTGGTGAGTTCTTCTGTTGCCACCAACAACTGTGCAGCATCTGATGTCCTCGTGTCCTAAGCAGGTCAGCATTTGCTTAAAGAGAACCATTCTAGGACTCCCAGGTTCTTCTCTTGTGAAGTCCACCACTCTGTACCCTACATTCCCACCACCCCAACCAAAGTGCACTTGCCAGATTATACAAGGCTACTGCATATACTCAGGCCTTTGTGCATCCTGCTGTCTCTGCATGCAGTTCCCTTCTTCAGCACCTTGATTTGATGAACATCTACTCATCTGCCATGACCTGAGGATAGCCTCAACTCTTCTGTGTAGGCTTTCCTGACTCCTCCCTGGAAGAACCCACTATGCCCTTCTTTGGCCCCTAATGTATCCTCAACAGACTTCTATCATATCCCCTGTGCCTCCTTCCATTCACCTGGCAATTTTTGGAACTTAAGGACAATGCCTGATTATTTTTATTTTATTTCATTTTATTTTATTTTATTTTATTTTATTTTTGAGATGGAGTCTCACTCTGCTCGGACTGGAGCCCAGTGGTGCGATCTCAGCTCACTGCAACCTCCACCTCCCAGGTTCCAGTGATTCTCCTGCCTCAGCCTCCCAAGTAGCTGGGATTATAGGCACGTGCCACCAAACCCAGCTACTTTTTGTTTTATTAGTAGAGTCGGGGTTTCACCATGTTGGCCAGGCTGGTCTTAAACTCCTGACCTCAAGTGATCCACCCACCTCGGCCTCCCAAAGTGCTGGGATTACAGGCATGAGCCACTGTGCCTGGCCAATGTCTGATTCATTTATGTATCCTTAGTCCTTAGTATTGTGTGAGGCAAATAGAGGGGCTCAAAAATTGCTTGTTGAATGTACAAATGAATGAATAAAGTGAAAACCAGGGGTAAAGAAACTTTTAGAAAATCAACTTAAGTATCTAAAAGAGCAAGAGGTCAGTTTTAGCATTCTGAGCTATTTTACCTTTGTCATAGTTAAAAATGTATTTAAACTCTCTGTTAATGAATAACCAGCATTTTCACCTAGCAATAGCATTTCGCATATGACACTATGAATATGCAGGTTCAAGACCAGATGTGCTTTTTTGATAAATGGAACAAAAATATAAGTTTTAAAAATTATGTAGGAGTCCATTATACTCATAGGGAAGAGGAAGGGAGGGAGCAAGGAAGAAAGAAGTAAAAGATGAAAGGAAAGAAAGGTAAAATTTGAGGGCCAGAAACTCTGTTAGGAACTTTCGCATACATCATCCATTTGCTCTTCACAGAGAGCCTGTGGAGGTGGGTGTTATTATAATTCCATCTTACATACAAGAAAATCCTGACCCAGAGAATTATTATTGCTGGTACGCATTAAGAGTAGAAAGCATGTTTGCCTCCTGATTCCAGAGGTTGCAGAATTCTAGAAGTTGTCTTGTTAAGCAGTTCTAGATCACCTAGGCATACTCCTGGAATTTGCAGATGAGAAAACTAAAGCACAGAGACATAGGAGTCTTGCTCCACATCATCCAGCAGTTGGTGGCAGAGCTTGGGATTCAACCTTAGGCCCCAGAAGTTCAACTGTATGAGGAGAAGACTGCAGGACAATGGTTTATGCACAGGGGAACACCTCCAAGACCATCTCACTGCTATGTCTGGATCATGCCCAGAGTGGCCGGAGTGACTAATGCCAGAGTTTTGTGATCAAAAGAATTGCAGAGATTTCAAAAATTGTAGAAATCACACGACTTTGGGAGACTGATTCTGGGGAAAGAGTGAGAAAAAGAGTAGCCTGCATTCTTGACTGGCCCAAGTATTTCTTTTGATATTCTTAAGTAAGCAGTTACACGCAGCCGGAGAACAGTATAGACTAAATACCATTTTAATTCATTATGCATCTCTATTTTTCACAATGGTGATAGTTGGTGAATTTTTAATGGTACATTAGAAGATTGTGCATTTATTCTGATGAACTTAAGACTTCCTTCACCATCTCTCATTGAGTAATAAATATTATCTTAGGAATTCATGAAAAACAGTTCAGTTTTTTTCATCCTGCCTTCTGAAGATTTCTTGTTGGATTTCAGACATGCAAACTTGAATGAACTGACTTGGTAACAGGAGCGAACGCACAGCGAGAGCTCACTCTCTCCTAGGTGCTGTTCCAAGTGCTTTATAGACATTATTTAATTTAGCGGTGGCAAGAACCCGTGAACTACTTGTATTTCTTAAGTTGGTTTTATCAAGACATAATTTAAATGCAATAAAATTCACACTCTTTAGTCACACAAGACGATGAGTTTTTACAAATGTATATAGAGTCATATAGCCACACCACAACCAAAATATTAAATATTTCCGTCACTCCACAACGTGCCCTTTGCACCTTTGTATAGTCAATTCTGTCACTGCCCCCTACCTCACCCCCTCGCCACGAACCTCCAAATAGCTACTGATCTGTTTTATGGCTGTTTCTAGAATGTCATATAAATGGAATCGTATATATGTAGCCTTTTGTTCCGGCTTCTTCCACTCAACCTAATGCTTTTTTTTTTTTTTTTTTTTTTTTTTTGAGATGGAGTCTCGCTCTGTCGCCCAGGCTGGAGTGCAGTGGCCGGATCTCAGCTCACTGCAAGCTCCGCCTCCTGGGTTTACACCATTCTCCTGCCTCTACCTCCCGAGTAGCTGGGACTACAGGCGCCCGCCACCTCGCCCTGCTAGTTTTTTTGTATTTTTTTAGTAGAGACGGGGTTTCACTGTGTTAGCCAGGATGGTCTCGATCTCCTGACCTCGTGATCCGCCCGCCTCGGCCTCCCAAAGTGCTGGGATTACAGGCTTGAGCCACCGCACCCGGCCAGCCTAATGCTTTTGAGATTCATCCATGTTGTGAATTACTTACTTTCACAATCCCACTTTATATATAAGGAAACTAAATCCCAGGCTAGGTAAGTGACTCCTTCAAGCTGAAAAGTAATGGAGTCAGAATGCAAATCCAGCCAGACTGATTCTAGTGCCTGTGCTTTTGTTCAACTCCCTACATCTCTGTACGTGCAGCAGGGCTCCTGGCCCAAGCCTGGCCCTTGTCACAACATGCTGAATGGACTGGTCTTGGCTAAATGCTTCATTTGAATGTTTCCCACACTGTGCAATCATAACACTAATTTTACATGTGGATGTGAATCCTTACATGTGGTGTAAAGAATATGAGCTGCTTCTCTCTCTCTCTCTTTTTTTTCCGTTTTCAGGATTGATCTGGAAAATGTTCCAGCAAAAACTACAGCAGAGTAACTTTGACAAGAAAAATGTTCACTTGCTACCTAAGGAGAGTCTCTGTCTCCTGACCTCTGAATTTTGAAATCCTCAGCTCTGGCTGCCACACAGTGGCAACTGAATAACTATTTACTGAATGGCAAATCCTAGTTCAATCACTTGCTAACTGGGTGACCTTGAGCAAGTAACCTAGCTTCTTGAAGCCTCAGTCTCCTTACCTATAAAATGGGACTCAAAGGCTGAGTTGAGTATTAAATGAAATAATACACGTAAAGCACAGTGCCAAAAATCTGGTAATAACTCCATGAGTATAAGGCCACTTTATTTGCCTTCTTTCACAATTATCACCAGAATTGAATTAAAATTCAGATGTGATCATGTCTTGAAATGTAGAAAGACTTATGAAAATGTAAGACTTATTAAGTTCACTTATCAAACATTTTTTGACCACCTACTATGTGCTATGCCTTGGACTAGGCTATAGATACAACAGTGAACATACTGACTAATGGAGACTATGCTGCTATCTTGAAATTTGGCCTGTTCCCAAAAGCCTCCAGCATATTAATTTTGTTAAATATATATACCCTTATTATATATATTATCCTCATTATATATAACATATATATCCTCATCATATATACATATACACATATGTATATATATAGGTGTCAACTACTGTGTTGAGAGCTCATTATGTATATGTTTCTTTATTTAACCCTCAAAATAATTCTGGGAGGCTCCAGAACTCCTTTTTCCAAGTGCGAAAAATGAGGCTCAGAGCATTGAGTGAACTTGCAAGTAAATGATTGAGCTGGAATTTGGAACCAAAGCCTAAGCTTTAAACCATTTTATTCAGTGGCCTTTGGTGATGTCATATTCACTAGAAATTGGAAAGATCTGTCAGGAGGCCTGCCATGATGCACAAGTCCTGGATGCCCTGTGGCCTTCACTGTCTATGTGAATGGTATCCCCTGACTGGTGCAGGGCACCTCATGGAGCCCTGACTGCCAAGATGAAGGCAAGGTCTGTCTGTGGCAAATTCATCATCAAAAAGGATGTGCTTGGCACATACTTGGTCCTCAATAAATAGTTGTCAAATTTTTTAAAATGAGCTTGGCTTTTGGCTGATTCAAGCACTCACCTAAGAGTTTATAGTCTGAAACAAAGACATGTACGCTAGAGAGAAGGAACAACACACAATCACTACGAAAGGCAAGATCCTTCATACCGCCGAGCTTATCAGCTTATCATTTCTGCCTGTGCAGAGAGCTCGCAATGCTGCGTTTGAGACGAAGGGGAAGGTACAAAAATCATGAGACTTCCTCTTAGTCAAGAGAGGCTTTGTGGAGGAGAGGTACTTCCCAGAACGCTCTGGGAGTGGAAACTGCGGGGTGCCAATGAAGCTAGAAAAGTCTTTCAATGCAGAAAGTGCAGCAGAAGCTCGTGGTTACATAAACACAGTGGGAACTAATATGGCAATTACAATCTGGCATTTAAAAAAGAAGAATCATGCCCTGGCACAGTGGCATGCGCCTGTAGTCCCAGCTACTTGGGAGGCCAAGGCAGGAAGATTGCTTGAGCCCAGGAGTTCAAGGCCAGCTTGGGCAACGTAGTAATATCCTATCTCTAAAAAAACAAAGATTTCTTTATAAAGAGGAGGCCTCTCCTTTTTAGGAGGAAGGAGAGTTGCTCTGCTATTCCTTAGATGACCTCTTCATTCCACTCTGTATAAGTAAACCTCCGTTTTATGTTTATTCATTTATTTATTAAGTCAGGGGTTTCTGAACACTCTTGGTTAAGGTACACTCTGTGTCTTAGTAAACCTTCCAGTGTCCTAAACCAAAAAAAACCCTCACAGTTATATTAAGTAGTTAGTTTCATACAACTTCATAACATTTTTGTGCTAACAAATTAGTAGATATTAAAAATAACACATATACATGGAAAAATATTTAATTCTTAAATGGTTGCAATTACAGATCAGATGTATGTGCCTTTTGTGCACACACAACTTCTCAACTCTTGGAATCAGATTGGGTTGCCCTATTCCAAAATGACTCTTACAAAACTGAGAGTATCGTACTACATGAGCTACTCCAAATACAGGGGAACAACAAGGATGGAAAAAGTTGTCTTGACTTAACATCAGGAGGCAGGTGGTTGCAGGCATAGGTTCAGCACCTCCATCATGTCAAGATGATTCTCTTGATCTTTTCCTCTTTTTACAAGATGAGTGTCATACTCCCAAATACCAAGTGCATATATAAGGCAGGAAGGAGTAGGGGAAAGGTAGTGCCAGACTTATGTGCTCTCTTTTAATGAGAAAGAAAAAAGCATTTCAGAGACTGCCTTCTATCCAAGCAGATGTCCAGGTATAGTCATGCACTGCGTAACAACGTTTCAGTCAGCAATGAACCACAACTACAACAATGGTCCCATAAGATTATTTGTACTGTATTTGTACTGTACTTTTTCTATGTTTAGAAGCACAAATATTATACTTACCATGGTGTTAGAATTGCCTACAGCACTTGGTACAGTAACATGTTTTCCAAGTTTGTAGCCTAGGAACAATAGGATATACCATACAGCCTGGGTGTGTAGTGGGCTGTACCATCTATGTCTGTATAAGCTCACTTTATGATGTTTGCACAATGATGCATTTCTCAGAATGTATCCCTGTTGTTAAGCGATGCATGAATGTATATCTCATGGGCCAGGAACTATGTCATATGTCAATTCTTGGCTGCAAGGAAGGCTGAGCTAGCGAACATTTAGCTGGGTAAAAAGTGCTCCAAGTCAGAGTTCAGTAGCAAGGAAGGAGAAGGTGGATACTGGGTAAATAAATAGTGTATGCTATAGAGTCACATTTACTTGCACAAAGATAAATCAGACACTATTAATTCCTTCTCTCAATAACCTCAAGTTTAGCCTGAAGACAAATAAGAACTTCTTGGAAAAGTAATTGCTATGTGATAGAATAAACTGGCATATATTGCTGTGGGAAGGTACTTAATTTGCTTGGGGGTAGGGGCGATCAGAGAGAGAGTTCTAAGAAGTAACGGACCACATTGCATTCTGGCAGAGAAACAGCTAGCACAGAGGTTCAGAGATGTGAAGATGTGCTATTCAAACAGTTGAATAGCATGTGAAGCAGTGTCTAGAACACAGGAGAATGGGGATGGCAGGAAATGATACCAAATAGGTCATGGAGTCAGCTAGGGCTCTAGGTGCCCACCAGCTCTTTGGGGAATAGCATAGGAAGGGCAGTGGACATCGACTACATTTTTTTCCCCTTCGGACCCCCATCTCTTTCTTTGGGGAAATCCTCTTTCACACTCTACAAGACTGCCAGTCACATGGCCCAACTTTCCATTTTCTTTGTGTGGACCCCTGACTCATACAGAACTAATCAGTCCTATACAGAAATCGATATGGTTACTGAGAAAGAGACCCTGTCCTAAGGAAGACATCAACCTGGAGCTTCCAGTGGCTGTATTTTCCTCCTTCAGAGAGAGCTTGCCTGAAAAAAGGAGGGTAAAAAAGGTGAAATGGGGAGGAGAGAGTAGAGAAGAGAACTAGTGAAATAATTCTAACATCCTGGATACATCTTACCTAAAATCATCTCTACTCCTTAAGCTAGTAATATTTCTGTTTTTAGTTACACTAGTTTAAGTTGGCTGCCTATCAGTCACATTTGGAAGAGTTTGGCAGAGGGGTTAGAATCTGGAAGCAGGATGATCAATCAGTAGCTCTCACAGCATTCCCTTCTTCTACCTGGCTACGGGTTAGGCCTGCCCTGGCTTCTGGGGAAAGGAAAGAGACAAGTTTTCCACCATACCCACCTCAATCTTCATGCACAGTCTCTGAGAGAGGTGCTGATTCTCATCCAGCTGGCTGGATGGCACCCACTTCCTGTCCTGCAATTGTCGGCTGCCTTCCCGGGCTGTTATCTGACTCTACTATCAGCCAGAGACATCCAGGAACACATTGGACTTCTAGGAAAAACCATGTTTTACAAGAGCAAACACATGTGGCCAGAGCTGATGGTAACCCTAGCTGCACAATGAAGCCCTGGATGTTATTCATGGCCTCTGGTATTCAGGAGTCTGGCATGAGCTCCAGAAGTCAAGATAACCAGCATTTGTGAGGGGGTAACTCAAATCCTTCCAGACTGCAAGGCTGACAGAGTCTTTGCTTTGAAAGAGAATCATCTTCAGGTGTTAGTGCTTCTTATATCTCAGTCCAGCCATTTACTTGCTGTATGTGCCTGGGCAAGTTACTTCACCTCTCTGAGATTCCAACTCTCAATTTTAAATAGGCATGATCACAGTGATCGCTACCATGTATTGAGTGCTTACAATGTACCAGGCATGCTAAGTGCTGTACATGTAGTCACCTTCCTCTCAGGGGATATATCTGCAGGGAGTGTGCCCAGTACAGTGGCTGGCATATTATGAAACTTTAATCTGGGTTTGTTATTGTTATTATTGCCCGTGTTATCATGGAGAGCATAAACTTCAATCCAGTCCTTTAATGGGTGAGAAAGCTGATACCAAGAAGCAGTGAATGGCTTGCCTAAAATAATGCAGCATAATCAGTGACAGAGCAAGTTCCAGAACCCAAGCCTCATCCAAATTCAGGGACATACACAAAGCAGCAAAGATTATAAGGTATTTACAAATTATTTAACTTAGGATATGCATAACTTCTATGTAAAAACTTTAACATTCTAATGGAAGACATAAAAATGATATGAATAAATGGGAATATTTGATGTTCTTGAATGGGCAACCTTATGTCTTAATGGTAATAGTTATTCCCATGTTAATCTATAAATTAAAGGCTGTCAGATCCCAACTGGGCTTTTTGAAGAAATTGAAACATGTATTCCAAAATGTTGGAGGAAGAGAGGTCCATATTAATTAAGTCAAGTTTAGAAAAGAAGAAGGAGAGAATTAATTGCCTTACCCCTCATTGAGAAGAATTACAAGCTGGCAGTAATGAAAAATAGTTTGATATTGGTACCAAAGCAGAGAAATAGATTCATGAAACAGGGAAGAGAGGCAAGAGTCAGACCCATAGATACATGGAGCCTAATATATGGCATAAGGGGAGAGTGCAATTTTATGAGGAAAAGTCAGATTGTTTAGAGATGGAGTAGGGGAAAGTGATTCACTATGTGGAGAAAATTAGAACAGTATCCCTGTCTAAGGAGACTCCAGGCAAATCTAAATATGAGAGATAAAACATCAAGTTACTAGAGAAAAAAATCTTTGCAATCTAGGACCAGGAAAAGAGTTTGTGAACAAAAGAATGAACTTCTTTATAACAAAGGGCATTACAGATAAAATTAATAGGCAACTGATAGGCAAGACAAAGATTCTTTCTATATTTAAAATGGAAAAGGAATAAATGATATCCTTGTGATTCTACCATAAGGAAAGAGAAGTTCCTACAGGAACATAATTTCTTATGAACAATTACACAAGAAATTTAAAAGTTTATAGAGAAGTAAAGAAATGCTCAAAATCATTAATAGTCAATAAATGAAAGTTAAAGCAATAAGATATTGGTTGGGTAGGAACCTACATGCATAGATACTGATATACACTGATGAGAGTGCAAACTGTTGTAACATTCTAAAGAAAATATGGATTATTTAATGAAATTAAGAACGTGCATTCCCTTATGGCTCAATAATCCCCCGTTTCTCCTTCCTTTCTAGTAAAGAATAGTAATTACTATTCTATTCTCTACTTCTAGGAGCTCAACTTTTTAAGCTTCCACATATGAGTGATAATATGCTATATTTACCTTTCTGTTCCTTGGCTTATTTCACTTAGCATAACATCCTTCAAGCTCATCAGTGTTCACTTAGCATAATGTCCTTCAAGCTCACCAAATAGAATTTTGTGCTTTTACATGACTAAATAGTATTCCACTGTGTATATATACCACATTTTTAAATCCATTCACCTGTTGAACACTTACATTGATTCCATATCTTGGCTATTGTGAATAATGCTGCAATTAAGAAGGCAGTGCAGATATCTCTTGGACATGCTGATTTTCTGTCCTTTGGGTGTATTCTCAATCGTGGGATTGTTCAATCATACAATAGTTTTATTTTTAATTTTTTGAAGAGTCTCTATACTGTTTTCCATAACAAGTATACTAAATTACATTTCCAGCAATAGTGCAAGAGCTCCCCTTTCTCTATATCCTCACCAGTATTTGTTATTTTTTTGTCTTTTTGATAACAGCCATTCTAATGGGGGTCAGATGATATTTCATTGCGGTTTTGATTTGCATTTTCCTGATGATTGGTAATGTGGATCATTTTTTCCATATACCTGTTGGCCATTTGTATGTCTTCTTTGAATGATACTTATTTTGCTCATCTGCTCATTTTTAATAGGATTATCTGTTTTTTGCTATTGAGTTTTTTGAGTTCCTTGTATATTCAGGTTATTAATTCCTTTTCAGATAAAGAGTTTGCAATTATTTTCTCCCATTCTGCTGGTTGTCTCTTCAATATTTTGATTGTTTCCTTTGCTGTGCAGAAGCTTTTTAGTTTAATATAATCCGATTGTCTATTTTTGCTTTTTTTATTTGTGTTTTTGAGGTCTTCTTTATATATTTGTCTGATGTCCTGAAGGATTTTCCTCACATTTTCTTCTAGTAGTTTCATAGTTTAGGGGTCCTACATTTAAGTCTTTAATCCACTTTGATTTTATTTTTGTGTATTATGAGTGATAGGGATCTAGTTTCATTGTTCTAAATATAGATATTCAGTTTCCCCAGCAGCATTAATTGAAGAGATTGCTGCTTCTCCAATGAATGTTCTTGGTACTTTCGTCAAAAATTAGTTAGCTATAAATACATTGATTTATTTCTGTTCTCATTCTGTTTCATTGGTCTGTGTATTTTTTATACTAGTATCATGCTGTTTTGATTACTATAGCTTTGTAGTTTATTTTGAAGTCTGATAGTGTAATGTCTTCAGCTTTGTTCTTTTCATCTAGGATTGCTTTGATTGTCTTTTGTGGTTCCATATGAATTTTAGAATTTTAAAAAATTTCTATGAAGAATTTCATTGGTATTTTGATAGAAATTACATTGAATATGTAGATATTGCTTTTGGTAGTATGGTTCTTTTCACAATACTAATTTTTCCAATCTATGAACATGGAATGTTTCCCATTTTATTGTATCCTCTTTCATTTCTTTCATAGTGTTTTATAGTTTTCCTTGTACAGATCTTTCACCAGCTTAGTTAAATTTATTTCTAGGTATTTTATTTTTCTGTAGCTGTTGTAAAGGCGATTGTTTTTTTGATTGCTTTTTCCTCTAGTTTGTTGTTGGTTGTATAGAAACACTACTGATTTTTATATGTTGATTCTGTATTCTACAACTTTACTGATCATTTATTAGTTCTAAGAGTCTTTCACGCAACTTTTAGGGTTTTCTGTATTTAAGATCATGTCATCTGTAAACAGGGACAATTGGACTTCATCTTTTCCAATTTGGATGCCCTTTATTTCTTTCTTTTGCCTAATTTCTCTAGCTAGGATTTTCAGTACTATGCTGAATAAAGGTGATGAGAGTGGGCATCCTTGTCTTGTTCCAGATCTCAGAGGGAAAGCTTTCAACTTTTCTCTATTAAGTATGATGTTGTCTATGGGCTTGTCATATACAGCCTTTCTTGTGATGAGTTATGTTTGTTCTATACTTAACACATTGAGAGTTTTTATCATAAAGGATGTTGAATATTGTCAAATGCTTTTTCTGCATCTGTTGAGATTATCATGTTTTTTGTCCTTCATTCTGTTGATGTGATGTATCATGTTCATTGATTTGTGTATATTGAACCATCCTTGCATCTCTGATATAAATCTCATTTGATCATGGTAAATGATCTTTTTAAAATGCAGGTGAATTTGGTTTGCTAATATCTTGTTGAGGATTTTTTGCATTTAAGTTCATCAGATATTTTTGTCTATAGTTTTCTTTTCTTGTTGTGATCTTATCTGCTGTTGGTATTAAGCTAATGCTGCCCTCATAAAAGAGTTTCAGAGAATTTCCTCCTCTTCAATTTTCTGGAAGAGTTTGAGTAGAATTGACATTAGTTCTTTAAAAGTTTGGTAGAATTCAAGAGTAAAGTCATCAGGCCCTGGGTTTTTCTTTGATGGAATACTTTTTTGTTACAGATTTAATCTTATTACTTGTAATTGTTCTATTCAGTTTTATATTTCTTCCTGGTCCAATCTTGGTAGGTTGTGTATGCCCAGGAATTTATCCATTTCTGCTAAGTTTTCTAATTTGTTGGTGTATAGTTATTCATTATAGTTTCCAGTGATCCTTTATATTTCTATATCAGCTGTAATGTCTCCTTTTTCATTTTCAATTTCATTTATTTGGATCTTTTCTCTTTTTTCTTCTGTTAAGCTAATGTTTGTTGGATTTTATTTATCTTCTCAAAATACCAATATTTTGTTTAGTTGACCATTTGTAATTTTTTAGTCTCAATCTCATTTCTTTCTGCTCTGATATTATTCCTTTCCTTTCGCTAAATTTGGATTTGGTTTGTTGTTACTTTTCTAGTCCTTGAGCTGCATCATTAGTTTGCTTATTTAAAGTCCTTCTACTTTTTAAATGTAGGGATTTATTGCTATAAAATTTCTCTTAATACTGTTTTGCTGTGTCCAATAGGTTTGGGTATGTTGCGGTTCTGTTTTAATTTATTTCATCAAATTTTTAAATTTCTTTCTTGACCCATTGATTGTTCAGGAGCATGCTGTTGAATTTCCATGTATTTGTACAATTTCAAAAATTCCTCTTGTTAATGATTTCTAGCTTTATTCTATTGTGGTCAGACAAAAATACTTGATATAATTTCAATTTTAAAAAATTTGTTGAGACTTGTTTTGTCGTCCAACATGTGATCTCTCTTAGAGAATGCTCCATGTGCTGATGACAAAAAATGGGTATTCTACAGCTTTTAGATAAAATGTCCTATAAATCTCTGTTAAGTTCATTTGGTCTAAACTACAGTTTAAATTCAATGTTTCCTTATTAATTTTCTGCCCAAATAGTCTGTCGAAAGCTGCAAGTGGGATGTTGAAATCTCCAACTATTATTGTCTTGGGCTCTCTCTCCTTAGATCTAATAATATTTGCCTTATGTATCTTAGTGCATTGGTATAGGGTAAATATGTACTTACTATTGCTATATCCTCTTGTTGAATTGAGCATTTTATGATTATACAATGACTGTCTTTGTTTTTATAATTTTTTACTTAAAGTCTGAATTATCTGATATAAGTATAGCTACTTCTGCCCATTTTTGGTCTCTGTTTACATGGAATATCCTTTTCTATCCTTCCACTTTCTGTCTATTTGTGTGTTTACAGATGAAGTGAGTTTCTTGTAGGCAGTATATAGTTGGGTTATATATTTTATCTATTCAGGCATTCTATATATATTTTAGTGCATGCTTTAATCCATTTATTAATATTAATACATTCAAGATTATTACTGATAGTTGAGGACTTATTCCTGTCATTTTGTTAGTGGTTTGCTGGTTATTTGTATTCCTTTGCTCCTTCCTATTCTCACTGTTTATTGCTGTAGTTTGGTCTTTTTCTGTCGTGATATGTTTTGCTTCTTTTTTCTTTCTCCTTTGTATATTTGCTCTGTCAGAGTTTTATACTTTTGCATGTTTTCATCATAGTGATTATCGTCTTTTCACTTCCAGATGTAGCATTCTCTAGAGCATTTCTTTTAAGGCAGGTCTAGTGTTGATGAATTCCCTCAGTTTTTGCATGTCTAGGAAAGACTCTTTCTCCTTCAATTCTCAAGGATATCTTTGCTGGGTATAGTTTTTGGCTGACAAGTTACTTCTTTCAGTACTTGAATGTGTCATGTAATTGTCTCCTTGTCTGTAAGTTTTTTGCAGAGAAATCGGCTCTTAATCTAATGGAGATTCCCTTATATGTGAATTGATGCTTTTCTTTGCTATTTTTAGAATTCTCTGTCTTTGATTTTTGACAGTTTGATTATACTGTGTCTCAAAGAGGACTTTTTGGATTGATCTTATTTGGGAACCTTTGAGTTTTCTTGGATCTAGGTGTTCATAAATCTTTCCAGACTTTAGGAAGTTTTCAACTATTATTTTATTAAATAGTTTTCTAAGCCTTTTCCATTCTCTTCTTCTCCTGGGACAGAAATATTATAAAAATTTGTTCATTTAGCGGTATTCCACATGGCTTGGAGGCATTCTTCACTCTTTCATTCTTTTTTCTTTTTCTATGACTGGTAAATTTTAAATGACATATCTTCAAGTTCAGACATTCTTCTGCTTGATCAAGTCTGCTATTTAAGCTCTTTATTGTTTTGTATTTTATTCATTCAATTTTTCAGCCACATAACTTCTGTTTGGTTCTTTTTTTATAATTTATATCTCTTCATTGAATTTATTGTTCATGTCATTAATTGTTTTACTTATTTCATTAAATTGTCTGTTTTTTTCCCCCCTGTATCTCATTTATCTTCCTTGAGATCATGCGTTTGAATTCCTTTTCTGTCAGTTTGTTGATTTTCCTTCTATTGAGGTCTGGTACATAGCTATTATCTTCCTTTGGTAGTGTCATATTTCCTTGTTTTTCGTGTTTCTTGTGTTCCTATGTTAATGTCTGTGCATCTGGTGGAACAATCACCACTTCTAAACTTCATAGTCTTTCATAGAGAAACAATTCCACTTGCAGATGTGTTGTAGTGTGCTAGTTGGGAAAGGTGTGATGACTTTGTTTCCAGATAAATACAGTGATATGGTCTTTGTGCAGCTTCTTCAGCTATGTTCAATGTCAGCCATAACTGTGGACACTTCAGTGGCCTAGGTTGTAAAAGTCTGTGTCAGTAGTAGTAGCGGCGGCAGCAGCAGCAGCAGCAGCAGCAGCAGCAGCATAGGTTTTTAATGTCCTCGGTGTCAAGGGCTTTTGGTTTTCTCTTATTCTCATTTTCCCCACAATGGAGAGACTTAGCCAAGGGGATCCCTCTTGGTGTCAGGTCTGACATGGTCTACAGACAGCTTCAATAGTACTGGGTTCCAGGTGCAGGTGCTTGCAGTTGCTGTGGGGCCAGGGTCCCCTGAACCCATTGTGCCACCTGGATCTTGAGGTGCAGGTTTGCTATCTGTGGCAGATTTGGATGTAGGTTGCCCACTGAGCCAGGATCGGTGATTCAGAGGACCATCCCTTTGCCTGCCCCATCCCCCTCCACACAGCAGCTTGAGTCTAGGGGGCTGGTTTATAAATGTCCTTTGACCTTTAGAGGGTAGAGCACAACACTGGCCTGACTCGGGGAAGGAAGTCCTCTGGAGGTTTTGGGCCTGGGTATCAGGGTATGACTACTTTGAGAACCTGAGCCAATAGAGCTCAGTGGCAACTTGGGTCTTAAGGGATGTAGCACCATATAGTAGTGACTCTAGACCCTGGGATATTGGGGTTTGGCCACATCCCAGACTCTGTGAAGCCATATGCAGTGCCACCAAGTACCCTAGAATGGTGGAGTACAGCTATTGTTCAGGCCCTGGGGAGCAGGGAACAGCACAGAGGTGACCACTTCCTAGGAAGAGGGATGTCTCAGCAGCTCAGACTCTAGAAGGCTGGTCTAGCTCCAGGGAATCTGTATAGCAGAGTTGTTTGACCTGTAGGGCAGGTGTCTCCTCTCAGCCACTGCTCTGTTCTGTTATGTGGGGGTACTACATCAGTTCAGTCCTAGAATGCACAACTGCTCAGCTCAACGAGGACACTGATTCCCAAAGGGGCAGTGGACTGCTTTGGCTTAAGTGTGGACAGCCCAGGCACCATTTCCTGGGATGCAGGGCACTACTTCAACTTAGGCATCAGGAAGGCATGACTGCTTTGAGTGACCAAGGTGCTGGTTTCTCAGGAGGCAGGGTGCCACTTCAGCTCCAGACCGAAGGGGCAGCCAGAGGGATAGGTGGAGCGGCTGGACATTTGCTTGGCCTTATGAGGAATGATGTAACAGGTGCTTGCAGCTTAGCTGGAGAATGCCAGCCACCAGGCTGGGTGGTTTGGTGGTGGCTTAGCCTGAGGGTGAAGGAGAGCCATGGCTAATCACCTGCAGAGCAAGACACACTTCAGCCTTAGTTCCAGCTCTAAGATGGAGTAGCACAGTAGCCACATGGGCCATAAGGGAAAGGGGACAGTATCAGTTCCTTCTCTAGGGGAACATAGATATGTAGTCTCCAGACATCCCCCTCAGCTGGGCTTAGGACTTGTGAGGAATGCAGGGAACCTGGTGGTAAAGTCTGTAGGTGTCCAAGGTGTTCACTGGGGCTTCTGGGATCCTTTCGGTTACACCTCTGCTATAGGGAAAAGTTCCCCCAGTTTTCAGCTGATCTTGGTTGAGAGACAGGGTGGTGGAGGCCCAGCGTTTCCTTATTTTGGTGGGATATAAAATTATTGATTCAAATCTCTTTACTTTAAGAATGCTGAATACAGTCCCCTAATCTCTTCAGGCTTATAGGGTTTCTACTGAAAGGTCTGCTGTTAGCCTGATAGGGTTCCCTTTGTAGGTAACCTGCCCCTTCTGTAGCTGCCTTTAACATTTTTACTTTCATTTCGATCTTGGAGAATCTGATGACTATGTGTCTTGGGACGGTCATCTTGTATAGTATCTTGCAGGAATTCTCTGCATTTCCTGAATGTTGGCCTCTCTAGTGAGATTGGGGAAATTTTCATGAATGATATTCTCAAACATGTTTTCCAAATTGTTAGCTTTCTCTCCCTCACTTTCAGGGATGCCAATGAGCTATAGATTTGGTCTCTTTACATAATCCTATATTTCTCAGAGATTTATTTCATTTTTAATTCTTTTTTTCCTTCATCTTTTGTCTGACTGAGTTATTTTGAAGAACCAGTCTTTGAGCCAAGATTCTTTCCTCAGCTTGATCAATTCAGCTGGTAATACTTGCAATTACATTATGAAATTCATAAAGTGAGTTATTCGGCTCTATCAGATCAGTTTGTTTTTTTTCTTAAAATGTCCATTTTATCTTTCATTTCCTATGTTCTTTTATTGTATTTCTTAGATTCCTTGGATTGAGTTTTGACTGTCTCCTGAATCTCAATGATCTTAATTCCTACCCATATTGTGACTTCTATTTCTGTCATTTCAGCAATTTAAATCTGGTTAAGAATCATTGTTGGGGAACTAGTGTGGTTGTTTAGAAATAAGAAGATACTCTGGCAGCTGGGCATGGGGGCTCACACCTGTAATCCCAGCACTTTGGGAGGCTGAGGCGGGTGGATCACAAGGTCAGGAGATGGAGACCATCCTGGCTAACACGGTGAAACCCCATCTCTACTAAAAATACAAAAAATTAGCCAGGCATGGTGGCCGGCACCTGTAGTCCTAGCTACTCAGGAGGCTGAGGCAGGAGAATTGCTTGAACCTGGGAGGTGGAGGTTGCAGTGAGCCGAGATCGCGCCACTGCACTCCAGCCTGGGCAACAGAGCAAGACACCGTCTCAGAAAAAAAAAAAAAAGAAGAAGAAGAAGACACTCTGGCTTTTTGAGCTGCCAGAGTTCTCATGCTGGTTATTTCTCATCTTTGTGGGCTGATGTTCCTTTAATCTTTGAAGTTGCTGTCCTTTGGATGAGTTTTTGGCTTTTATCTTTTTTGATGCTCTTGAGGGTTTAATTGTAGTATAAGATGGCTTCAGTCAACTGACTTCATTTCTGGAAGATTTTAGGGGGCCAAGGCTCAACTCAGCACTCCTGGGTTGTATGTTCTAACTCTGGGGCCAGTACTGGGCCCCCATCTTTGGTCTCTAGTTAAAAACTTGCTGTGCTTGAGAGGCCAAACTGTTCCCTGTCTGCGGCCACTGCACTCTGATGAGTGGTGATGGCCAAAGTGCTTCACTGGGCCAGTGGCAGTGGGGTCCGTGTTTGCTTGTGTGTTCCAGCAGCTGTGGCAGCATGGCGGGGTACATATGTGTCAGCTAGGGTGGGGTACCGGCGGGAGCAGAGCTGCGGTGTTCCTGCATGCCCAGAATAACTGTTTAAAACCAGATTTTGCCAACCCCCAGGAGAAATAACAGTAGAAATTGGCCCACTGGGTAATTAGAAAATGAAAATGGGGAATGTGATCTGGTTTCAGAGATGAAAAGCAGTTGAGTTGGGCCCTCAGGAACCTGGGTTGGAGCTGTCATTAGCAGCAGAATAAAGTTGCTGCCAGGTTTTGGCTCCATTCCAAGGGAAAAGATGAGAAACCTGGAGACATGAGCTCTCTCTCCTGATCTGGGGCTAAATTGGTTTATTGACGGAAATGATTCTTCTCTAACACAGCCCACTTCACCCCTGTAAAATGAAACAATTCATTTTCACCTCAAAAAGAATTAATAATTATATAGTAGTAGCTATGTTAAACTGATGCTTACAAAGTTATAAACTCACTTACTGCCTTATGTCCATGATCTTATGTATTCCTAATAGCAACCCTATGAAGCAAGTATTATCATACGCATTTTACAGATGAGAAAGCTGAGGCTGTAAGATGTTCAGTTGCTTTCTGAAAGTTTCACATTTTGTAATAAATCCAGATCTATTTGCCTTAGAGTTCATGTTCTGGGATACATATTGGCTTCCTATGTGAATTCAGGTTAGCCATTTTCCCCTATTACACAGAATAATGTCTGGCAGGCAAATTGAGATCAACATTCCTCACTGTGACCCATGTATGGACAAGGAGTAGTGGTAGTTCCTAAAGACTCCGAAGATCAGTTTCATTTCTCCTCATGTCTTGGGAAATCTATTCACTCTGATACTTGAAAGAAATATGTATTGATTGGAGTGAAACACATGTCAAAAAACCTCTTGCACACTTTTTAATAGTGAAAGAATTGGGGATGAATAAAATTACAGGAAAGAAAAGTCTTCAGGAGGAAGAAAATAAGGTGCTTGAATGTAGGGAACTGAGTCACCATAACTGGCATAACATCAATGCCTAATGCTGGTGAGACAAATCTGTTTATATCCCCAACCCTTGTGTCTATTGACGCTGGCAGCCCAGAGTCTCTTGGGCATGTTCCTCAAATTACTGAAATTACAAACAACTTCTTATTGCCAAGTCTATAGAATCTCAACTCCAATCTGACCCCTGGAGCTTAACAATCTTTATTAACCTGCTTTTGCTTTTGAAGGTGGATAAAAATTAAAGGTCTTGGTGTTTGTGTTTAAAGCACCTTAGGGATAATTTTTTCCCATGTCTGGCAGTGATGGTCCCCAGCCTTATCCAGGTTGCATCTATTCTGTGCTAATCCAAAGGGAATTCACATTCCCTCACCTGTACATGACATATTGCAGAATCATAAAATCACTTTTACTCTGAGTTTCAACTGAAATAGACTCTCAACTCTTCATTTACCTCACTATTTTTTTAAACTTAAATTCAAATCTTAACGTCTCAGAGATGGTGAGGATTATGGTGGATTCCAGTTCTGTCCTCATCACCTACTATTATGGAGTGACTTAAACTTTTTGGAAATTTGTTTCCTTATCTCACTTCAACAAGAGACACAAAAGTGAGATTTTTTTTTTTAAGAATAAAAAAATTCAGTGAAAACCACTTTGAGAATCCTTTAGTTGCTTTGGGGTAAATAAGATTAGCTTCCTAATAACAGTTTCTGGCACAGTTCCTCAGCCAACTGAACTAAACTGAATAAATAGCTCAGTGATGCTGTAATGTCGGGTTAAAGTCATGGTGGCTAGAAAAACTATTAGGTAGCTGCCAAGAAAAACCACATGAATTTATAAAGCTAGCAGTGACCCTAAGTCTAACAGGTAGAACAAAATTATTATTCCTTTTCATGCAGCTTAACATTCATAATACTCTTCAATGTTGGAAGATTAACTTGGTAAGTATCCAAGAAAACACAAGAACAGGGCTAGCTTTTAAGGATTAGATTTCCAAAAAGAGCATAGAAAGGGTTAGAAATCAGGGGTCTGAAATATTCTAGCAAAAATACTGCCTCACTGAAGCATTTTTACTAAGACCAAGAACATTTTTTCATTTTGAGCGACCTACTTATTGCCATGGTTTCTATAGAAGAGATCATTGGAAAGTACACTTCATTCTAATTTGGGGTTCCACTGATTAGGCCCTTATTGATTAGGAGAGTTTCTCTCAGGGCACAAGCTTTCTGTCTTCTATTTTTTTTCCATTTGCATATTAGTATGTCCACAGCACATGTGGCAAGAAGACTTTGTAAAAACCAAGTCTCAGCTTCTAAAGATGTAGCAAGATGATATTTTAAAACATGCATATTGTGATTTCTTATTTCTACTTCCTCAAGCAAGAATCATCCATTTCCTGAAGAGGATTGGAAAAAAATAGCAGAAACAACATCAACCTATTTTTATTGAGTCTTTCCTAAGTGCTTGGCATTGTTCTGACCACTTTATACCTATTATTTAATATTCCCAGCAATCTTATGAGATGAGTGCTATTATTATCTCCATTTTACTGATGAAAAAACTGGGGCATAGGAAGTTTAAGTGACTTATCCAAGATCAAAATCTGGGAAAGATGAAGCCCTGAGATTCAATGTTCAGCTTTAACCTTCTAAACTAGGCTTAATTCAGAGAAGATGGTTATGCAAACAAAAGCTTTTGACTTGCAAGTTCTTGACTTTTTAAAAAACCATTTGTTGGATTTTAACATTCATACATACCAAAAAGTACACAAATCAACCGCATAGATCAATGAAGTCACACAAAGTGAACAGTTTCATGTAACCCAGATCAAGCAACAATATTACCAGCACTGAGAACTTCTCCTTAAGTTCCCCTTTTATTTTTGTACCTTTTGGAACGTTTTATTATTGGAGTTATATACGATGTACTTTTTTGTGTGTCTGGCTTCAGTCAACATAAAAAATACAGAGAGATGAATCTCTAAGTAGGAAATGTTTTGTTTGGGAGTAAGCTACAAGAAGTAACATTGTAATCCGGGATGTATATACGGAGCAGGGTGGCCTCTGGTATGTCCAGAGAACAACAACAACAACAAAAAAAAAAGGTTAGGGTTTTGTTGGGGAAAGAGATTTACCTGTTGTTTTAAAAGACACTTCATTTACATTAGGTATATCTCCTAATGCTATCCCTCCCCTCTCTTCCCACCCCACAACAGGCCCGGGTGTGTGATGTTCCGCTTCCTGTGTCCAAGTGTTCTCATTGTTCAATTCCCACCTATGAGTGAGAACATGCTGCGTTTGGTTTTCTGTTCTTGCGATAGTTTGCTGAGAATGATGGTTTCCACCTGCATGTTGTGCACATGTACCCTAGAAGTTAAAGTATCATAAAAAAAATTAAAATAAAATAAAATAAAAATCTCATATAACTCTATAGATTTTACTAAATCAACTTTACGTTTAAATAACAACAACAACAAAAAGACACTTCATTGCACTGGCAGTGCCCTGTGAGAGCTGAGTTCTCATTGGCGAATGCCAACAGTTGCTAGGTAGGACTTGTAATCTTGGAGTTACAGTTAGACCTTTGGCAGTTTTGGATTGGGCTTGTGAAACAATTTGTCAGGCAAGTGTTTCTGTATACGTAGCTAGCTGTCCTTGTGCTGCTTGCTGTCCTTGCACGACTCACATAGTCGCTGTAGTGTGGAAAAAATTTCTTGTGATAGTTGTTGTTGTTAGGTAAATCGTGCAAGAGAACCTTCCCTTCATGGCCTTGTCTGGCTCCATTTTGTCAGGTTTGACTTGAGTGACTCCATTTTGAATCTGACAATTATCATTCTTCTTTCGCTCAAATTTATGTGGTGAGATCCATTCATATTGGGCTTTCTTTTTAATTTCATATGGAATTCTATGTCAAATGCCAAATGCATTTATCCATTTTACTATTGATTGACATTTGGGTTGTTCCTGGTTTGGGGCTATAGTGAATAGTATTACAAAGGCTATTCTTGTACATATCTTTTGATGCACATAAAAACATATTTTTGGATATACACATAGGAATGGAAGTGATGGGTCATACGTTATACTTATGATCACTTTATAGATATAGCTCAACAGTTTTCTGTAGTAAACTACTTTATTAATTTTAACATGTTAATTTATAAATTATTTCTTTTGTAAATAGCTGATTTCGTATCAAATTTAAGAAATCTTTGCTTACCTGAAAGTCATGAAGATTTATCATCTGATTTCTTCCAAAAGCTTTATTGTTTTACCTTTTCACGTTTAGATGTAAACATTTAAAAAATTTATTTAATTGACAAATTAGCATTTTTATTTGACAAATAAAAACTGTTGTCACCATGTTATACAACAGAACTCTGAAACTTATGATTCTTGTCTAGCTGAAATTTTTTGTCTTTTGACCACCATCTCCTAAATCTCACCACCTCCACCTATGGTAACTACCAGTTTACCCTAATTCTGTGAGTTCAACTTTTTAAGATTCTCTATATAAGTGATATGGTGTGGTATTTGTCTTTCTGTGCCTGGCTTATTTTACTTAACATAATGACCTCCAGTTCCTCAGTGTTGCTGTAAACAACAAGATTTATTCCTTTTTATGGCTGAATAATATTTCATTGTGTGTATAGGCCACCTTTTCTTTCTCCATTCATCTGTTGATGGACAAGACACTTAAGTTTATTCCATATCTTAGCTATTGTGACTAGTGCTGCCATAAACATGGGAGTGCAAATATCTCTTTGACATACTGGTTTTCTTTCCTTTGGATATATATCCAGTAGTGGTATAGCTGGATGGCAGGTTAGTTCTATTTTTAATTTTCTGAGAAACCTCCATACTGTTTTCCATAATGGCTGTACTAAATTACTTTCCCACCAACAATGTTTCAGTGTTGTCTTTTCTCCACATCCTCATGTACACTTGTTATCCTTCATCTTTTTGATAATAGCTATTCTAATAGGCATGAGATGATATCTCATTGTGGTTTTAATTTGCTTTTCCCTGATGATTAGTGATGTTAACCATTTTTTCATATATCTGTTGGCTACTTGTATATCTGCTTTTGAGAAATGTTTATCCAGGTCATAGATCCGTTTTTAAATTGGGTTACTTGTTTTCTTGCTTTGAGTTTCTTATATATTTTGGATATTAATCCCTTATCAGATGTATGGTTTGCATATACAGATGCTCCTTGACTTACAATGGGCTTACTTTCCAATAAACCTGTTGTAAGTTGAAAATATTGTGAAGTCAAAAATGCATTTAATACACCTAGTGTACCAAACATCATAGCTTAGCCTAGCCTATTTTAAACATGCTCACAACACTTAATGTTAGCCAACTGTTGAGCAAAAGCATCTAACACACGGTCCATTTTATGATAAAGTGTCTGATATCTCATGCAATTTATTGAATACTGTACTGAAATACACTTTCTGCTGCATGCATATTGCTTTTGCACCATCATAAAGTCAAACCATTGTTAAGTTGGGATCATTTGTGTATTTTTCTGTTCCTTAGGTTGTCTCTTTACTCTGTTGATTGTTTCCTTTACTGTACAGAAGTTTTTTCATTTGGTGTAATTCCATTTGTCAATTTTTGCTTTTGTTGCCTGTGTTTTGAGGGTCAAAACCATAAAATCCCATTGCCTAGACCAATATCTAGGAAATTTTCCCTTGTTTTCTTCTAGTAGTTTTATAGTTTCAGTTCTTACATTTAAATCCTCTATCCATTTTGATTTAATGTTTGTATATGGTATGAGATAGGGTCTAAGTTCATTCTTCTGCTTGTGGATATCCAGTTTTTCTAGCACCATTTTTTGGAAAGACTGTATTTTCCCTATTGTGTGTTCTTGACATCTTTGTGGAAAAATCAATTGATTGTAAATACATGGATTTATTCTGAGGCTCTCTATTCAGTTCCATTGTTCTACATATCTATTTTTATGCCAGTACTATGCTGCTTTGATTACTGTAACTTTGCAGTAGATTTTGGAATGAGTTGATGTGATGACTTCAATATTCTTTTTGTTCAAGATTGCTTTGGCTATTTGGGGTCCTTTGTGGTTCTAGATGAATTTTAGGATTTTTTTCTATTTCTGTGAAGAAATGTCATTAGAAATTTTATAGGGATTGCATTGGATCCGTAGATTGCTTTGGCTAGTATGGAGATTTTTAACAATGTTAATTCTTCCAAACCATGAACATGGAATATATTTCTATTTATTTGTGTCTTCTTCAATTTCTTTTATCATATTTCATTGTATTTAGTGTACAGGTTTTTGCCCCCTTCATTAAATTTATTCCTAAGCATTGTATTTTTTACTGTAGGTACAGTAAGTAGACTTATTTTCTTGATTTCTTTTTCAGATAGTTCATTGTTAGTGTATAGACATAATACTGATTTGGCCGGGTGTGATGGCTCACGCCTGTAATCCCAGCACTTTGAGAGACCGAGGCAGTGGATCACGAGGTCAGGAGTTCGAGACCAGCCTGGCCAAGATGGTGAAACCCCACCTCTACTAAAAACACAAAAATCAGCAGGGTGTGGTGGTTGGCACCTGTAATCCCAGCTACTCGGGAGGCTGAAGCAGGAGAATCACTTGAACCCAGGAGGCAGAGGTTGCCGTGAGCCAAGATCATGCCACTGCATTCTAGCCTGGGTGACAGAGCAAGACTCTGTCTCAATAATAATAATAATAATATTCAAGTGTTGATTTTGTATACTGCAACTTTACTGAATTTGCTTGTTAGTATACAGTTTTTCGATGGAGTCTTTAGAGTTTTATGTACATAAGATTATATCATCTACTAAAAAAGAAGATTTAACTTCCTTTCTGATTTGGATCCTTCTATTTCTTTCTCTTGCCTAAATACTCTGGCTAGGACTTCTAGTACTATGTTGACTGTAAGTAGTGAGAGTAGGCATGATCGTTTTGTTCCTAATCTTAGAGGAAAAGCTTTTTGCCATTGAGTATGATATCTACATGTTTGTTAAATATAGCCTTTATTTTATCTGGCACATTCCTTCTGTACCTAATTTTGAGAGTTTTTATCAAGAAAGGATGCTGAATTTTATCAAATATTTTTTATGCATCTATTGAAATTATCATTTGGATTTTGTTTTTCATTCTGTTGATGCAGTGTATTACATTTATTGATTTGCATTTGTTGAACAATCTTTGAATCCCAGGAATAAGTCCCACTTGATGATGGTGAATTATCCTTTTAACATGCTGCTGAATTCAGTGTGCTAGCATTTTGTTGAGCATTTTTGCATCTGTATTCATCAGGGATATTGGCCTGTCTTTTCTTGTAGTGCCCTCGTCTGGCCTTGGTAACAGGGTAATACTCGCTTCATAAGATGAGTTTGGAAGTATTTCCTTTCCTTCAGTTTTTTGAAAAAGTTCAAGAATTAATATTAGTTCTTTAAATGTGTGGTAGAATTTGGCAGTGAAGCCCTCAGGTCCTGGGCTTTTCTTTGATGGGGAACTTTTTATTATTGATTCAATCTCCTTGCTTGTTAGTGTTTTTGTTTTTGTTTTTCCAGATTTTCTGTTTCTTCATGAGTTAGTCTTGGTAGGTACTTTGTGTCGAGGAATTTATTCATTTCTTCTAAGTTATTCCATTTTTGGGATATAATTGTTCACAGTGGTCTCATGATTCCTTGTATTTCTGAGGTATCAGTTGTAATGTCTCCTCTTTCATTTCTTTATTATTTTTCTCTTTTTTTCTTAGTTTAACTAAAGTTTTGCTAATTTTGTTTATATTTTCTGAAAACCAACTCTTAATTTTGTTGATCTTTTCTATTGTTTTTCTAGTCTATTTTATTTATTTTTGCCATCATCTTTATTATTTCATTTCTTTTACTATATTTGGCTTAGTTTGTTTTTTCTTTTCCTGGTTCCTACAGGTCTAACATTAGATTGTTTACTTGAGATTATTCTTGTGTTCATATAGGCATTTATTGCTGTAAATTTCCCTTTTAGAACTGCTTTAGCTGCATCTCATAAAATTTACTGTTGTGTTTCCACTTTCATTTGTCTCGAGATATTTTTATATTTCCCTTTTAATTTCTTCTTTGACCCATTGGTTTTGGGGGATCATGCTATTAAATTGTCACATATTTCTGAATTTTCTAAAATTCCTTTCATTGCTAATTTTTAATTTCATACTATTATGGTTGGAAAAGATATTTCCATCTTCTTAGATTTGTTAAGACTTGTTTTGTGGCCTAACATATTATCTATTCTGGAGAATGTTCTGTGGGTGCTTGAGAGGAATGTGTATTCTGCTGCTGTTGGATGGAATGTTCTGTTTATGTCTGTTAGGTCCATTTGATCTAAAATGTAGCTCAAGTCTTACATCTGAAAATTTATCTGGAACTAATGTTTGTGCATGGTTTGAGAAAAAGAGCTCAAGATTCATTTTTATCCGTGTATCTAGTCTCATAATAGACCCAGCAGAATTTTTTGAAAACACTTTCTTTTCTCTTTCTGTACCGTAGTATCACCTTTGTCATATTTGGGAAATTAAGCGTGGGTCTAATTCTAAATTCTCTATTGTCTTCCCTTGGCCTCTTTGTCTATCCTTATACCAATATCAATCTACCTATAACTGGTCTTAATATTTGATAGAGCACATCTTCCATCTTTCTTCTTCTTCTTTCAAATTGCCTAGTCTGTTCTTGGTCCATTGAATTTTCACATAAATTTCATAATTCATTTGGTGTTTAGATTGGAATTATATTCAATGTATACATCAATTTGAGAACTGACATCTCTATGATATTGGATCTTTCAATTCATAAAAAAGTTATATGCCTTCATTTTTTTATGTCTTATATGTTTCTTCATTTTTATGTCTTATATGATTTCTCACAATCATAGTTTTATAGTTTTAGCACACAAGTCATGTACATCTGTCATTAGATTTATTTGTATACACTTTATTTTTTATACTATCATAAATGGTATTTTTAAAAACTCATTTAAACTTTCATTATAAATTAAGGGGTACATGCACAGGTTTGTTACATGGGTATCTTTTGTAATGCTGACATTTGGAATACAAATAATTCCAACATTCAGGTAGTGAGCATAGCACCCAGTAGGTGATTTTTCAGTCCATTTCTCCCTCCCTTCTTCCCCTGTCTAGTAGTCCCTAGGGTCTATTGCTCCCACCTTTATGTCTACGTGTATTCAGCATTTATTTGGTTTTCTTGTGCTAATTTGCTTAGGATAATGGTCTCCAGTCCCATCCATGGTGCTGCAAAGAACATGACTTCATTTTTTTTTATGGGTGTGTACATGGTGTATATGTATGTACATTTAAAAATCCAGTCCACTGTTGATGGGCTCCTAGGTTGATTACATGTCTTTGTTATTGTGCATAGTGCCATGATGAACATAAAACTGCATGTGTCTTTAAATAAAATGAAAATTAATAAATAAAATGAAAATAAAATAAAATTTTCCTTTGGGTAAATACCCCAGTAGTAGGATTGCTGGATAAAATGGTAGTTCTGTTTTAAGTTATTTGAGAAATCTTCAAACTGCTTTCTACAGTGACTGAACTACTTTGCTTTCCCACCAACAGTGTATAAGTGTTCTCTTTTCTCTGCAGCCTTGCCAGCATCTGTTATTTTTTTACTTTTAATAATCGCCATTCTGACTGGTGTGAGATGGCATCTCATTATGGTTTTGATTTGTATTTCTTTGATGATAAGTGATGCTGAGCCTTTTTCCTATGTTTGTTGTACACTTGTATATCTTCTTTTGAGAAGTGTTTGTTCATGTCCTTTGCCCATTTTAACATTGGGTTATTTATTTTTTTGCTTTTTTATTTGTTTAAGCTCTTCGTAGATTCTGGATATTAGGCCTTTGTCAAATGCATAGTTTGCAAATATTTTCTTCCATTCTGTAGGCTGTTTACTCTGTTGGTAATTTCTTTTGCTGTGCAGAAGCTGTTTAGTTTAGCTAGGTCCTACAGCTAAAGTCATTCATCAGTTGCAGGAGTGTTTTGGCAAATTCTTTAGGGTTCCCTATGTATAGAATCATATTGTCAGCAAAGGGAGATAGTTTAACTTCTTTTTCTATTTGGATGTCTTTTTTTTTTTTTTTTTTCTTGCCTGGTTGCTCTGGCTAGGACTTACAGTACTATGTTGAGTAGGAATGGTGAGAGTGGTCATCCTTGTCTTATTTCAATTCTCAAGGGCAATGCTTCCAGCTTTGTCTGTGTAGTATGATGTGGGCTGTGGGTTTGTTATAGACGGCTCTTATTATTTTGAGATGTCTTTCTTCAATGACTAGATTGTTTAACATTTTTATCATCAAGGGATGTTGCATTTTATTGAAAACTTTTTCCATACCTATTGAGATGATTGTATGGTTTTTGTTTTTAGTTTTGTTCATGTAGTAAATCACATTTATTGATTTTTGCATGTTGAACCTTGCATCTCAGAAACAAAGCCTACTTGATCATGGTGAATTAACTTTTTGATATGCTGCTGGGTTCAATTGGCTAGTATTTTGTTGAGGATTTTTGCATCTATGTTCATCAGAAATATTGGCCTGAAGTTATTCTTTTTTCGTTGTGTCTCTGCCAGATTTGGGTATCAGGATGATTCTGGTTTCATAGAATGAGCTAGGGAGAAGCTACTCCTCCTCAGCTTTTTGGAATAGTTTCTGTCGAAACCACAAAAGCACACTCTCACATGTAGCCCACAGAAAATAGAACTAGTATCAGTTTCTCTTTGCATGTCTGATAGAATTAGCCTGTGAATCCACATGGTCCAGGTCTCTTTTTGGTTGGTAGGCTTTTTATTGCTTATTCAATTTCAGAACTTGTTATTGGTTTGTTCTGATTTTTACTTTCTTCCTGGTTCAATCTAGGCAGGTTGTGTGTTTCCAGGAATTTGTCCATTTCCTCTAGATTTTCTAATTTGTGTATACAAAGGTGTTCATAATAGTCTGTGAGGATCATTCATATTTCTACGGGATTAGTTGTAATGTCATATTGTCATTTCTGATTTTGCTTCTTCAGATCTTTTCTCTGTTAATCTAGCTAGTGGTCTATCAAAGTTGTTTATTCTCTTGAAGAATCAACTGTTGGTTTTATTGATCTTTTGTGTGGACTTGGGGGTCTCAATTTTGTTCAGTTCTTCTCTGATTTTATTTTATTCTATTTTTCTTTTTGTTTTTGAGACAGAGTCTCACTCTTTCACCTAGGCTGGAGTGCAGTGGGATCTTGACTCACCACAACCTCTGCTTCCTGGGTTCAAGCGATTCTCCTGCCTCAGCCTCCTGAGTAGTTGGGATTACAGGCATGTGCCATGACGCCCAGCTAATTTTTTTTTTTTTTTTTTTAGTATTTTTAGTCGAGATGGGGTTTCGCTATGTTAGCCAGGCTGATCTCAAACTCCTGACCTCAAGTATTCAGCCCACCTCAGCCTCCCAAAGTGCTGGGATTACAGGCATGAGCCACCACACCTGGCCTGTTCTGATTTTAGTTATTTCTTTTCTTCTGCTAGCTGTGTGGTTCAATTATTCTTTCTTTCTAGTTCCTCTAGGTGTGATGTTAGATCATTAATTTGAGATCTTTCTAACCTTTTGATGAAGACATTTAGTACTATAAGCTTTCCTGTTAACACTTCTTTAGTTGCATCCCAAATATTTGGTAAGTCATGTTTCTATACTAATTTCAAATAATTTTTAAATTTCTGCCTTAATTTCATTGTTCACTCAGGAGGAGAAAGGTGTTTAATTTCCATATTTTTATGTAGTTTTGAGAGATCTTCTTGGTATTGATTTCTATTTTTATGGCACTTTGGTCTGAGAGTGTGCTTGGCATGATTTTGAATTTTTTGAATTTATTGAGACTTGCTTTATGACTAAATATGTGGTTATTTTTAGAATATGTTCCATGCGTAGATGAGAAGGATGTATAATCTGTGGTTGTTGAGTGGAGTATTCCATAGATATCTATTAGGTCCAATTAGTCTTGGAATTGTCAAGTTTAATTCCAGAATTTCTTGGTCAGTTTTCTGTTTTGATATCTGTCTAATGCTGTTAAGCAGAGCGTTGACGTTCTTCACTAAACCTGCTACCACAAAAACACACTCAAGCACATAGCCCATGGAAAATATAAAGCAAATACACAATCAAGTCTACAAAACAAATAGCTAACAACATGATAACAAGATCAAAATCTCACATATCAATATAACTCTGATTGTAAATTATCTAAATACCCCAGTTAAAAGGCATAGAATGGCAAGATGGATAAAAAGATAAAACCCAACTATCTGGTGTCTTCAAGAGATGCAACTCACATGTAAATGACACCCACAGACTCAAAGTAAAGGAACAGAGAAAGACCTACCATGCAAATGGAAAACAAAAAGAGCAGGAGTTGCTATTTTCATATCAGATGGACAGGCTTCAAACCAACAACAAGCAGGAAGAACGAAGAATGCAATGCCTTACATAATGATAAAGGGTTCAACAAGAAGACTTAACTATCCTAAATACATATGCACCCAACACTTGAGCACCCAGGTTCATAAAACAAGTTATTCTTGGCCTACGATAAGTCATAATTTGTAAGCTTTATTTTGTATTAGTTTGTTGCTAGCATATGGAAATTCAGCTGCACCGGCTAACACCTCCTGTACAGTGTTGAATAGATAACGTGTAATGAGTATCTTTGTCTCATTTCTGATCTCATGGGGGAAAGCTTTCAATGTTTTACAATTAATTAGGTTGTTTGCTCTTAGCTTTTTGGTGTTCTTTACAAATTAAGGAAGTTCTTTTATTCCTACTTTGCTGAAGGTTTTTTTAAATCATGAATTTGTATTGTATTTTATAAAAGCCTTTTCTTTATCTTTAAGATGAGCATTAAATTTTTTCCTGTTTTTGTAGTTAATATAGAAAATTACAAGGATCGATATTCAAATGTTTAAACTATATATGTGTTCTTGGGATAAACCTCATTTTGTGATAATATATCATCCTTCTTGTATAATATTGGATTCAAAAAGATAATGCTTTGTTCAAAAATGTTCCAGTCATGTTCAAGAGAGAAAGTGGCTTGTAATTTTTCCATTCTAATAAATTCCCTGTCAGATTTTGGTTTTGAGGTTGTTCTGAACTCTTACAAAGAGGTGGTAACTGTTTCTTCTTTTTTTATTCTCTGAAGAACTTAAAGATTATTTTATTTGTTGAATGTTTAGGAGAATAAACTGTAGCCCTTTCTCCTATCCTCAGAGGATAGATTCCAAGACCCCTAATGGATGCCTGAAACCACAGATAGTGCAAAACCTGATTGCCATTAATAGGAACACATTTCTGTTCATGTCTTTCACCCACAAATTTAATGCCTTTTTCATCTTAACTAAGCACTTATGTGTGGTAACCATCAGTTTTTCAATTTGAGGTATGACCGCAAAACTATCACAGATTTCTTTTTCCTTCCTCACAATTTCATGGATAGAAGGTTCATTCTTACTGTAACTCTTGGCAACCTCAGCATATAATTTTTTTCTCTTATCACTTAAAGAAAGCACTTTATGAATTCTTTCTGGCATATCGAATTGCCAGCATCACTATACTTTGATTTGGTGCCATTATGAAGTAAAATAAGGGTGACTTGAAGAGAAGGGCTGCAACACCATCACAATTAATCTGATAACTGAAATGGCTACTGAGTAATGGGTTGTTCTGAGTAGAATGATGAAATCGTGCCTGCTACGTGAATCATTCCTTTGTCCAGTGTATCTGTGCTGCATAAACTACCCACTTGTTAGTCATTTAGTAGCCATCTTGGTTATCAGATTGACTGTCATAGTATCATGGTGTTTGTGTTCAAGTCATCCTTATTTTACTTCCTAATGGCCACAAAGTGCAAGATTAGGAATGCTGGCCATATTTTTCTTACAAGTATCAGATAATTGGTTTTTTTTAAGTGTTATCTGATAATATTTTACTTGAATGCATAATCTATTTATATTTAATGTAATTATTGATATATTTGGGGTTCTATATGTCTAGAATTATTTTACTTCTGCCTAAAAACCTCCCATCAGCATTTTTTTTTAGTTCAGGTCTGGTGGCCCAAAATTCTCTCGTTTTGCTTGCATTAAAATGTCTTTGCTCCATCTTCATTTTTGAGAGACACTTTACTGATTATAAAATCCTAGGTTAGCAGTTATATTCCATCAGTACTTTGAAGAAGTCATTACATGTTTTTCAGCCTCCCTCATTTCTATTGAGAAGCAATTGCCAGTCTTAACATTGTTCCTTTAGAGATAGTGAGTCATTTCTCTTGCTACTTTCAAAGATTTTTATCTTTGTCCTTGGCATTTAGTAGTTTGACTATATGCCTGGATGTCATTTTCTTTTTATTTATCCTACCCAGTATTCATAGAGCTCCTTGCATCTATTAGTTGACGGCTTCCATACATTTGTAAAATTCTCAGTCATCATCTTTTCAGGAAATGGATTTGGGAAATTCTTTCCCTTATTTCTCTCTTTGACTTCTATTGCATATGTATTAGAGTTTTTCACTGTGTTCAGCATGCCTTTTAAACTCTGTTCTGTATTTTTTACCTTTATATCTGTGCTTCAATTTGTGACTATTTCTTACTGACCTGTTTTCAATTCTCTAATTCTATGTTGCTTGGTCTCAAACTATAATTAACCTATCTATGGAGTACTTATTTTAGGTTTTAAAAATTTTACTTCTATAATTTGATTCTTTTAAAATAGATTTTAAATCTATAATGAAATTTCCATCTTCCATCTTCTCAACTATTTTCTCTATTTTTTCCTCTCCTTTTTTTTTTTTTTTTTTTTTTTTTTTTGAGATAAGGTCTCACTCTGTCACCCAGGCTTGAGTGGATCTTGGCTCACTACAACCTCTGCCTCCCAGGCTCAAACGATCATCCCACCTCAGCCTTCTGAGTAGCTGGGACCACAGGTACGTGCCACAGCATCCAACTTATTTATTTATTTATTCATTTATTTATTTATTTATTTGTATTTTTGGTAGAGATGGGGCTTCACCATGCTGCCCAGGCTGGTCTCAAACTCTTGAGCTCAAGTGATCAGCATGCCTCAACCTCCCAAAGTGCTGGGATTACAGGCATAAACCACTATGCCCAGCCTGCTCTACTTTCTTGAACACATAAAGCATAGTTACTTTATGCTTATATGCTAACTCCAATATCTGGATCATTTGCAGTTTTATTTCTATTGCTTTGTCTATGTTTGTTTTTGACTTTTGGTCCCATGGTCCTACTCCTTAACATGCTGCACTATACACATATATGGTAGATGCTCCAGAAATGGATTTTCTTTTCTTCTTTGAGCAGACAGAGTGGAACTGTTTACCTGAATCTCGTCAGGGTCTGAGATGAGTCATCCTGGTTGCAGCTTTGGGGGGACTCAGTATGTTTCTAGTTCCCTCCTCTTTCTAGAAAGCAGCTCTCAAGGAGCATCAACTAAGAGACACTTTTGTTCACTGAACCTCTTCCTTTTGGATGGTCTGGAATTCGAATCTTGTTTTCTAAGCGCTGAGCTACTACAGAAGACTCCACTCTGCTTCTCAGAGTTATTTCTTTGCATTTTAAATTTCCTACCCACACAGCTTAAGAATTCAACAAATGTCTTTAGGGAAAACTGGACATGTATTTGAGGATTCTCATTCTCAAATTTCTCACTCCAACCCTTTACAGTGTTGACTCTTGGAAATACAGTTTGACCTGGCAATCCTATTACTGGGTATATATACCCAAAATAATATTAAGTCATTCTATTATAAAGACACATGCACACGTATGTTCATTGCAGCACTATTCACAACAGCAAAGACGTGGAATCAACCCCAGTGCCCATCAATGATAGACTGGATGAAGAAAATGTGGTACATACATACCATGGAATGCTGTGCAGCCATAAAAAGTGAGATCGTGTCCTTTACAGGGACATAGATGGAGCTAGATTCCATTATCTTTAGCAAACTAACACAGGAGCAGAAAACAAAATACCACATGTTCTCACTTGTAAGTGGGAGCTAAATGATGAGAACACATGGACGCATAGAGGGGAACAACACACACTGGGGCCTTTTGGTGGGTGGAGGGTGGGAGTAGCAAGAGAATCAGGAAAAGTAACTAATGATACTAGGTTTAATACCTGGGTGATGAAATAATCTGTACAACAAACTCCCATGACACACATTCACTTATGTAACAAACCTGCACATATACCCTTGAGCTTAAAATAAACCTTAAAAAAATTCTTCTAGTTTCTCTGTTCCTCAGCAGAAAACCTCTGTTTGGGCAAAGCCTAGATTCTCAGCCTCCGGCTTCTGCCTAATATCAGCATATGGCCCCAAAGAAAAAGCAATTGCAGATAGTCTGCATACCTTTCCACTTTTCTCCACTTTCTTTAAGTCTTTGAATGTTCAGTGCCTCTGCAGCTCTCTTATGGAGTTAAATAGATATTACTTTGCATTTTATCCAACTCTTTAGTTCTTCTCAGTGGGAGAGTTGATCTGTTGGAAATCATTTCATTCTATACCAAGATACAGTCTTTTTGAAAGAAAAAATGGAAGAAAATCTGGAAAAGACAGCTATTAATTTTTCTGTAGAAATAGATGGAAAAGAGCCTAGGAGAGATAGACAGCCATCCTGTAAGGAGAGTACCAGAGTAGCTCTGGAGAGCAGATAGACAGAGGCAGTAGGAGGAAGGGGCTGGTGAGACTTACAGATTCAGGGAAGAGGTCAAGGTCCTGCATAGCTTCTTCCTGAGTAACCCTCTCCATGGCTGGCCCCAGAGGAAATATAGGGAATACAAAGGGAACATAAAGTCCACATCAAGCTGTGTCTATAAATGACTCCATTCAATAAAACTTGTTGAATGGATACAGATGCAGATACCAGCAAAGGGAAAATTTGAGGGATACGGGAGAGGCTTGACAGCATCCATTACACCAGAAGTGTGATTTGGAATTATGTTAATAAGATAAAAATGACAGTAACCTCTAAAAGAGACTTCTCAGGGAAGCTTTAGCTGACTACTTCTCCTCAATATTTGTTGAACTTTTCCCCTTTAAACCATGTTCCTTGAGTGCTTTTCTCCACCCACACTAATGTTCTGCCAGTCCATGCCACTTTCATCTCACAGGCTAAGTCTGACATACCCTTGAGTTCTCTCCCTTCTCTCCCCAGGACCCTTCACCACACTATGCACACTTTATATTCATTGCTCAATACTATGCATTCGCTATTAGACTCTCAGCTTCTCATGGGAAAGGGTGGTATCTTTCTTTTGCTTCTTAATGTAATCCCCACTCGTAGCAGTGCTCAGAGTACAGCAGATGTCTATCTAATAAGTATTTGTGGGATTAATAAATGATTTTTTGCATCATAAATTCTATCTTTGGAAAGTTTGCTCTTTGTCCCTCTACTACTACTAACAGCAGTTACTCAGTCCCAGTCACCATTCCAGGAGTTTTAAATGATGAGTCTAAGGTCCTTATAATAATCTTGCAAGGTAGGTATGATTACATCCCTTTAAAGAGAAAATTGATGCACAGAGGAGTTAACTGGCTTGTCCAAGGTGATCATCCAGTGGTGGATCTGGGGGTTGAAGCCATGCTTATTTGCCTTCAGTGCCCAATCTCTTTCCATGACACTGCACTGCTTCCTCTTATTTAAGGCTCTGATGAACTCTGTATACTCGGGTGTTATGCAAGCATCTTCTCTTCTTTTTGAATTTCTCCACATAACCTAACACCATAAGTCTGTTCTGTCCAACTCACATGTGAAGGATCAAGGCACTTGGGGTCTTCCTACGTATTATGACAGGGAAACCAGCCCATCATACACATGAGAGAAGACAAGCTGCCCATGGAATCTACCACATGGAAAGACTTTCAAAGCTTCCCCAGGGCCATCTGCCCCAAATACTTTTCCCACTTGCTCACTGGCTTCTTGATGCTTGAAATTTCTCCCACAAAGTTTGATATAAGGCTTAAAATACAATTAGTTCTAAGGGAGAGGGGACCCTTAGATTGAAAATTAAACTAAAGTATGCATAACTGATGATATTACATCTTTCAGAGTTGGTTTGTCTTGGGGTAGAGCAGTGAGGTAGTGCTGGAGGAGAGACAGCTGAGAGAACTGGGGAAGGGGTCTGGAAGAACTTGGAATACAACAATGTAAGCAGAAGCCAGACAAAGTAGCAGAAGAAAAGTCATAAACAGTTCACAGTTTCCAAAACTGGGATGCCCTCCATCCCAACATCCTTAGAAGATACAGTCCCTTCATTCTTCTCTCACAGAAGGAAGCTCTGAGTATTAGCATCCTGATCAGTTCTATTGGCAAGAAATTCCAATTCTAAGGAATAGGGCAATTACAAGAAGGAGAGAAACATACCCCGACATTCCATCTGGGGAAGAAGAGCCTACAGAAAACCCTTCCAAATGCTCACGATACCAATGTCTCCCACTAGAGGCACATCTCTGCTTCTTCTGAGCAGCATGGACGTCAACAGCTCTTTTACCTACCACTGAGCAGGGCCAGTGACTACACTGTGGGAGACTTCAGGCTGGGTTCACTTGTTACCTGGTTCTGGCTCAATCGTTTTATAAAATGTGGAGGTTCATATAGATTTACTGAGTTTAGGGTATCAGCCCAAGGGTCAGTATAAAAACCAACAGCAACATTGTGTGGCTTTGGTCTTATTCCTTGTGAGAATTCCTTCAAGCCTGCCATCAGATTGCAATTTCTCAGTTAAGTGTTCACTGAATAGTTGATTAAAAAGTATACCCCTGAACCCCCACACACCCAACTCTCTCTCCCACTCTGCCCAGCTTTATTTTTCTCAATAGCAATGACTTTTGCCTTCGAACATAGTATCTAATTTGTTTGTTTTTGTTTGTTTGTTTATTTGTTTTTGAGACAGAGTCTTGCTCTGTTGCCCAGGCTGGAGTGCAGTGACGCAATCTTGGCTCTCTGCAACCTCCGCCTCCCGGATTCAATGGATTCTGCTACCTCAGCTTCCCAAGTTGCCGGGATTACAGGCATGTGCCACCATGTCTGGCTAATTTTTGTATTTTTAGTAGAGATGAGGTTTCACCATGTTGGCCAGGCTGGTCTCGAACTCCAGACCTCAAGTGATCTGCCCACCTCAGCCTCCCAAAGTGGTGGGATTACATGAGTGTGTCACTGCGCTTGGCCCTTTATTTGTTTACTGACTTCCCTAAGGGTATATAGGGAATATAAAGTCCCTGAAGGATCTCTGAGGGTTTTGTTCACTTCCATAGCCCCAGAATATAGCAGTGCCTACCTCCTAATACATGGCCAAAAAAATAGTTGTGAAATGAATGAATAAAATTAGTTTATACATGTAAAGTATTTAGAAAAGTGTCCAGCACATACCCAGAATTCAAATAGTTATTATTATTTTCATTATTAGGAAATAAAATGAGCTATTATGAATAAAACCTAAATAAAATTAATTATTATGAATAAAATTAATTTATACATGTAAAGTATTTAGAAAAGTGTCCAGCACAAAGTCAGCATTCTGTAGGTATAATTATTTTTATATTAGAATTCAACAAAGTAGAAATGTTGGTTCTAAGTCTCTAATGTTAATAGAAAATGAAATATCCTTTTCATGATTTTTTAAAAATAAAGCAAACACTCTATCCCCAATGCTTTCTGCTGCACATACCTTTATTTCTTTAGATTCAGGTAACTTTGTCCTTGCTTAGTCTTGATCTTTGCTGTATCCTGTCACTAGAGAAGGCAAGCTTCTAGGTAAACATACAGAGAAATTAAGTGTATAGGCAAAAATGGCTTCTTTTGGTTATGAGGGTTGAGAACATCAATCAAAGACCTATAAATAAATGTTGATAAAAAGGAAGTCTCCATATTCTGTTTACCAATCTCAGGGCACAGTAGGAACCAGATAGTAAAATGGAGTCATGTGCCCTGTGTTAAATGAACTGAATGAACCCTTCTCTCTTCTCAACTTCAGCTTTTGCTCTGTGTCTTACTGGTTGCTTAGATTCTGTGGCACCTGCTTTATACACCAAGGGGCTCTGTTAGGGCTGGAGGTGTCCTTGCTTTCACTATGAACTCCTCCATCAAAAGCAAACATAGTAAGATATCAAGTTGGCAAAGCTTGACCTTCACCCACTACTTAAAAGTTAGCAAATTGATTCACAGATGTGATCTTTGCCAAGTCACTCAGAAGTAGATGGGAACAGAGATGAGGTACTTAGGGAGGGACCCAAAGGCCTTTACTATTGATCAAAAGGGTTGCCCAACAGGCAGAGACTCCCAGTGTGAAGTGCCCAAGACTCAGGAATGGGGTGGAGAATGTCGTGACAGGCTTTGTGGCCATTAAGAAGAAAGAACTGCTTCTCCAAATCAAAACAAAGGGAGTTGGCTCAGAGTGATGCTGGGTGCACAGATTGTGGTACTCCTTGGGGCATGACCTCAGTGCCTCCTGTGTAACTATCTCATATCAGGAGTCCCAAGGGTGAAACTGAGGTCAATTCATGTTTGCCTTGCACTTATTTGTCCTGTTTGGGCTCCTGTCCATCTCCCACAGCCATAGATGGCCTCCTCTGTGGAAAGTAAGGACTGGGAGTAGAAAGGGACAGGTTTTATCTCAGTCAGGATTACTCTGTATAGCCTGTGTGTGCTGTGGAGGTAAGGAAGGTGAGAGAAGATGACTCAATTACTTATTTGCTTATATGTACATATTTGCAGGGCACTGGGCTAGGTACTGGATATAACAATAACAATAATAAAATAATGACTATATGTGTCAGGACTGTATCAAGTGCCTTCCTTGATGAGCCTATTTAAATTTCACAACAATCTTATAAGGTAGGTGCATTATTCACATTATACAACTGAGAAATTCGAGGTTTGGAGAGGTCAAGTAACCAGCCCAAAGTCACACACCTGGTGAGCACAGAAATAGAATTGAAATCCAACTTGGTCTCTGTACTTTTAACCACCATAAATATTTGGGTGAATTTCAACATTCAAGAGTTTCACAGTCTAGTGGGAAAAACAAACATGTGAGAGGTGTGGTAATTGCTAAAGGGTTGATCAGTTTTAGCCACAGTACAGTAATTGGCATAGCATGAAAATTATCCTCTGAAGCTTTGAATTATAATTAAGTCCCTTTTTTATCCTCTAAAGCAAAGTTTTTAAACCTTGGGACTATTCACATTTTAGGACAGATAATTATTGTGGGGGGCTAGCCTGTGCATTGTGGAATGTTTAGCAGAATCTGCTTATTCGATGCAAGTGGCACTAGACCCCAGTAGTTAGTGATAACCAAAAATGTCTCCAGACATTGCCAAATATCAGCTGGGGGCCAAAATAGCCCTGAGTTGAAAACCACCACTTTACAAGAATTAAACAATTTTAAAAGGCAAGAATTACGTCTTCATTATCATTTCATTCCTTCACCTTGCACCCCAACATACACATAGGTATGGAACACTCCACCCAACAGAAGTACACATTCTTTATAAACACCCACAGAACATTCTCCAGGACAGACCATCTTCCATACCATTTAAAAGTCTCAACAAATGTAAAAAAATCAAAATTATTAGATGCATGCTCTCTGACCATAATGAAACTAAACTAAAACCCAACAACGGAAAGAAATATTGGAAATCTCCAACTATTCAGAAGTTAACACATTTCAAAATACCCTATGGGTATAAGGAGAAGTTACAAATGAAATTTAAAAGTATCTTGAGCTAAAAGAAAATGAAAACACAGTGTAACAAAATTTATGGCTTGCAGCTAAAACAATGCTTAAGATATGTTTTTAACTTTAAATATATATAGTCTAAATAAAAAGTTCAAATATCATTCATCTAAGATTGTATCCCCATACACAAAAGAAAGGAAATAAAACCAAGTATGTTGAAGAAAGAAAAAATAAAAATTAGAGTACACATCAATGAACTAGAAAAAAATGGAAAAAAAAAATTGGTCACACCAAAAGTTGATTCTTTGTAAAAATCAGCAAAATTAACAAACATTAACCAGATTTACAAAGAAAAAAAGAGAGAAGACACAAATTATTAAGATCTAGTATAAAATCGTTACACTACAATCACTACAGAATCTACAGAAATTAAGAAATTATGAGAAATATTATGAAGAGCTTCATGGCATTAAATTGGGCAACACTGAAGAACCGAACACGTTTCTAGAAAGACATAAATTATCAAAACTGACTCAAGAAGAAATACTAAATCTAAGTAGATAATATAAGGTAATGAAATTTAAAATATTTCTTCCACACACAAAAATACTCAGTACCAGAGTGATGACTTTACTGGTGAATTCGATCAAACATTTAAGGTCAAGATAATACCAATCTTACTCAAACTATCAGAAAGTAGAGGAATAAAAAGCATTTAACAGCTTATTTTATTGGGCCATTATTGCCCTGATACTGAAGTCAGACAAATAAATTATAAGGAAAAAAATCTGCAAACCAATATCTTTCACAAATATAATCATTATGTAAACAAAATACTGGCAAATTTTATCTACAACACATTAAAAGAATTATCATGACAAGGTGGATTTTATCCCAGAATGTAGTCTATTTAAAATCCAAAGTCAATGAATATAGTACACCATATTAATAGAATAAAGGATAAAAATTATATGATCATTTCAATAGACTCAGAAAAGCATTTGACAAAATCCAACACTTATTCATAATAAAAATCTCAGCAAACTGGAAATAGGTTACAAAATCCTACAGCTAACATCATGTTTAATGCTGAAAGACTGAATTCATTTCTCCTAAAATTGGGATCAAGGAAAGGATGTTCACCCTTACCACTTCTTTTCAGCATTGTACTGAAGTTTCTATCCAGTGCAGTAAGTCAAGAAAAAGAAATTAAAGTCATATAGATCAGACAGGAAGAAGTAAGATGGCCTTTATTTGAAGACAGGTGGACTTTGTATTAGAAAAAAACTATTAAAACAAGTAAATTAAGCAAGGTCACAGGATACAAAATCAATATACACAACCAATTGTCTTTTTACATATAAGCAATGAACAATCCAAAAATAAGATTAAGAAAATAATTTAATAAATAATGGTATCAAAAAAGAATAAAATACTTAGGAATAAATTAACACAAATAGTGCAACATAATACTCAAACCAACAAAATATTCCTGAGAGAAATTAGAGATCCAAATAAATTGAAAGCCATACCCTCTTCATACATAGCTTGAAGGACTCAGTATTTTTAAAATAGTAATTCCCTTTAAATTGATTTGTAAACTCAACACAAATTTTATAAAATTCCATCAGATCTATTTGTATAAATTAACAAGCTAATCCAAAATTAATATGAAAATGCAAAGGACATAGAAGAGAATAAACAATTTTGAAAGAGAAGACTAAGTTGGGGAATTTATACTACTTAACTTCTAAATTTACTATAAACCTTCAAGAATCAAAACAGTGTAGTGCTGACATAAGTACAGATATACAGCTCAGAAGAACAGAGTAGGGTATCCAGAAGCAAACCCGTGTATTTATGATCCATTGATTTTCAACAAAGATGCCAAGGTAATTCAATGGATGAGGAAACAGTCTTTTTCCAAAAATGAAGCTGGAATAATTAGATATCCATATGTAGTGAAATGAACTTAGATGCCACCTTACTCTGCACATAAAATATTAATTAAAAATGAATCACGGACCTAAATGTAATTGCTAAACGTATAACATTTCTAGCAGAAAACATAGGGAAAATAATCTTTGTGACTTTGGGTTAGGCAAAGGAGTTCTTAGATAGAGCATGAAAACCACAATCTATAAAAGGAAAAACATTTATAAATTGAACTTCATCAGAATTTTTAAATGTTTGCATTCTGAAAATACCATTAAAAATGTGAAAAGACAAGCCACAGACTGGGAGAAAATGTAATAAATCATATCCCTTATAATGAGCATCTATTTGAAATATGTAAAGAACTTTTTCACTCTGTAAGAAGACAACCTAATTGAGAACCTCCAATAAATTTGGAACAGCAACCTCACCAAGGATACACAGAATACAAAAAGTGCAAGAAAAGATGCTGAACATCATTAGTTATTACAGAAATACAACTTAACACCACACTGAGATACCGCTATATACTGACTGCATGGGATTTTAAAAAAAAAGATATTTGTTGCATTTCTGTAGAAAAAACTTGACTCAAAAATCAGTTGATAAGGTAAAGTTTCCTGTCTTTAAATCTGTCAATAAAAGACAGATTCCTGAGCCTCAGTCCAGAATTCATGAATCAGATATTTCACTGATGCATAATCTCTGGTGGAGGCTTAGGAGTAATACCAGAATCTACATTTCAAATGAGTCCCTTGGCATTTTAAATAAACATTACATTCAACAACTATTGATATAGGTCTTTCGCCATTATGATATGAGAAAATCAAATTAGAATTATTTGTAATGTTTTTATCTCTATAATTTTATGCCTTTTTCATCCTATATTTTTCCCTGTCCCTTTCAAAGCTCCTAATTTTCCCTGATCAGATTTTTTAAATTTTATGCATTTTCTAATAAAAGGATAGGGCCTCCTTGCAATGCATTCCTCCCTCCCACTGAAAGGCCTACATTCTAATTATTGACAATACGTGAGTTCATCCAGATGTGCTTTCAGCCTTTCTAGATGTCTCCTTTCATCCACCATCAGTGCAGGAGGGTGAGCGTTGTGCTTGGCAGCCAAAGCTGATGAGAGTGAGATGCTAAGGAACCAGACCAAGGATTCAGATCCCGCTGCTACACTGCTCCCAATGGATTTTATACTCTGGCTCCATGAATCCTGCCTTGACTACAGTTCGAAGGGGCCTAGTGTAGGGGTCGAGAGTGTGGCCTCTGGAGTCCAGTACCTGGGTTCAAATCCTGGCTCTTCCACTTAGTGCCTCAGACACAGTCTGACTTCTCTATTCCTATTCCTCACCTGTAAAATGCAGATAAGAGTATTCCTGACTCGCAGGTCCTTACAAGGACCAGATGGTTAATGTTTGTAAAGTGCTTGAAAGAGTACCTGGCATATAGTAGGGACTGTATAACTGGTTTGTTAAATAAATTGACCTGTTTGGGTTGGTTTCAGGTATGAATTTCCCATGGCACAGTTCTGAGACATCTAAGCAGTGCTTGGGAACATGTGTGAGATACAGATGTTGGCTTTTGGGTGTCAGCATTTGGGGGTCACAACACAGCCAGGTGGGCATCTTGGAATCTATGTTCCATATGTTCAAGTGCTATTATGAACTCAGACAGGGGTATTATGAAATAAATAAAATGGGGTGATGTGATAGCAAGACACTGTGGTCTTGTTAAAGATGTTCCCCCTGCGGCTGCCTCTGTCTCATCCCTCCCCAGTCACACCCAACCCCGGCCTACTCCCTGCCCAAGATGGGGCAGCCAGGGCCAAACAGTCGTACATGTGTAGCCCACATCACCACACTTGATTTGCTCCACTCCCAAGGGTCAAATAGGCCAATTTCCCACATCCTGTGCTTCCCTCTGTTTAAAAGCCCCAAATGACTATTCCAGTGACACTCCTTTGAAAAATTTTCCATGAACTTCGGGCTAAAACCTTCCTTTATTTAATTTCACCTTAATTGCATCAATTAGGCTCCCTTCATGTTTGCTCAACAAACTCTTTTGTTTCTTTCACTCAGCTCTGAGCAACAGCTGCAAAGTGGAGTCTTTGTTCTGAGGCCTTTTTTTAATGGCCTTCACACCAATCCTGTTTGTTTTCCTCAGTGGCAGCTCTGAACAAACTTGAAGAAGTGTTGCCACTAAGCCACAGAGGGCAAGCTTAGTTGCCAGCTGCCATTTACCCCTCATCCAGTTCCCGGAATGGAAAATGAGGCCTTTCTTCTCTCATTTTGAAGGGAGCATGTTTGGTTTGGTTGTGTTGGGAGAGGTGTCAGAGCCCTCAGATAACTTGAATGCTCCTCAGAGTCTCACTTATGACACCCCTTCTCCCATCCCCAGTCATCAGTCCCTCAAGTCACTTCTGCTTTTCCAAGCTATAGAGCTTTCATGGCTACCTCCCTGCCTGTAGTCTTCTCCCACTTCCTCCATTCTCACAGCTGGCAGAGAAGGATCATTCTAAAACAGATCCCATCAGACCACTCACATGCTAAACTCTTCCATGGTTTCTCACAGAATTCAGGGTAGCTTGCTCACTCCTTAGCTAGCTGCTCCAAGTTCTTCAGGCTTGACTCTTTAGTTTCAAGTTCCTCAACCCCTGCAACCCACATGAGGAAGCTTTTCTCCAAGATGGCTGCCATCAAATTTCTTCCCTCCTTCTGTAGGCAAGCCATTCATCTATTAAGGTAAAGGGCTTTTACTCCCCTCCCCTTGGATCTGGGTTGGCTGTAGTGACTTGCTTGATCATAAGAATGCAGGAGTATGTTCTAGAACTTCCAAAGCTAGATCACAAAAAGCTTTGTAGTTTTTTTTTTTTTTTGAGACCAAGTGTCACTCTGTCACCCAGGCTGGAGTGCAATGGCATGGTCTTGGCTCACTGCAACCTCCACCTCCTGGGTTCAAATGATTCTTTCGTCTTAGCCTCCATAGTAGCTGAGGCTACAGGCAGGTGCCACCACACCTGGCTAATTTTTGTATTTTTAGTAGAGATGGGGTTTCAGTATGTTGGCCAGGCTGGTCTTGAACTCCTGACCTCATGATCTACCCACCTCAGCCTCCCAAAGTGCTGGGATTACAGGCATGAGCCACCGTGCCCAACTGGCTTTGTAGCTTTTACCTGGGCTTCTTGAAATACTCACTCTAAGATTATTTACTCTAGGGGAAACTAGCTACCCTGAGACTGCCTTGTCATGAGAAGCCACATGGGGAGCCCTGGATAATGAGATAATGAGATATGTAGAGAGGAAGGGAAGCCAAGAAACACTAAGGCACCAGAAATGTCAGTGAAAAAAACATCTTGAAAGTGAATCTTTAGCTCCAGCAGCCATAGGTAATGCCAAGTAAATGAGAGATGAACCATCCAGCTGAGCCTTTCTGCATTTCTGCATTACTTACCCACAAAATTACAACCAAAACAAAATGGTTGTTTTGGGGTACTTTGTTATACAGCAATAGACAACCAGGAACTCACTTCCTCAGACAATTCATTCAGACCTTGAAGTCCACTCTAAGCTATCGTGTATTCCCATGCCACTGTCCTTGCACTTGCTACTGTCTCTATCTGAAATAACCTTTCCATTCTCTGCATGGCCAACTCTTGCTTTTTCTTTGGAAACCTAAGTAGTACTTTCTTTGGCAAGACTTTTTTTTTTAACCTTTCCAGTTTATGTAGGACAGGTCCCCTCTAAAATTCTTTCAATAAATATATATTAAGCTTCTATTATGTGCCAGACACTGGAGCTTCAACAGTGAAGCATATTTCCATGTTGCTTTATGGTTCTCTGTTGCATCAAAGACTCTGCATTCTGTTTGAAATGGCTTCTACCTTTATCTCACAATAAGCCTCCAAAGACTGAGGCTGTATTCTTCTCTATGTATACCCTGGCCATCTGGCATAGTGCTAGCACATGGTAGGTGCTCAATAGATTCCAACTAAATGAACAAATGAATTGTGATCTTCAGTTGGTGTTTATTTGAGCACTTGAGTTTAGGTTTGGCTGATTTCTGCCAAGTCCAGCATCCTGAAGTGTAAGCATTGTCCAAACCCTGAAATGATAGTGGTGGGAATGAAGTCTAACAGCAAACTTCCTGGTTTGGGTATCCTTCAAATGCAAATGCACCAACACTAAGAACCCAGAGCTGGAAACCCTTTAGAATGAGCACTGGGACACACTTGTCCTGAAATGCACAAGGAAGTCTACTTTGATGGTGAGAGGGAAGATTAGCAGATGCAGCATTCACATCACTCTGTACTACATAGGTATTTGAACTTCTGAACTTAGTCCCTCTGTCTCTTCTGCCCTGAGGGTAGCAAAAAAATAGGCAGATGGGAGGAGGCCAAACTCCAAAGGCTTTTTGTTTTGTTTTGAATACACCAAGCAATCTGAGAAAGAGAACTTGCACTTAAAATCAAAGTAATGTGTGCTTGCTTGGGGCTGGATACAAAAGAAAGATTTATCAATATTGAAAAACTACATCTGTTTTTAGGAAGCTGCCTTGTGGTTACCGCTTCTTGTGCCTGTTATCTCGTGCTAAGGAGCCACGCAGACAGTGTGGCAGTTGTTTGTCATTATGGCACAGAGAGAGCAAAAGCCCAGAGCCCAGAGAAACAACAAGCAGTTTGTCTATTATCTCAACCAGGGCTGAATTTACTTCACTCCAGGACCTCTGGCAATGACCAGAGACATTTTCAGGTATCATGTTGGGGTGGGGGTGGGGGACTACTGCTTCCAGTGGATAAAAGTCGAGGATACTAAGGCTAAACTTCCTACAATGCACAAAACTGCCCCCATTACAAAGAATCATCCAGCTCAATGTGTTAGTAGTGCCAAGATTGAGAAACCCTGGCTTAAGGCACTGGTTTCCAGCTTTAGTTTACATCAGAATCACTTAGAAGGCTTTTTAAGACACAGGTTACTGGTTTGGGAGCCATGGAGTAGGGCACAGGAATTTGCATTTTTAACAAATTCTCAGGTGATTCTGATGCCGCTCCTGGGACCAATCTTTGAGAATCAATTGTCTAGAGCTTCTCTTCCCTAAGTAGTAGAAGCTGAGTGTGGGTACCACTTGCCAGGGCATGAAAGGAAGGTCTAGGAAGGGGGTCTCCATATAGGCCTTTTGGGGGACCTCTCTGGTCTCTCATCAGGAATCTTTCCTTTGGGTCAGTGAACTTCATACTAATTCAGTCTAAACATCTACTCTGGGTTGGAACTGAAAAAGCAAAACAAAAACATTCTTGAAAGAAAAAGAGCAACCTGAACCAGGAAGGGAAATCAGCTACAACTGGGGTCAATTTTTTGGCACATTCCATGGGACTCACAGAGCAGGTAACAATAGCTCCAATTCTCCAGAGGGGCAGCCAGATCAACAAAAGTTCAATTAGTAAGTCTTGGCAAATAAAGGCAACAAACAGTTTGGCAGTAATAAATTAAGGCCATGCTTGGCTTTCACCCAGGCTTGTTACTGCCTCCCTGCCAGGCTTTGTGAAAGAGTGGCTTTGAAGGCTCCTGAAAAGGGTTCATTTCTTGAACAATTCTTGCTTTTGTTTGCTGCCATTCTCTTCTTTTCTTTGCTCCTTTCTTCACTTATCATGAAGGGCACTCACAGAAGCATTCAGCTTCTGTCCTCCCAAGAGTATGACGTTCACTCCTTCTTCCCAAGAAGGTATAAGGAGCCCACTGTCAATCCTGCTGTCACCCATAGAGGCCATCCAAGGATGAGAACTAAGGGATTGCAGATTCAAAGAGACGAGCTTTCCAGTTTAAAAATTCAATTTCCAAGAAAACAGAGAACAAAGGCTACTCACACTTAGAGACACTGCTTCCATTTTGAATATGTTTCTAAGGATAAGGAAATGAAATCATTTGGTGAACGTGCCAAGCACCTTGAAACCTTGCAAAATATAGTGTGGAGTCCACATCCTCCAAGTCCTCTGTGTCCCCTAAGATGTGGATATTAGCATTCATGATAATGATAATTATCTAATATTTGCTGAGTTTTCCTGTGTGTCAGATATACATCTAAGCATTCTACATCTGTTCTTTTATCTATTCTTTTAAGGAAAGCCTGCAAGATTGATATTTTATTAGTCCCATTTTATAGTTGAGCAAATACAGGCAAAGAAAAATTAAGTGTCTGAAATGGGGTTATTTTATTTTCTTTATGGAACAGTGCAGCCTGATTCTTGCCAATGGTGTAATCATTGTGTGCTATGTGGATATTCTACAACTTGTAGAGTGTCCTGTAGCAGTGGCATACTCTCAAGCAGATGTCTCTACTTTAGGCAAACATGTTGTGAGATACCAATTCTTACCACCATTAAGTGAGGTCCTGCTGGCAGTTAGTGTTTCAACTGTGCTTTGGCTGCTACCACTGATGATTTGGGGACAAGGAGTAATCCTTGGGTTGTACTTAGGCAGCACTGAATTCACAGAGAGAACATAAAAGGGAAAAGGGGCCTGTCAACGACAGCAAAAAGAAATGTCAGATCTAGTTTAATATGTTGGGAAATCCAGTCCCGTTGGGTGATTTTAGGTTTGATTTTACTGATCATCAAGGTCACCCCTTACTTGCATTCCCAGTTTCCCAATGGAGGCAGTGGAGGATAAGAGGATGAACCTATCCAAGAATACACAGTAAATGGTAGAAGTGAGACTAGGACTTGGGACTACCGACTTTCGCTCCTGTGTTCTTTTTATTATTCCACTCAGACTCTCTTCCATTGGTATATCAGTGGTATGAACCAGGTGTAATTTCTGGACACAGAGGATTTAGTAAAATTCACAGAATCACAGAATCTTACCATCCAGAGAGATCTTACCTGGTTTAATTGCCTACCTTCTCGAAAAGTGCAGTGAGAGCCATAGGGACATTACAGGCATTTCTCTGTTTCTGCATTGAGACATGTGAGCTCCACACCCCTGGGGCTGAGCTAGCATTGACTAGCCCAGTCAGCAGATGTTGTGGGTCCTCTTGTGAGCTAGGCACTGCCATGTGTTACGGGGTCAAGTAAAATGGTGCCTTTTAGACAATGGTCCTATAAAAGCCTAGGATCAGAGACCATGTCCCCAGTTCCCACAGAATATCAAGAGAGAAGCAGGAAATCAATATGAGGAAAGAAAGATGAAGTTGGGTTGCAGGGGTTATGAATGCCAGGCCAGACAGTCTTAACTTTACTCTGAAGACAAAGGGGGACGACTAGAACTTCTTAAGTCGATCTTTGATATGGATAGAGTTTTGCTTTGGGAAAAGGAAGATGGTGTGATGCCCAGACTTGTGGGCTGATATCAGATGGCAGAAATGGCAGCTAGATTACTGTAGCCATCCAGACAAAAACTAATGTGGTGATTCAGCAATTTTGCATGTAGGATTTATCAAATAGAAATGAAAACCTAAGTCCATGAAAAGGCTGTACATAAATGTTCATTATAGTTTTACTCATGAGAGTCAAAACAGAAATAACTCGAATAAATGTCCATCAATTGGAGAATGGATGAACAAATTATGATTTATTTCTACAGTAGAATACTACTCAGCAGTATTTAAAAAAAAGAACTACGGATGCAGGAAACCACATGGAGGAATCTCACAGACATTACACTGAGTGAAAGATGCTGAACAGAAAAGAGTGCATGCTGTATTATTCCATTTAGATGAACTTCTGGAACAGCCAATCTAATCTAAGATGAAAAATCAGAACAGCAGTTGCCCTGGGGGACAGGAGTGATTGGCTGGGCAGGGACACAAAGAAACTGGGAGATAAAAATGTTTTAGATCATGATAGAAGCATGATTAAATAGATGCCTCCATTTGTCAAATTTGTACACAAAGATTTGTGCTCTGTAAATTCTGTGTAAATTTTATCTTACCTGGAAAATAACTGTAGAATAAAAAAAAATTGAGCCAAGAATACAGAATGGCATAATATTGATAATTATAAAAACTGAGTGATAGGCACATGGAGGTTCATTACACTATCCTGTTTATTTTGTATATGTTTAACATTTTCCATAATAAAGTATTAAGATAAGTATCGGGCCTGAACCAGGGCAGTGGGAAGGGAGAAGCCAGGACAGGCAAAAGACACTGTAGGAATGTACTTGAAGTATCTTGACAACTACTTTGATGTAGGGGGCGGTTTTCAAAGGCAAATGTAAAAAATGACATAGAGTTTCAGAGGCGAAGCCTTTCAGAGGTTTTAGAGGGGATGGAATAGCTTGAGTGTAAGGATATACTGATTCTGAAATGCTGGTGGAATGAAAGGAAGGAAGTGCTCAGCAGGAAGATAGAAAGGAAGGAGGATGACATCCTACCTTGAGTGTCATCCTCCTTCCTGTCATCCTGAGTGCAGGATCAAGGGGGAAACTTTAATGATGGTAATAAATTGTTGCACAGGCTTGTACATCACTAAGCTAACCACAAGTCCCCAGGGTTATCTACACTGGATACTTACAATGTGCCGAGCCTTGCTTCCCACTGGGACTACATCCTAATGGGAGAGACAGGAACATCAATACAAATGCAACATAATGTGGTTAGTGTGAAGATAAATGTATGCAAATCAGGCTACCAGGGCCCAGAAAGAAAGCTCTTGACCCAACCTAGCTGAGAGAGAAAGGAGAAATTCAAACCAAGCTATCCTTGAAGAAGACCCCTGAGCTTAGATGGAAACCATGGCCAACTGGTGTTTGTGGAGTTTAGGGACTTCCTGGATGCCTGGGAAAACCCCATGCTGTGATCCTTATACTTACCAGTTGAGGTAGAATTCCCATAATTACAGACTTCTGGAGATGAAATGAACCCTGAATTAGATTCACAGAGCATTTATTGGGCACCTACTATGTCAAAGATATTGTGCTAGCGATACGGTTTGACTGTGTCCGCACCCAAATCTCATTTTGAATTGTAGTTCCCATAATCCCCACCTGTCATGGGAGGTGCTCAGAGGGAGGTAATTTAATCATGAGAGTAAATTACATTAAGATAATTTCCTCTCATGCTGTTTTCATAATAGTAAGTTCTCACAAGATCCAATGATTTGTTGTTGTTGTTTTTGTTGTTGTTGTTGTTGTTTTGAAATGGAGTCTTGCTCTGTCTCCCAGGCTGAAGTGCAGTGGCATGATCTCAGCTCACTGCAAGCTCTGCCTCCCAGGTTCACGCCATTCTCCTGCCTCAGGCTCCCGAGTAGCTGGGACTACAGGCACCTGCCACCATGCCCAGCTAATTTTTTGTACTTTTAGTAGAGACACGGTTTCAATGTGTTAGGCAGGATGGTCTCGATCTCCTGACCTCATGATCTGCCTGCCTCAGCCTCCCAAAGTGCTGGGATTACAAGCATGAGCCTCTGCACCCAGTTGATCCAATGGTTTTATAAAGGGCTTTTCCCTATTTGCTCAACACTTCTCCTTTCTGCCACCATGGGGGAAAGTATGGAACTTCCTAGAGACCTGTTGAATAGCATTGTCCAAAAAGCTGATGATGATATGGACAATAAAGTCCAGGCTGAGGTGGTCTCAGATGGAGATGAGAAACTTGTTGGGGAGAGAAGCAAAGGTGACTCTTGTTATGTTTTAGCAAAGCAACTGGAAGTATTTTGCCCCTGCCCTGGAGATCTGTGGAAGTTTGGATTTGAAGGAGATGATTTAGGGTATCTGGCAGAAGAAATTCTAAGCAGCAAAGCATTCAAGAGGTGACAGAGCATAAAAGTTTGGAAAATTTGCAGCCTGGTGATGCAATAGAAAAGAAAAACCGGGCTGGTCGCAGTGGCTCAAGCCTGTAATCCCAGCACTTTGGGAGGCCGAGATGGG
>NW_012114622.1:8456442-8467369 GCF_000951035.1 Colobus angolensis palliatus
AAAAAAAAAAAAAAAGAAAAGAAAAACCCATTTTCTGGAGAGAAATTCAAGCTGGTTGCAGAAATTTGCAAAAGTAACTGCAGAAATTTATATAAGCATAAATTTGCAAATGTTAATCACCAAGACAATGGGGAAAATGTCTTCAGGGCGTGTCAGAAGTCTTCCTGGTCGTAGCCCCTCCCATCACAGGCCCAGAGGCCTAGTAGGAAAAAATGGTTTCCTGGGCCAGGTCCAGGGCCCACCTGCTGTGTGCTTTCTAGGGACTTGGTGCCCTGCATCTGAGCCACTCCAGCCGTGGCTAAAAGGGCCCAAGGTACAGCTCAGGCCATGGCTTCAGAAGATGCAAGCCCCATGCCTTGGCAGCTTCCATGTGGTGTTGGTCCTGCAGGTGCGTAGAAGACAGTAATTGAGGTTTGGGAACCTCCATCTAGATTTTAGAGGATGTATGGAAGTCCTGAATGTCCAGGCAGAGGTTTGCTGCAGAGGCAGAGCCCTCATGGACAACATCTACTAGGGCAATGCAGAAGGGAATTGTGGGGTTGGAGCCCTTACACAGACTCTCTACTGGGGCACTGCCTAGTGGAGCTGTGAGAAGAGGGCCACCATCCTCCAGACCCCAGAATGGTAGCTCCACTGACAGCTTGCACTGTATGCCTGGAAAAAGCTGCAGACACTCAACACCAGCCCATGAAGGAAGCTGGCTGGGGAGTTGTACACTGCAAGGCCACAGGAGCAGAGCTACCCAAGGCCATGTGAATCCACCTCTTGCATCAGCAAGCCCTGGATATGAGACATGGAATCAAAGGAGATCATTTTGGAACTTTAAGGTTTAATGACTGCCTTACTGGATTTGCATGGGACCTGTAGTCCCTTTGTTTTGGCCAATTTCTCCCATTTGGAATGGTGCATTTACCCAGTTCTTGTACCCTCATTGTATCTAGGTAGTAACTAACTTGCTTTTGAATTTACAGGCTTATAGGTGAAAGGGACTTACCTTGTCTCAGATGAAACTTTGGACTTGGACTTTTCAGTTAATCCTGGAATGAGTTACGACTTGGGGGAACTGTTGGAAGAGTATGCTGGTATTTTGAAACATGAGGACATGAGATTTGGGAGGTGCCAAGGGTGAAATAAATGATATGCAGCCTGATTCAAGATAAGATTTGGGTGGGGACACAGCCAAACCTCATCTTGAATTGTAGTTCTCATAATCCCCATGTGTTGTGGGAGGGACCTGGTGGGAGGTAATTTAATCATGGGGATGGTTACCCTCATTGTGTTCTCATGATAGTGAGTGCATTCTCATGAGATCTGATGGTTTTATAAGGAGCATTTCCCCCTTTGCTTGGCACTTCTCCTTGCTGCTGCCATGTGAATAAGGATGTGTTTGCTTCCCCTTCCACCATAATTGTAAGTTTCCTGAGGCCTCCCCAGCCGTGCTGAACTATGAATCAATTAAACCTCTTTCCTTGATAAATTGCTCAGTTATGAGTATGTCTTTATTAGCAGTTGAGAATGGACTAATACAGCTAGGTACTGTTGAGTGATACAAAAGTGAGAAAAAAAATACATTCCCTGCCTTTAAAGAGCTTCTACCTAGTAGTGGAGACAGAGGCAGCTACACAACTCTATATCAAAGAAGTTGATACATGAAAAAAGCAGTAACTTACTAAACACATAAAAAATATAACACAAAGAAGGGACAGATAATGTACAACTAGGAGATTATAGGACATCTCATTCGTTTTACACATAAGGAAAGTAAATTTCAGAGAATTCATGTCACCTGTTCAAGATTGCATAGCTATTCAATAATTTTGATTGATTTCTGAGAATACTGAGCTATTTGATCCTAACTCTGGCTTCCTGACCTGGGCTTCATCTCCATTTCTGTGGCAGCATTCCAACTCTTATATATTTACTGTAGTTAACTATCACTCACTCACTGCACCTGCTTTTCTACTCCCTTTGGTATAATGAACACTGGCTACAAAGTACTCAGAGTGGATAGAAATCATTGCTTCCCTGAGTATGAACTTAGTGCAATATGTTATAAAATTCAATCCTGGACAAATGGCACTACTGATTTGCTCCCTTTGGAAGCCAATCTTGACATCAATTAAGCCCTTTACACAATCTCTAATTTGTGATTAAATACATTTTAAAAACACAATTAGTTTTGGGCCAGAGCTACAGAGGCCTTTGATTCACAATTGGCTGATTGTTTCTAGAAAATTAACCAAGGGAGCAGTCATACCCAGTTGGCTCTGCAAGACCCATGGCAAATGCACACCCTAGTTCCTGCATCTTCCCAGGGTTAAGGAAACGTCTTCACAAGTGGGACCCTACCTACCTATCTGACTTCAGTTTTCTAAAATATAAATCTGATTATGTCACTCCCTGGCTCAAAATCTCTAGGGCTCCCCATTATCTTCTGGACAATGTCCCAACTCCTTGAATCCCTTTGAAACTTTTCATGTACTGGCCTCTGCCTGCCATCCAGCCTCACGGAGCCTTGCTCATTGTGTCCTAGTGGCCTTTCAGACCACCAAATCTCAGTAGCAAGTCCCATTAGCAGCTTCACTAACAAACCTGTATTCATTAATCTGTTCTTTCACTAATTCATTCCATAAAAATTTCATGAAACTTTGTTAGGTGTTGGCCCCAGTGCTAGGCCCTTGGGATTAAGTAACGAGCTAGGGAGTCAAGGAGCTTTAATTCTCAGAGGTAGACATTAATCAAATAATCACACATCTACATGGTTACAAATGTGCACATACAAAGAGCTGGCAAAAGGGAACAGTAAGGACAAAGATCCTAGGAAGGAGAAGAACCTGGCACAGTTGAGCAACTGACACAGACAGCATAGTAAAAGGGGAAATGGAATGAGTTGAGTTTGGAGAAGTAGCAAAGGACTAAATCATGTAGTACCTTGTAATCCATGGTAAAGAGTTAGATTTCCTTTAGAAGGCAGGATTTTAAGAACAGAAAATGACACAATAATCTATGCAGTTGAAAGATTGCACTGTGGGCTAGTGGGTGGAGATAGAATTAAAGGCAAGCAAACCTGGGAACTGAAAGACCTATTTGGAGATTACTGTAAAAGACCAGGCCATTGAAGTGACAAACCATCCTGGATTGCCTTCAATTGAGGGGTTCCCTGAAGGTGGAACTTGCAGTACTAAAACCTGGAAAGTCCCAGGCATATAGGGATGTTAGTTATCCTCCAGGCATGACATCATGATGTCCTGAATTTTCAGATGACACTAAATGGAAAGATGTGAGTGGTCTAGAGGTCAATGGCTTATTGATGGACTCGACAAAAGGGGCAGAGATAAAGGAGAGCTCTTAGCTTCTGGCTTTTGCAACCAGTTAGTAGGTCCTTCTATTGAGATAGATGATTTCCCATTTCTCTGTCTACCTCTGGGCTTTTTGAGCAGAAAGTAAGTCAACACAGAATATGAGAGTGAAAGAAGACAGCTTCCCACTGTGTTATCACTTCTAGGACTTCAAGCAAATAATTGATGTCACACTAGGGCCAAAGCCATGGTCAACCAGGAAAATCCTGTGTGTTGTTTGCAAGCAGATCAAAGCAATTTATGAATTTTATGACGATGTTCATAAAATCCCCATGTGGCACCAACTAAGAGATGGATACAGAGATGAACAAAGGGAACCCAGATTATCATCAATATTGCTGGAAGAGTCAAGGCCTTGCTGTGCTCACTGGATAACTAGAAGCAGATGAGAATGCATCTTCTTGCAAAGGGCTGCTTCCCCACAAAGAAAGGGCTGTGTGCTGCAAGGAGCGCACACCTTGTGTTCCAGTCCTGCCTCAGCCGCTTACCTGTTGTGTGATCTTAGGCAAGATCCTGAGAGCCTTCATTTCCTAACCGGTAAAACGAGAGTAATAATTACCTACCTTACAGGATTCTGATGAAAACTAGAGGGATGTGTGCTTGCTACATGATAGGCTTTCAATCATGCTACCTCACATTATCTTAACTTACGTTGTTCTCAGTATGGTATTTAAGCTTTTTTAATACACTGTAGGGGGAAAAGGCAAATCAACGTGTTTCTTCTGACCCACTTTTAGGGAGACCTTCCCCAAGTTGCTTCCCAAATAAGCAGAAGTCTTATAGAATCGATGAAAGCTCAGTTCGGAGGACATACATACCACCTGTGTCTGAATATCAGCTCTGTCACTTGGTGGTGTGATCTAGAACAGTACCACACTCCTCCATGCCTCGCTATTCTCACTTATAAAAGAAGGATGATTTTCACTATATCTACCTTATAGGACTTTTGTGAATGTTAAATGAGATTATCCATGCTCAGTGCTTAATGTGGTTCCTGGCACAAAGAGAAAACTACATAAATATTTTGACTATTTGCTGTTATTAATAGTGGGAAAAGGTTGCCATGGACTCTTCACACTCTCCCATTCCCTTCCACTCATGACTAATATTATATATGTGTGTATCACAGGGACTCTCGATATACTTTATACAGAGATTGGGTTCCTAAGGTAGTGTATATGGTGAACATTACAGGTATTCAAAATTTCCCTGGAAAATACCTTCCACTCCCCCCATATCTATTCATGTCCTTATCCCACTTTTTGATGGGATTATTTATTTATTATTGCTAATTTGTTTGAGTTCCTTGTAAATTCTGGATATTAGTCCTTTGTCAGATGTATGTATTATAAAGATTTTCTCCCATTCTGCGTGTTGTCTGTTTTATCTCCTATTTCTTTTCCTGTGCAGAAGCATTTTAGTTTAATTAAGTCCCATCCACTTATCTTTGTTTTTGTTGTGTTTGCTTTTGGGTTCTTGATCATGAAGTCTTTGTCTAAGCCAATGTCTAGAAGAGTTTTTTCCAATGTTACCTTCTAGAAGTGTTATTGTTTCAGGTCTTAGATTTAAGTCTCTGATCCATATTGAGTTGATTTTTGTATAAGGTAAGAGATGAGGATCCAGTTTTATTCTTCTACATGTGGCTTGCCAATTATCCCAGCACCATTTGTTGAATAGGTTGTCCTTTTCCCACTTCATGTTTTTGTTTGCTTTGTAAGAGATCAGTTGACTTTAAGTATTTGGCTTCATGTGTGAGTTCTCTAATGTGTTCCACTGGTCTATATGGCTATTTTATACCAGTACCACGCTGTTTTGTTGACTATGGCCTTATAGCAACAGCTTGAAGTTGGATAATGTAAGGCCTCCAGATTTGTTCTTTCCAAAAAGCTCCTAGAACTGGTAAATGAATTTAGCAAAGTTTCAAGATACAAAATTAATGTACATAAATCAGTAGCCCTGCTATACACTAATAGTGACCAATCTGATAATCAAATCAAGAACTGCACCCTTTTTGCAATAACTGCAAAAAATTAAATACTTAGGAATATACTTAACCAAGGAGATGAAAGACCTCTACAAGGAAAACTACAAAACACTGCTGAAAAAAATCATGGATGACATGAACAAATGGAAACATATCCCGTGCTCATGGATGGGTAGAATCAATATTGTGAAAATGACCATACTGCCAAAATCAATCTACAAATTTAATGCAATTCCCATCAAAATACCACCATCATTCTTCACAGAACTAGAAAGAACAATCCTAAAATTAATATGGAACCAAAAAAGAGCCTGCATAGCCAAAGCCATTCTGACTGGTGTGAGCTGATATCTCATTGTGGTTTTAATTTGCATTTCTTTAATGATTAGTAATGAACACTTTTTTATATGTTTGTTGGCCACTTGTATGTCTTCTTTTGAGAAATGTCTGTCTGTTCATGTCCTTTGCCCACTTTTCAATGGGGTTATTTATTTTCTCTTGTTCAGTTGAGTGCCTTATAGATTCTGAATATTAGTCCTTTGTCAGATGCATAGTTTGCAAATATTTTATCTCATTCCATAGGTTGTTTACTGATTACTCCCTTTGCTCTGCAGAAGCTTTTCACTTAAGTCCCATTTGTCTATTTTTGTTTTGGTTGCATTTGCTCTTACTCATAATTTATTTGCTTAGGCCAATGTCCTGAAAAATTTTTCCTAAGCTTTCTTCTAGGATTTTTATAGATCGACATCTTACATTTAAGTCTTTAATCCATCTTGAGTTAACTTTTGTAGATGGTGTGAGACAGGAGTCTGGTTTTAGTCTTCTGCATATGGCTAGCCCGTTATCCCAGAGCTGTTTATTGAATAGGGTGTCCTTTCTCCATTGTTTATTTTTGTTGAGTTTGTCAAAGATCAGTTAATTGTAGGTATGTGGCTTTATTTCTGGGCTGTCTTTTCTGTTCCATAGATCTGTATGTCTACTTTAGTATGAGTATTGTGCTATTTCAGTTACTCTAGCCTAGTACTATAATTTAAAGTCAGGAAATATGATGCCTCCAGCTTTGTTCTTTCTGCTTAGGATTGCTTTGGCTATCTGGGCTCTTTTTTGGTTCCATATGAATTTTAGCATTGTTTTTCCTAATTGTGTGAAAATTGCATTGGTAATTTGATAGGTATTGCATTGAATCTGTAGATTTTCTTGGGAAGAATGGTCATTTTAACACTAATTCTTCCAGTCCATGCTTATGAGATGCTTTTTCACTTGTTCATATCATGTGTGATTTCTTTCATCAGTGCTTTATAGTTCTCCTTGTAGGTATCTTTTGCCTCTTCGGTTAAACATATTCCTAGGTATTTTTATGGCTATTGAAATGGCATTGAGTTCTTGATTTGATTCTCAACTTGAACGTTATTGATTCATAGAAATGCTACTGATTTTTGCACATTCATATCCTGTGACTTTACTGAAGTCATTTATAAAGTCTAGGATTCTTCTGGCAGCATATTTAGGGTTTTCTAGAATAAAGAACATGTCATTAGTGAACAGGAATAATTTTACTTACTCTTTTCCAATTTGAATGACTTTTATTTCTTTCTTTTGCCTGATAGCTCTGGCTAAGACTTCCAGTAATATGTTGAATAGAAGTGATGAAAGTAAGCATCCTTGTCTTATTGTAGCTCTTAGGGGGAATGCTTTCAACTTTTCTCCATTCGGTGTGGCATTGGCTGTGCATTAGTCATAGATGGTTCTTATTATTTTGAAGTACGTTCCTTCAATGCCTAGTTTATTGGGGGTTTTGAACATGAAGGGCTATTGAACTTTATTGAATGCCTTTTCTGCATCAATTGAAATGATTATGTGGTTTTTGTTTTTAGTTCTGTTTATATAATGAATCACATTTATTGATTTACCTATGTTGAACCAACCTTGTGTTCCAGAGATAAAACTTATTTGATCATGGAGGTTTAATTTTTAATGTGCTGCTGGATTCAGTTTGCTAGTATTTTGTTAAGAAGTTTTGCAACTATGTTCATCAGGGATATTGGTCTGTAGTTTTCCTTTTGTTTTTGTGCTCTTGCCTAATTTTGGAATAGAGGGTGATAGTGGTTTCATAGAATGAGTTAGAGAGGAATCTTTGTCCTTGATTTTTCGGAACAATTTTAGTAAGATTGCTGCCAGATCTTTTTTATATGTCTGGTAAAATTTGGCTATGAATCCGTCTGGTCCTGAGCTTGTTGTTGTTGTTGTTAGGATATTTTAAATTATTGATTTAATGTGATTACTCACTATTGATCTGTTCAGCATTTCTATTTATTCCTGGCTCATTCTTGGGTCATTGTATGTTTCTAGAATTTATCAATTCCTGTAGGTATTTCTAGTTTGTGTGCATAGAAATGCTCAGAGTAGTCACTGATGATCTTTTGAATTTCTGTGGTATTAGTTGTAATGTTACCTTAATCATTTCTGGTTGTGCTTATTAATAGCTTCTTTCTTTTTTCCTTGGTTAATCTTGCTAGTGGTCTATCAATCTTTTTTTATCCTTTCAGATAACCAACTTTTCATTTCATTGATCCTTTGTGTCTTTTTTTGTTTCAGCTCTTTGAGTTCTGCTCTGATCTTTGTCATTCTGTTCTTCTGCTAGTTTTGGGTTTGATTTGTTCTTGTTCTTCTGATTCCTTGAGGCACAACATTAAGTTGTTAATTTGAGATCTTTCTATCTTTTTGATGTAGGCATTAAACACTATAAACTTGTCTATAAGCACTGCTTTTGCTGTATGCCATTACAGTCACAATTAAAAATATAAATAAATGAAAAATCTATTCAACCATGTAAACACAAACAAAAAGCCGTATCCATCATCATAGTAACAATACGACATGACATGACGTGAGTGAAGCCTTGGAGACAAAATGAATTGTCCTAGGGTCGCAATAGGAGACAAAGGTTAGAACTTAGAATGTGGGAGTCAGTAATTTAAGTCCTCTAGTCCCCATGTCCCTTACTCCTTTTAACCCTTTGAAACTAACCTAAGGAGTTCTGCTTGCCTCTCTCTTTTGTTTATGCAACTTTTGAACTGGGTTATTTCATTAACTTCAGAAACATTTATTGAGGACCTAATATGGGCACAGCCTGTAGAAGGTAGTTTATATAATATATAGGTTTGAGCATATATAGTATAGAAGTCAGGCAGAACTGAATTCAAACCTCAGTTCTACTTCTTACTAATTCATTACTTTAAGCAAGAGAATTGGTTTCTCTGTGCCTGTTTTATAATTTCCTCATCTATAAAATGAGAATAGTAATAGTGTATATCCCACAGTGTTGTTATAAGAGTAAACTGTTGTTACTATCATTATTCTTATCACTGTAACATGTGCTAGGCGCCACAAATGGTACAAAAGTATAACCATCAATCCCAGGAGAAGAGACATCCTATGAACTGAAAGAAATTAAATACCAAATGAGGTGGTATGTACTGCATAAATTCAGAAGGAAAAGTCAGTGAAGGTTAGGGTGATCAATAAGGTTTCATAGAGAAAAAAGGGCTTCAGCTGTATTACAGAAAATAATACACCATGAGAACAGGCAATACACCATGAGTATTTGGTCAAGGAAAGTGTGCTTGGAGAACGTAAGAGTGGATGTAGTGAGGAATACATTTGAAGCCAGTCTGGGAGGGGATTGACTATCCAAATAATGATTTTTTGACTTCCATTCACTGATAGAATCAACAAGCATTTATTGAGTGAATATTATGGTCCCATGCATTGTTGCCTTGATGATACAATCATAAGCAAGGCATGGTCTATTCTTGTGGAAATAAACTAATACCAATCAAATCAGAAAAGCAAAGGCTATTTATTCTGAGCTTGAGAAATAATTTATTCTGAACAAGAGGATCAGTCACTGTCACTTGTATTTTGGCAGAAATGCAAAGGCAAGTAGAGGAGTGGGAGTGGGAAAGTCTTGTAGTGGAAATAATGGAAGGCTTCAGGTGTGCCCTGATTGGAGGCTATTGGCATGGGAAGCTGTAGGCAGGATAACTAGAACTGGGTTTCCTATGCATATTTGGGTTTGGGGACCCATAACTGGGTTAGGGGAGCATATTTGGTTTTCTCTGGTGGGTGGTAAGTTGGAAGTAGAAATAAAACTTAGGGAAGCTTTCAGTTTTTAATCAAGTCCTGGCCATTTTGGGCCAATTATTACATGAGTTATTTTTTCAGCTTCCTGAATTGTCATTAAAGATAGCAATCTGGCTTCCTGCAAGTCTGACTTACAGCAGCCTGGCTTCCTGAACTGTTTATTGCAGATAAGGAGGCTGGTTTCCTGGGCAGGTTGCTGCAGGTTCTGAGTCAGAATTCTATTTTTATATATGGTCTGGTCATTGTCTGCATATTCAGCTTCTCAGTCCAGTGAAGAAAGAGACTAAAAAAGGTTGTGGGGGACAGGAGCAAAACAAATACGTTAGAGTGTTATAGGGACAACGAAGTTGGGCTTGGAAAACCTACTTTGGATAAAGTAGTCATAGAAGGCATTTCTGAGGAGGTGACAACTATGCAGACCTTGAAAATGAGAAGAGGCCAGCCATTTTAGAAGCATAGGAAAGAACATTTCAGGTCAAGGGACAGAGAAAATACTTTGAGCTAGAAAAAGTATGGTGGATTTAAATAAATGACAGATCAGTGCAGTCAGGAATAAGCAAGGAGAAACAGCAAGATAGGAAGTTTGAGAAGTAATTAAGATTCAGGTCAGACAGAACTCTGTGTATCAAAGTGGAGAATAGATTCTATAAGAGCAGGGAGCTTAGGCAGAAAGCCTATTACAGATGCTTTTAACAGCTCAGGTGGAAAGGTGATGGTAGTGGTCTGGCTTAAGTTATGGGAAGTAGAGATGAAGAGAACAGTTCACTCATTCCTTGAGACACCTTGAAGAAAGAAGAAAGAGCACCTCCTGATAGCCTGACTATGGAGGAAATAGGGAATGGTGATAAAGGAAGGAAATTAAATAACTCCAAACCTACGGGCTTGAGCAACTGAGTAAATGATTGTAGGACTTACTGAGATGGGGATACAAAACACAGAGAAAAGTAAGTTATGGGGGTGAAAAATCAAGTTTATCTTAGGTATTGAGAAGGTCATTAATATAATAACAGCCATCTGGAGATAAGAGGCTGGACAGATTCAAAAGTTAGAGACTTCTTGGACTTAGCCCACATTGACAGTTCGCACCTTTTTAGTTGAGAAATAGACATTCAAATAAAGAACAAGCAAGAAAGACAAAAGCTGCAGAAAAAAAAAATGCTGCAGATATTTAGCTAGGAATACCTGGCCCCAAAGTTACTGGTCAGCTTAGCTTTTAAAAAATTGACAACAGTGGCTCGTGCCTGTAATCCTAGCATTTTGGGAGGACAAGGCAGGTGGACTGCCTGAGCTCAGGAGTTCGAGACCAGCCTGGGCAACATGATGAAACCCCGTCTCTACTAAAATATAAATAAATAAATTAGCCGGGCATGGTGGCATGCACCTGTAATCCTAGCTACTTGGGAGGCTGAGGCAGGAGAATTGCTTGAACCTGGGAGGTGGA
>NW_012114622.1:8468249-8468796 GCF_000951035.1 Colobus angolensis palliatus
GAAGAAGAAGAAGAAGAAGAAGAAGAAGAAGAAGAAGAAGAAGAAGAAGAAGAAGAAGAAGAAGAAGAGCAGCATTGTGTGGCCCAATTACCTAGTATATTGGTTGTACTTGAAGTATCCATTGGTGATACAATCATGCAAGAAATGTTCCATTCTTGCTTATAATCTAGACAGGCAGAGAAGTGTCAGGTTCAAGTCAGCTACTAGTCATTTAAAAGAGGAAAGCCTTTTAGCTGTTGACCTTGCTTTTTACTTCATAGGGAAAATGAAAGCAATAAGAAGAGAACTTCTAGATTCCCACAACCTCTATCAACCGCTAGCACCTAGACCCTCATGTTGTGCCCTCTTTCCTCTTACAATTGGAATTTTTTTTTTATTCAACAAAATAGCAAGATTTATTAAGCCAAATAAGTTTAAAGAGCTAGTGAAACTTTGATTTAAAAGTAATGCATTGATTTTCTTTTTACATTTATTTATTTATTATTTCTTTTTTTATTATACTTTTTTTTTATTATTATTATACTTTAAGTTCTAGGGTACTTGTGCA
>NW_012114622.1:8472046-8477083 GCF_000951035.1 Colobus angolensis palliatus
TCCAGGTGTTGTGTGTCTCAGTTCCCCTGGTTAGGAAAAGGGACTCCCTTCCCCCTTGCGCTTCCCAGGTGAGGCGATGCCTCGCCCTGCTTCAGCTCTCACTGGTCGGGCTGCAACAGCTGACCAGCACCGATTGTCTGCCACTCACTAGTGAGATGACCCCAGTACCTCAGTTGAAAATGCAGAAATCACCGGCCTTCTGTGTCCTTCGCGCTGGGAGTTGGAGACTGGAGCTGTTCCTATTCGGCCATCTTGCTCCGCCCCCCGAAAGTACCTAGAATAAATAATCTTTTAATGCAAGATGTAGACATACATCAACAAGAAACAGCAAAAAACAGGGAATCATGATCTCCCAAATGAAAAAAGCAAAGAATCAGTGACTGACCCTAACTAGATGCTGATATATGAACTCTCTAAGAATTCAAAATGCAGTTTAATGGAAACTCAGTGATCTCCAAGACAACACAGAAAGGCAACTCAGAAATTTTTCAGATAAATTTAACAAAGAGATTTAAAAAAATGAAAAGAAATCAAACAGAAATCTTGGAACTGAGAAATACATTTACTGAACAGAAAAATTTATTAGAGGATCTCAACAGCAGAATTGATCAAGCAGAGGAAAGAATCAGTGAGCTCTAAGACAGGCTATATGAAAATGCACAGAGGATAAAAAATAATAAGGAAAACCTACAAGATTTAGAAAATTACATTAAAAGACCCAATTTAAGAATTATCATTACTCAAGAGGGAGTTGAGCAAGAGCAAGGGGTAGAAAGCTTATTCAAAGAAATGATTGAAAACTTCCCAAAACTGTAGAAAGGGATAAATGTTCAGGTAGAGGAAGATCAAAGAACACCAAACATATTTGACCCAAACAGGACTACGCCAAGGCACATAATAATCAAACTCTTAAAGGTCAAGCACAAAGAGAGGATTCTAAAAGCAGCAAGAGAAAAGAAACAAAGACCATATAAGGAACTTTGAATTCATCTGGCAAAAAACTTCTCAATGAAAACCATACAGGCCAGAAGTGAGGAGAATGACATTTTCAAAGGGATTAAAAAACTGTCATCCAAGAACACTGTATCCAGCAAAAGTATCTTTCAAATATGAAGGAGAGACAGGGTCTTTCCCCAGACAAACAAAAGCTGAGAGAATTCACCACTACCAGCCCTGTCTTATAGGAAATGCTAAAGACAGTTGTTTAGTCTAAAATTAAAATAAAAATAAACCCACTAACATGCAAAAAGAAAACATTTGAAGTTATAAAACCCAATGGTAAAACTAAGCACATGGACAAACCCAGAATGCTAATACTGTAATCATGGTGTGCAATCCACTTGTAAGTCTAGTATATAGCCCAAAAGACAAATCTATCAAAAACAGTAATAGCCAAAGCAACCTGTTAAGAGATAGGGTATATAAAAATATGTAAACTGAGACAACAAAAAATCAAAACGTGGGGAGGATGAAGTTAAATGATAGTGTTTTTTCTCTTCATTTCTTGGGTTATTTCTACTATTTTCTTTGTTATCTAATACAAGTTGTCTTCTTATTAAATCACTTGTAATATCTGTAAGATGTTATTATAAGCCTCATGGTAGCCACAATCTAAAAATCTATTGTATATTAGCTGAAAGTAAAAAGAAGTGAATCAACATATACCAGCAGGAAGAAAATCACTTAATCACCAAGGAACTCAGCAAGGGAAGAAAGGATGAGAGAAGTTACAAAACAATCAGAAAACAAGCAACAAAATGGCAATAATAAGTCCTACTTATCAATAACACTGAATGTAAATTTGACTCAGTTCTTCAGTTAAAAGGCATAGAGTGGCTAAAAGGACAGAGGACCAAGGTCCGATTATATACTGCCTTCAAGAAATGATCTTCACTTATAAAGACACACGAAGACTGAACATGAAGGTGTGAGAAAAGATATTTTGTGCTATTGGAAACAAACCAAAGTTGGAGCAGCTACACTGATATCATATAAAACAGACTACAAATCAAAGACTATATCAAAGGACAAAGAAGATCACTACATAATAATAAAGAGGTCAATTCAGAAAAAGGATATAACAATTATAAATATCTGTGCACCCAAAACCGAAGCCCCCAAGTATGTAAAGCAAAGATTAGCAGATGTAAAGGGAGAGATAGGCTGCAATACAATAATAGTAGGAGACTTCAACACCCACTGTCAGTAATGGATGGGTCATCCAGGCAGAAAACAAAGAAGCATCAAAGTTAACTACATATTGCACCAACAGGTTTAGCTGATATTTATAGAACATTTTATATAACTGTTGCCAAAAAACCACATTCTTTTCATCCTCAAATGGAACATTCTCCAAAACAGGCCATATCTTAGGACACAAAACAACTCTCAGCAAATTCAGAAAAGTAGAAATCATACCAAGTATCTTTTCAAACCAAAATGTAATAAAACTGAAAATCAATAACAAGAGGAACCTCTGAAAATACACAAACACATGGACATTAAAGAACATGTTATTGAACGATCGACAGATCAATGAAAAATTAAGAAGGAAATTGTAAAATTTCTTGAAACAAATGAAAATGTAAATAAAACATACTAAAACTCTATGAGATACAGCAAAAGCAGTTTTGAGAGGGAAGTGTACAGCAATAAATGCTCATATCAAAAAAGTAGAAAGTCTTCCCTTCCTTACACCTTATACAAAAATTAATTCAAGATGGATTAAAGACTTACATGTTAGATCTAAAACCATAAAAACCCCGGAAAAACCCTAGGCAATACCATTCAGAACATAGGCGTGGGCAAGGACTTCATGACTAAAACACCAAAAGCAATGGCAACAAAAGCCAAAATTGACAAATGGGATCTAAACTAAAGAGCTTCTGCACAGCGAAAGAAAATACCATCAGAGTGAATAAGCAACCTACAGAATGGGAGAAAATGTTTGTAATCTACTCTCTGACAAAGGGCTAATATCCAGAATCTATAAAGAACTCAAACAAACTTAGAAGCGAAAAACAAACAACCCTATCAAAAAGTGGGTGAAGGATATGAACAGACACTTCTCAAAAGAAGACATTTATGCAGCCAACAGATACATGAGAAAATGCTCATCATCACTGGCCATCAGAGAAATGCAAATCAAAACCACAATGAGATACCATCTCACACCAGATAGAATGGCAATCATTAAAAAGTCAGGAAACAACAGGTGCTGGAGAAGATGTGGAGAAATAGGAACACTTTTACACTGTTGGTGGGACTGTAAACTAGTTCAATCACTCTGAAAGACAGTGTGACGATTCCTCAAGGATCTAGAACTAGAAATACCATTTGACCCAGCCATCCCATTACTGGTTATATACCCAAAGGATTATAAATCATGCTGCTGTAAAGACACATGCACAAGTATGTTTATTGTGACACTATTCACAATAGCAAAGACTTGGAACCAACCCAAATGTCCATCAATGATAGACTGGATTCAGAAAATGTGGCACATATACACCATGGAATACTATGCAGTCATAAAAAAAAGGATGAGTTCATGTCCTTTGTAGGGGCATGGATGAAGCTGGAAACCATAATTCTCAGTAAACTATTGCACAGACAAAAACCCAAACACTGCATGTTCTCACTCATAGGTGGGAACTGAACAATGAGAACACTAGGACACAGGAAGGGGAACATCACACACCAGGGCCTGTCGTGGGGTGGGGGGACGGGGGGGATAGCATTAGGAGATATACCTAATGTAAATGACGAGTTAATGGATGCAGCACACCAACATGGCACAGGTATACCTATGTAACAAACCTGCACATTGTGCACATGTACCCTAGAACTTAAAGTATAATAAGAAAAAAAGTAGAAATTCTTCCAATAAATAATCTAATAATGTCCCTCAAAAAAGAGCAACAAAAAAAGAACCCAAAATTAGTAGAAGGAAAGAAATAAATAGTACAAAGACTAAAAAAATTACAGAATATCAATGAAATGAAAAGTTGGTTTTTTGAAAATGATAAAACTGACAAACCTTTTGCAAGATTAAGAAAAAGAGAAGACTCAAATAAAATCAGAAATGAAAATGGAGACATTACAACTGAAACCAGAGAAATAGACTCACTAGACTATTCTGAACAACTATATGCCAACAATTAGAAAACCTGGAAGTGGATGAAATCTTGAACGCATGCAACCTGCCAAGATTGAACCATGAAGAAATAGAAAAGCTTAGCAAACTAACAGTGAGGAATGAGATCAAAGATGTAATAAAGAGTCCCAGGACCTGATGTCTACACTGCTGAATTCTAACAAACATTTAAAGAAGAACTAATACCAATTCTACTCACACTCTTCAAAAAAAATTAAAGAGGAGGGAATACTTCCAAACACATTCTACAAGGCCAGCATTACCCTGATACCAGAACCAGAGGACACCAAAAAATAAAGACAACTGCAGGCCAATAGTGCTGATGAAGATAGATGCAAAAACCTTCAACAAACTACTAGCAGACCAAATCCAACAAAACATTAAAAAGATTATTCACCATGATCAAGTGGGATTCATCCCAGGGATACAAGAATGGTTCAACATATGCAAATCAACAAACATGATATATCGCATTAACAGATCTGAGTATAAAAACCGTATGATTATTTCAATAAATGCTGAAAAAGCATTTGATAAAACTCAACAACCTTTTATGATACAAACCCTCAACAAACTGAGTATAGGAGGAACATACATCAAGATATATATTCTGATATCAAATGGCAAATTTCAACAATGCAAAAACTGCAATTACATTTGCACCAATCTAATATATACTTTTAGTTTCAAGGGTACATGTGCAGGCTGGTTCTATACATATATATGTATATGTATGTATGTGTGTGTGTGTGTGTGTGTGTGTGTGTGTGTGTGTGTATCTCCTAATCCTAATCTAACTACTTGTTATGTCTTCCACTTCTACCACTCTGGTCTAAGCCACATGATCATCTCTGAATTTCTGCAGTGCCCATTAAGTAATC
>NW_012114622.1:8477791-8541786 GCF_000951035.1 Colobus angolensis palliatus
TGTGTGTGTGTGTGTGTGTGTGTGTGTGTGTGTGTGTGTATCTCCTAATCTAACTACTTGTTATGTCTTCCACCTCTACCACTCTGGTCTAAGCCACATCATCATCTCTGAATTTCTGCAGTGCCCATTAAGTAATCTCTTTGCACCCTTCTTGCCCTTCAATCTCAACACAATAGGCACGATGACTCTTTCCAACTCTACATCAGATCATATCACTCCTCTGCTTTAAACCATATAATGATTAACAAAATCAAACATGAGAAAAACTATAGGTCAAATTGACTGAGTAATTCAACAGATAAATGGTAGGGAAAAGAAAGGGATAGAGAAATACCCGTGGGTTTAAAGAGACTTAAAATACATATCAAGATTAAACTATAGTGACTAGAGATGAGCTGCAAACTTGGGTGATGAAACATAGAGAAACCAGGGAAATGGTTAGTATAAAAGTTAGAATAGTGGTCGCATTTGGACAGAGGCAGTAAACTCTGTTTGGGATACAGCCCATGGAAGTGCTTCTGGAGAGAATAGCAAATTTAATTCTTGATCTGGGAAGTGGTTCGAAGAGCACAGCCACATCATAACTCACTAAGCTATCCATTTGTTTTGTGTGGTTTTCTGTATTTGTATCTTTTATTTTTCAATAAAAATGTTAAAAGCAATATCTGCAATGGCTTCCCACATCTCTTCAATTGAAAGCCAAAGTCCTTAAAACTGTTCACAAGGCCTTGAGGGATCTGGTCCATTGTTACATCTTGGATCGGTTCCTTTCCTTGCTCATTTACTCATACTATGCCTGCCTTTCCTCACTCTGTTTCAGCCATAGTTTACTGCCTGCTTTTTCTTGCACATTCCAGCACATCTGCTCTAGTTCTTTCCTCTGCCCAAACATCTCCTTGGCTAAACCCCTCAACTCTTCCAAATCTCTTAGATTTTGTGTCCTCAATGAGATGGATGTTGTTGACTATTTAATACAGCCGTCTGCCTCCTACCTTAAGTTGCAGACCCCCTTATCCGTTTCTACTTGTTTCCCGTATAACCTTCTATCATATAGACTTCACTTATTTATTGTGCTTTTTTTTTTTTTTTTTGTAGTTTGTGACCCCACTAGAATGCAAGCTTCACGAAAACAGAGATTTTATGTTTTATTCACTGATGCATCCCACAGGAAAAGGTAAAGCCAAGGCTAAGGCCTGAGTGACTTGACAGGTAAAGGTACAATGAACCACTTTTGGATTTAGACAGTTTATTACCTACCTAGACAGTGAAGAGAAGAATGAACTAAAGGCACCAGCCCCGCATGATCCTTGTCCCACATGCCAAAGAGGATAACATTGGAGCCAAAGGGGCCTGATGACTACATGAGTTGCGGGATACCTTGTAGTTGAGGGATATTTTAGTCTGTTTTCATGCTGCTGATAAAGATATACCTGAGCAATTAAAGATATACCTGGGCAATTAACAAAAGAAAGTGGTTTAACAAACTTACAGTTCCACGTGGATGGGGAAGCCCAACAATCATGGTGGAAGGCAAGGAGGAGCAAGTCATGTCTTACATGAATGGCAGCAGGCAAAGAGAGAGAGCTTGCGCAGGGAAACTCCCGTTTTTAAAACTATCAGATCTTGTGAGACTTATTCACTATCACGAGAATAGCACGGGAAAGACCCATTCCCACAATTCAGTTATCTCCTAGCAGGTCCCTCCCACAACACATGGGAATTATGGGAGCTACAAGATGAGATCTGGGTGAGGACACAGCCATATCATTCCACCCCTGCCCCTCCCAAATCTCATATCTTCACATTTCAAAACCAATCATGCCTTCCCAACAGTCCCCCAAAGTCTTAACTCATTTCAGCATTAACTCAAAAGTCCACAGTCCACAGTCCAAAGTCTCATCTGAGACAAGGCAAGTCCCTTATGTCTATGAGCCTGGAAAATCAAAAGCAAGTTCGTTCTTCCTAGATACAATGGGGGTACAGGCATTGGGTAAATACAGCTGTTCCAAATGAGAAAAATTAGCCAAAACAAAGGGACTACAGGCCCCCACGCAAGTCTGAAATCCAGAAAGGCAGTCAAATTTTAAAGCTCCAAAATGATCTCTTTCTACTCCATGTCTCACATCCAGGTCATATTGATGCAAGAGGTGGGTTCCCAGGGTCTTGGGCAGCTCCCCCGCCATGGTTTTGCAAGGTACAGCCTCCCTCCCAGCTGCTTTCATGGGCTGGCCTTGAGTGTCTGTGGTTTTTCCAGGCACACAGTGCAAGCTATTGGTGGATCTACCACTCTGGGGTCTGGAGGACAGTGGCCCTCTTCTTACAGCTCCACTAGGTGGTGCCCCAGTAGGGACTCTGTGTGGGAGCTCTGACACCACACTTCCCTTCTGCCCTGCCCTAGCAGATGTTCTCCATGAAGGCCCCACCCCTGCAGCAAACTTCTGCCTGGATATCCAGGCATTTCCAAACATCCTCTGAAATCCAGGGAGAGATTCCCAAACCCCAATTTTGACTTCTAGGCACCCACAGGCTCAACACTATGTGGAAGCTGCCAAGGCTTGGGGCTTGCACCCTCTGAAGTCATGGTCTGAGCTCTATGTTGGCACCTTTTAGCCATGGCTGGAGCAGCTGGGACACAAGGCATGAAGTCCCTAGGCTGCACACAGCATGGGGACTCTTGGCCTGGCCCACGAAACCATTTTTTCCTCCTAGGACTCCAGGCTTGTGATGGGAGGTGCTGCCATGAAGACCTCTGATGTACCCTGGAGACATTTTCCTCATTGTCTCTGGGCTTAACATTCAGCTCCTTGTTACTTATGCAAATTTCTGCAGCCAGCCTGAGTTTCTCCTCAGAAAATGATTTTCTTTTCTATAGCTTTGTCAGGCTGCAAATTTTCTGAACATTTAAGCTCTGCTTCCCTTATGAAGCTGAATGCCTTTAACTGCATCCAAGTCACCTCTTGAATGCTTTGCTGCTTAGAAATTTCTTCTGCCAGATACCCTCAATCATCTCTCTCAAGTTCAATGTTCCATACATCTCTAGGGCAGGGGCAAAATGCTGCCAGTCTCTTTGCTAAAACATAACGAGGGTCACCTTTGCTCCAATTCCCAACAAGTTCCTTATTTCCATCTGAGACCACCTCAGCCTGGAATTTATTGTCCATATCACTATCAGCATTTTGGGCTAAGCCATTCAGCGAGTCTCTAGGATGTTCCAAACTTTCCCACATTTTCCTGTCTTCTTCTGAGCCCTCCAAACTGTTCCAACCTCTGCCTATTACTCAGTTCCAAAGTCACTTCCACTTTTTCAGGTATCTTTTCAGCAGTACCCAACTCCTGATACCAATTTACTGTATTAGTCTGTTTTCACACTGCTGATAAAGACATACCCCAGGCTGGGCAATTTACAAAAGAAAGAAGTTTAGTGGACTTCAGTTTCACATGGCTGGAGAAGCCTCATGGTCATGGTGGAAGGCAAGGAGGAGCGAGTCACATCTTACATGGATGGCAGCAAGCCAAGAGAGAGAAAGCTGAGCTTGTGCAGGGAAACTCCCATTTTTAAAACCATCAGATCTCATAAGACTTATTCACTATCATGAGAACAGCATGGGAAAGACACACTCCCATAATACAATTATCTCACTGGGTTCCTCCCACAACATGTGGGAATTATGGGAGCTACAAGATGAGATTTGGGTGGGGACACTGAGCCAAACTACATCAAGGAGCTATGTGGTTTAAGACTGCAGCTAAGTAGTTTTATATTCCACAGCTCTATTTTGAGAAGAATGTGGCAGAAAGCCCCATACCTCATCAGTACCCAGGAAGTGAAGAGATAGGTTTTGAGATAGCCTCTCTGGGAAGCTAGAAAGGTGAAAGGCAGATGACCTCAGAGCAGCTCTTCATAAGCCTCACATACTCTGGCATTCCAAGAGGACCACAAGACGTTTGCCCAAGACTCAGATAAGCTGCAGTTTAAGAATCTGCCCATGTGGCATGTGAGGATATGTGTGAAGTAGCAGGGTGCCAGGGCAGAGCTGTTACCCTGCAAGTAAGCATTCAATGAGTAAATTAATACATGAATAGCTAAAAGCCCTCCAATTGTATTGACCTGTGAGGAAAGAGAAGAGGAGATGAAAATTCACTTTTTTGGATAAACAATGTGGTTCAGAGCAAGGAGCATATGATCTAGAATCAGACTGCTCTAGGTTGTAAATGCAGTTTGGCTACTTAGTGGCTGGATCAACTTAGGCAAATAGGTGCTGTAAAAGTAGTTGCTATAACCTTTGTTAACTTCATATTTTATATTTTAATATGAAATTTTATATTTGCAAAGAGTCTTTGGTGCATTTGTCTTATTCTGTCCCCACTCCCCATTCCAATGCTGGAGACTTGATTGTCATTACACTTATTTATGGAGATATGGAGATAATAGAACCACCTCTTGGAGACTGGAGAAAAGAAAAGAAAAATTACTCCTATCCAACAATCTTAGTATTATTGCTAAGCCTTTTAATGTAATTCCTTCTAGCCTTATCCCCCTCATATATAATAATAACACCTAATGTTTCTAGAGGGCCTCACATGTCACATACATTAACTCAGTTAATCTTTACAATACCACTTTCAGCCAGATGCTATAATTATCCCCATTTTCAAGGTGAGAAAACAGAAGTGCAGAGAGGTTTAGTGGCTTGCCTAAGGTCACATACTTGTCAGAGCTAGAATTTCAATCCATGTAGTCAGCTCCCAGTACATGTTGTGCATTTAACCATTATCATAACCAACAAACCATTCTACATTCCAGCATAAAGTCAGAAACTCTACTTTTCCATGCAGAAACATATTCATAAGCATTCATTTTAATGTCCATCAAACCACAATATCATGCATGGTTTCCTTAATCACTTCTCCTCTTTTGGGGCATTTTTTTTTTAATTTTTACTTCTATAAACAAAGTGAGATAAATATCTTTGTACACAAAGTCTTTTCTGTGGTTAAGATTATTTCCCAGAAGTGCAGATACCAATTCAAAGGCAGGAACATGTACTTGGCGTCAGATCCTATCACTTAGTGACTTTCCAACTGGCCCACTCTCTGTCAGCAACTTCATGACCCAGCCCTGGATGTTCTGATCCAGTAGGTGCTGAGGGGTTCTCAGGAAGCTCTATTTTTTACCAACTCTTCCGGTGATTCTGATGCTGACCAATTTGGGGAACAGCTGACCTACCCAAGTGCCCTCCCTGCCCAAGCATATATTCTAGGGTTTTATATGCATTCACTTTTTGTCATCACCTTCAGGAAAAACTCAATTGTAGTATCTCCAATTATATAGATGTCATTACACACTCTAATTTGTTCAACCAGTTCCATAAATATATATGCAGTGCTGGTTTGGGTGCTGGATACACAACAGTGTACAAGACAAAGCCCCCAAAATCTCGGCAGTCACATCAGGGTATGATTTGACAGATATTATACAAGAAAACAAGTAAAGAAGATGATTTCAGAGAGTGTTATATGCTTTGGAGTCACCAAAATAGAAAAATGTGACAAAGAGTAGTGTGGCGGCATGGGAGAGCTACTTTATACAGAATGGTCAGAGGAGGTGACATTGTGTGAAACGGATGTGCAGATCTGCCAGAAAGTGTTCCAGGCAGAAGAAACTGCAAACTTAAAATGTTTGAGCAACAGAAGAAAAAAAGGTCAGCATGGGTGGAGTGTAGCTAGTAAATGCAAGAGTGTAGAGAAATTTGGAGAAGGAGACAAGGTTCAGATGACATAAAGATTGTGGCCTTTATAAGGGGTGACTCTGATTACATTAGGGACACCAATGATGGGCCTTAAGATGGGGAATGGCCCAATATGCTGCATGTTTTTAAAAGTTCACTCCAATCTTTATGTCTAGAAGACGGTAAAGACAGGGCAGGGGAGCATTTGAAAAACTTAGGAAACTCTTGAATTCCAGCCAAGAGATGATAGTGGTTTATGGAAATGGGAGTGCAGAAAAGTGAATCGATTCCAACTATATCTAGAGGCAGAAGGATGGGGAGACTCTGCAGAAGAACTAATATCTCATATAGTTTGAGTCAAGAGCAGAAACTAAAGGTAATTCCTTTGATGAATGACTTGAACCTGAGGCTCTTATATGCTAGTCCTAGATGTCTTCTTGCCCAGCCATGTAACCTTGGACAAGATAGTTTATCACTCCTGGAAATGTCTAGTTCCAACATTTTCTCATCCATTGGTGAATATAATAGTCTCTACATCCCTTCCTTCTTTATTTCACAAATGTTTCTTGAATGGCTAGTAAGGACTATACTAGATCCTGATGAATCAGTCAGACTCTAAACCTCCTCTGTACAGCTGACAGCTTGGGACAGGTGACTGATATTAAACAAATAATTGGGCAAATAATTATTTAAATGACTACTGGGATTAGGACTGCCAGGGAGAACCACAGGAATAAAATCACAGGGGACCTCATCTTGACGGGGGGTTATGGGAAGGCTTCCCTGAAAAAGAGGCATTTTAGCAGTGGCACTTGGTGAGGGCACAATCTGTTTAAGACAAATCAAAAACCTGATAGACCGTTTCATGAGCTTTGGATCCACAAGCACCAGTGACTTTAAGTTAGAGTCAGTTGCTTGTGAAACTGAAGGGACTCTACCTCAGGCCTGCCACAAGGAGCCACGTGATTCTGGGTACATTCTCTCCTGAGGTTAGCTAGTTCTCTTTGACAAAGCCAGGCATTTTTCCTAGAATTGAATGTCACAGAAGGCACATTAGATGACCTGATGTCATGATACCCAGAGTGAGGGAGGCACTTGGCAACACATAAGGCAACTTGGCTTCTTTCTCTGCCTCCACCCCAGGGTTTTGGGACAGAATGCCAATTACTAAGTCTCCTAGGGCTGGATTTGGCCTATCCATTTGGAAAATAGGCACAGTCCCCAATTATCAATTCTGAGGGTTATCTCAGGAATTAATCTCTTCCATACAAGATTGCAAACAGTGCTTGAAGTGTAGGTAACAATTGCACCTATATAAGAATCGCCAAGCATTAATCACTCCAGCATTTCCATCTTCCCCCGTCCCCTCAACACCAACTTTCACACAAAGACACTGAAACAGGATCTCCTTTAGGCAAGAGTTTCCAGGATCTTGGGGCTGCTGTCTTATCTGCCTTAGCAGCTGGAGCCCAAGAGTGATTACAATGGTTTTTGTTTTGTTTTGTTTTTTTTTTTCCTCTTTGGAGGTTTCTAGACAAACTCTCACTGTGAGGGAGGTCACCCACTGGCGAGATCCAGGGTATAGCCTACCTATAAACACTGTGGAAGGAGGAGAAACCCTTTCTCAGAAGCTGGAGGGCATAGAGGAAAACTGGGTTTTGTCTCCAGGACCCTTTCCCAGTTGTACCAAGGACAGCCACAGCTCCCTAGAATGGTGCCCTGTTGGCCAACTGGTTTTCTAATCAGGAATGCTGAGATTATTTAAAAAAAAAAAAAAGAAGAAGAAGAAAAAGAAAAAGCAACTATCTTTATGGAATATTTCTATAATTCTGAATCAGAGTCCATGGCCCCCACATACTCCTCCCTAGCAAGGCAGTATGGTACAATGGTTAGGTGAATAGATTCTGCACCTTGGGTTCAGCTATATCTGAAGGCATACAGATGGGGGAGGCTGTAGAAGAACTAATATCTCACATAGTTTGAGCCAAGAGCAGAAGCTAGAGGTAATCCCCCTTGATAAATGACTTGAACCTAAGGGTCTTTGATGCTAGCTCTAGATGTCAAATTTTAAACGTGTGACTTCAGGCAAACCACGCTCTCAGCTCTACTTCCCACGTATTTATATTGAACCTAGGAAAACACACCTGTCATAGGCTTTGAATTTAAAAATTACTGAGCTGATGTAGGTAATGTGCATAGCACAGAGGGGGCTCAATCATCCATATCACAGCATAACTAGATGTCCACAGGAATCTGTATTTGCTATGCTGCTACCAATTGAGAGCTGGTCTAGTCATCAGCTACTGAATACAAGTGGCCATGTGAGCAGTGGAAAGAGCTACAGATAGGAGGCAGATCTGCCACCAGTTCTTCCTGTGGCCATGGGCAAGTCACTCGGGTCTGAAAATCCAGGGTCTGAAAAAGAAAAGCGTTAAATAAAACAAACTCCAAGATCCTGATTAGCACTTAACCATTTTTCAGAAGGGCTCTCATTAGGCACTGGGAAGAAGGTAAAAGCCCCAAATTAGTGGGGTGCTTTTCGAGTGCTTCCTTTGCCTTTCTGGCATCTTCACCCCCACCCCACCCTTCCCATGATGCGTTCTCAGCAGCCTCTGGTCGGAGATCTCCTGCTCTCACTGGAATGCTGTCTACAGAATGTGAGTGCTGTGACTGACCCTGGAGATCATCTTTTCTGGCTTTCTCTTCAGGGAGATAAGAAAACTGAGGTTCAAAGACATGAAAGATTCTACCTACCATCACACAGTTAGAGGTCGCTGGGCTCAGACTAGGACCCACCTTCTCCTATTCCAAGTTTGCCATAGCCACTGCTTCTCCTCCTCCATCCAAGTAACTGTTAGGGGCACAAGGAAGGAACAACAATGCCTAGACTTCCCAAGCAAAGGTAATTCCTCCTTGGGCCTCCAAAGAGGCCAAAATACAAGAATCAAGAGAACTGTCTTGCTTCCAGTCCCAGGGTACACTGGCTGTGCGCTTTTGAGTAAACTACCTAATTCCTCTGTGCCTTTTCCGTCACCTCAACCCCAGCTACTCTTAAAGCCTGACTTGTCGCTGACTAACCAAGTAATTATGCAGAAAGGCCCTCAGGTGAGAAACCTTGTTTTAGTTATAAAGTCACCAAAGGTATTACTCAGCCCCTGGCTCCCATTGAGGGAATCCGTTGGAAGTTTTAAGCTCAGTTTCTGGGTTTTGTGCTCAGCTTTGGAGTTTTCTCTTCCAGTGAGTGAACAAAGCCCATTTAGAAACCCAAACCTACCCACCAGTCCCTGGGGTCTAGGCCCAACTCCTCTATCTGCACAGCCCAGAGAGGAAAGTGCCTGCTGCCTGATTCAATGGGCCCATTATGTATGGCTAATTCCACAGTAGAACACTGTGTCTTTGAGGACCTGGCAGCAACTGGTCGTACCTGTTTTAGAGTCAGTACGTTGTGTTTGCTGGAGGGATGAAGGAGAGCAGCACACAGCACCATCTCATCATCGTAAATGCCATTTCAGGTTAATGATTACCACGTACAGTATTACTGTAGTCAAACTGAGCACACCAAGGGCCCTTCCCATGCAGCCTGGCAGACAGCATATAAAGGAGGTCATTGTGTGTGCCGGATAAAGGAGTGAGAGGTGCCTACAGGCGCCAAGTGTGGTCTCATGGCTCATATGCTCAGGAGGGCAGAGGTTCACCAGAGGGGCGATACTGTGCACATATTTTCTCACTTTATAAGACAATCTATTTACATTCACATTGACACTGAGGTACTGTTACTGAAGCTGGAATTTGTGTCATTCAATAAAATACCCTATCAGCCTAACCTGACATTACAGAGCATCAACTAAATCCCACAAGAAACTTGCTTATCTCCGGCCAGAACTGGTTCTTTTGTAGCCAGAGACATCCTACTCCCGCTGGGGCATTGTGTAGGCCTGCCTACAGGCCTACAGTTGGGGGGTGTTCCTAATCACCTGAATGACTGAAGTTGATGGCTATCAGGCCCCAGCCAGCCTTTTCTGTCTGCCAGAAACAAAGCAAGAATGTTCCCCTCCTGAGGTCTCAATTTGCAGGCTTTTCACCTTGATAATTAAGCAAGGTTTGCCACCTGCACTTCTGTTTAGAGGTTCCTCCCGAGACAGTCTTGACATTGCCTTTAATCAGCCCAGCTGTGACTACACCTGTTTTTATTGCCACCTTCAGCCAGGGATTGCTCTAGGGCTACAAGGCTATGACCTTGGTCGTGTTCCTGGGTCAGTGAAACCAGTTGCATGATTTGGCAGAACCACAGAGACCCTCTTCTCCAAACAAAACAAAACAACAAAACAAAACAAAACAAAACACCCTAATACTGGAAATTCCATCTTTAGTTTCACAATTGCTTTGTGTCAAGCGTTGTCCTCTGTTGCAATTCTCACTTAAAGTCCAAAAAATGCTGGGATGGGTAGTAATATATGTCTCCAGCATTGAAATGCAAATACATTTATCTGATTGGGACAGGTGGCATGAAAATCTTGGGTGTTGGAGGTGAGCGAGCTGCACTGAAAATGGGAGAAGGAAAATAAGTTGAGTGCTAAGAAAAAATTGTGGCATCAAAGGCACAAGGAGAGTGTTTCCTGGTGGCCTGAATTACCTCTTGTTTCCCCTTTCCTCTTAATAAATAAATAAATAAGAATAGCAACAAAGACGTAGCCTTTCATACACATAAAATCATAATGGCTATAATGGACTCTGTTGTTTGCCCACTAAGCAAACAGCATTCCCCTTTCTTTCAGGAAATTTTTCTTCCATACTTTAAGTGCACGCGATTCAGGTGAAGCTGACTTCACCCCCAGGATCCAGGCATCATCTAGGCCTAGACCATCAAATCACTGCATCCCACAGTGCCACTGGCTGAAGTCATTGTTACATGAATAGCCATGTGGCCTGAGCTAAGTCAATGAAACTCAAATGTAGGGATTTTGTAGAAACTCTTGGGAAAAAAAAAAAAGAGCTTTCTGTTGATGGTGCTAAGCTGGTGGAATGCAGGCTTAGACCGCTGAATGGACTTTTTATCCTGGCATGTCAAGAGTCTGCCTGGAAGTGAAACCAATTCAGAGAAGCATGAACTAAAACTTTCAGAGAGCCATATTGCTAATGATATCATCCAAACACCTAGAACTGACTATACCTGACATTAACATGAACTCAGACTTTCTAGTTACAGCCAAAAACTTCCTTTGCCCTTTCCCTTGTTTCTGATGCAACAGAAGTTCTTAATGTTACGATGACGTTACCATACAGTTCACAGTGGTGCTAGTCCCCAGCTGCTGGTAGTAGTCTTCTCTACCTGATTCTGCTAGGTTCACTGAACTTGGCTCAAACCTGGGCTCAGTGTACCTCTCAGTGACTTGGATAATAGTAGGATAGACAGTAGGGAGGAAAAGAGAATTACTGATATGGAAGAACTTTGCTCTTCTTGGGAGAAACACGTTGTAAAACTCCCAAGTCTTATGTCGACAAAAGCAGACTTCCTCCTGTGGCTTTGAAAGTACTCTGGGGTTTTGCCACTCAAAGTGAGGTCCCTGGACCAGCAGTAGGCATCACCTAGAACTTGATAATTTGTTAAAACTGCGGAACCTCAGCCTTATCCCAGACCTATGAATCAAACCTTCACAAGGTCTTCAGGTGATTTATATAATATGAAAGGTAGGGAACCACAGTTCAAGAGACTGCAGGAGGTCAGGACCCCAGGTACACTTATGTTTGTTTTATATCCTGGGGTACCATGTACGATCTCGGTTAAAAGTAGGTTCCATGCTTTCAAAAAGTTTGAAAAACACTGATCTACTTCAATCTTCACATTTCACAGAGGGGTAAATGAAGGCTGAGAAAGGATAAATTACTTGTCTAGCAACAGAATCAGTCACTGAGTCAGGATGAAAAGCAGATGTTCTGAAAATCTTTGTTGCCTTGGGTTAGGCAAAGATTTTTTAAAATATGGCAACAAAAGCATTATCCATCAAAGAAAAGAAATCGATAAATGACTACATCAACATTTAAAACATCAGCTTTTCAAAAGATACTGTCGGGAAAATAGAAAGATAAGACATGGATTGGTAGAAAGTATTTACCAAATATACATTTGATAAAGGATGTTTATCCTGTCTAAACCAAATAATAAGAAAACAACCCAATTAGAAATAAGGAAAAGGTTTAAATCGATACCTCACAAGAGAAGTTATATAGATGCCAAATAACTACATGAAAAGATGTTCGACATCTTTAGTTATTAAGAAAATGCAAATTAAAAACAAAATGAAATACCTGTGTATACCAAGCAGGTTGACAAAACCAAAAAGCAAATAATATGAAGTACAATGAGAATGCGAAGCACTTAAATTTTCATATACTGTTGATGGGAATGCAAAAATGGAACAACCACTTGGAAATGATTTGGTAGTTTCTTACCAATTTAAACCTGCTTATCATATGAACCAGGAAATCCCCTAAATATTTATGCAAGAGAAGTGAAAACTTACATTCGCACACAAAAAAGTTGATATGTGAACAGCTATAGATGCTTTAGTCACAGCAACCAAATACTGGAAATAATACAAGTGTCCTTCAACTAGTGGGTAAATAAACTGTGCATCCATACAGTGGAATACTGCTTAGCAATTTTAAAAAGGACTGAAAAAGAAAAAAAATGGATCAATCTCAAAAGCTTTGTGCTGAATGAAGGAGCTAGATTCAAAAGGCTGCATACAGTATGTGTGTGATTCCATTTATATAACGTTCTGGGAAAAGCAAAACTATAAGGGCAAAGATCTGATCAGTGGCTGCCAGGGGCAGGGTCCGGGGAGGTGATTGACTATGAAGATATTGTGTTCATTTCCTAGGACCACCATCACAAAATACCCCAAACTGTGGCTTCAACAACAGACATTTATTGTCCCAGAGTCCTGAAGCCTAGAAGTCTAAAGTCAAGATGTTGGCAGAGTTGGCTCCTTCTGAGAGCTACAAGGGGAGGATCTGTCCAGGCTCCTATCCTTGGTGTCTCTTCGAATTATCTCCAGCCATGAAGATGGCTGCCTCCATGTTCACATCCTGTTCCCACTGTATGTGTCTGTGTCCAAATGTCCCTTTTTAAAAGAGCATCAGTCATTTTGGGTTAGGGCTTACCTTAATGACCTCATTTTAACTTGATAATTACCTCTGTAAAGACCCTATTTCCAAACAAGGAGACATTCTGAGGTAGTAGAGGTTAGGACTTCAACATAGGAGTTTTGGGAAACGTAATTCTACCCATGACAGGAGCATAAGAGAACTTTTTGGAGCCAGAACCATACTACTCTATCTTAATTGTGATGATGGTCCCGTGTATGCATGTATTTGTGAAAAGTCATAAAACTACACTTCTTAGTGTGAATTTAGGGTGAATTTTGCCGCTCATAACATAACTTGATTTTTTAAAACAAAAAATAAAGCAGGTCTCCCAAATTTTTCCTCAAAAGATTATTACTCATTCTGATCTACTGCACTTTCCTGTCTATACTGTATGGTAAGAGATTGTTTTCCAGAACCCTGAAGTAGGTCACAGTTTCATCCAAAAGAGGCTGTTTTGCTGCTCTATGAATGTTTCTGCAAGCAACATTCCACCAAAGCATAAAGATTTCATGAGCTGCCTTTCTTGTGAGGCATGAAGTAAGACAAAGTGAGGAGCAGCTGGGAAAATCTGGTTCAGGACCTGCAAAGGTGAGCTGGAGCTGCTCTCCACCCACTGCAGGTAGAAGCTGCACACTCTGCCCACAAGCCTCTGTAGTGTCAGCCCCCAACCTGAGGCCATTCAGAGGTCACCTGCAGGAGAGGGAGACAAGATATCAAATGACCTGCCAGCCATACTCAGATACACAGAAAAGAGCACAGCAGGTGACCTCATATTTTCACGGGAGGGGAATGTAAAGCAGAAGCCGGAGGGGGGTGGGGATGTACTACATGTGGGTTAAACATAGACGTCTTCACAAGGCAGGAAAAGCATTGGAAGGGGCCAAAAATAACAACCCTTGGGGCTCCCCTGTCTCCCCATCTCTCGCAGATTCTCCTGCCTGTGCATTCCCCTCTGTCTTTTCCTGCCACCATCTGACATGGAGCCATTCCCCAGGGTTACTTTCTATGTACCAGCTCAGGCCAAACAGAACCACCTGGCCAGCAATGGAAGCAGAAAGAAAGACCAAGGTTTGTGAGAGCATACCTAAAGCTGGCCCTCCGCTTTCAGGAAAGGCATTCTCGTTGTAGACAGCTCCTTCTTGGTCAGTCTGCACAGGGGTGGGGTGGTTGAGACTGGGGACTGAATGGGGAGTCAGTTGGAAAGAAAGGGGCACACAGCTTATCTCCCTCAAGGGGCTGGATCGGAATTCCCCAGAAGTGGATGAGCTGGGTTTGAAGGCATGTGGAGATACATGACTGTGCGCTAGGCCAGGCTGCTGTTGGCACTGGGCAGGCTGCCGGGAGGCCTCCGAGACACTTGACAGCACCACCTCCATTCTTTCCGGTTGTCTGTCAGAAATGATATCACTGTTTTGTTAACCTTCTCAGCCTCCGCATGTTTGTGGATGCTCCATCTAGCTTCTATTCCATCTGGCCTTGCTGTTCTCTTTGTGTTTTTATTTCAGGTGCTTAAAACACACACACACACACACACACACACACACACACACACAACTCCTCCCCCTAATTTAGTTTCCTAAACTGAAACAAAAAACCTTCTATATTCTGAAGCTTAGTTTTCTCCTCTGTGAAAGGGGTAAAAGATAGGTATTTCTTTTAGTTCTGTATTCAAAGAGTAGATTAGACTCAGAGGGTCTGAATTTCTAAGTTGTTTTTTTTCTTTTTTTTTCCTCACACGCTTATAAAGACTACTGGTAACTACTGTGTTGTCACACACAACACACACACTCACACACGTTCATTTCATCTTCACAATCGCCCTGTCAGGTACTATTATTATCCCCTTGTGTGATATTCATTCCCTAGGGCTGCCATAACAAAGTACCACAAACAGGGTGCAGTCATACATGAGGCAACTGAGACACAGAACTTAACAGATGTCTCTCACGTCACATAGCTGGTCCAAGGTGGCAGGCAGGCAGGGATGGATTCCAGGCTTCTTGACACCAGCATTAGTGCTCCTAACTATGCCACTCCGGTATTTCAAGGCCAGCTCGCATCTTTGCTGTGTGGTTGCTGGCGCATCATTTGGGTTCTCTGAGTTTAATTCCTCATCGGGCAGATGGAGACAGTCACACGGTTCTTGTCAGAAGTAGCAAGGTGCTCTGTGTGAAAGCTGCTGAGCCCACATAGATGTCCCCCACTCCACAAGAATGCTCCTTTTCATTCTCACTTGTTCTCTTCCCTTGCTTTTATGTTGGCTGCTATTTAGGAAATGATTGTGCTGCCTTTCCCTGGATATTCTAAATAACAAGAGCTAAACTTGTGGGGAACTCATTACACACCAGGTATTGCACTTAGCTCTTGGTATGCTTTGCCTCATCTGCCTTTTATTTAACCTCACAGGAACCCCAGGAGGCAGGTGCAACAATTATCCCCATTTTGCAGGTGAAGGTGAGGCACCAAGAGGCTGGGTAACTTGCCCCAGATCACACTGCCAGGTAGCGGTGGAGCCAGTACTCAAAATGATGTCTCTGTGACCCATTCTATTACCTAACTGCTATTGCTCCAAGAAAGGAACTAGGGTGAGGGCAGGGAGAAATTATGTGGCTCATGTTGGAGGCAGCTTGTAAGTTTCACCCACAAGCAATAGCAATAATCTAAGTTAGGGGAACATTCACACTTTTTAAAACTCGGCCCTCTCATCTTTTTCTCATCATTCATACTATTGATCAATAGTGGACTTCTTCACATATTCAAATATAAGAGAAGCCACTCTGACATGTAGTTCTAGATGTACAAACCCAGATATGTAAAGATATGGAGAAGAAAATAAACTTCGATGGCTCATAGCTGATTGATCTAAGTCAAACACAAGATTGAAAAGACCCCTGCTGCTGTCATTTAGATGTCAGGTCTTCACCTCCAAATCCCTGCTTAGCACTTTGCATTGTCCTGGGCAGAGAGAAAGTCCTTAATAAATTGTTTAGGGCTGGGTTTTTTTCTAGCCTTTTGTTCCCATTCACCACCAAAAATTTGAGTTTCCCATGTTCCAGGAAGTCGGGAGGCAGTGACTGGGAATGATCCATGACCAACAGCATGGTGGGACCATTTTGCTCACAGACCCATGGAACCAGGGAGCACTTTTGGGTATGGGGTCACAGAGCTAAGCGGGATGAGTCAAGGCCTATCTCAAGCAGGGCCCCCTCCAAAACCTGAGATAGATAAGTCTAGCATCAATGCCTGGCAGCCTTCCTTAGCAAGCATCTCTCCATCCCCCTGTTAACTTCTCACCTCCAGGCACTTCTTCACCAGCTATTCCTGTGAGACCTTCTTCACCATCAACAATTTGCTACTAAGATAAGTAGCTGTGGATTTGCTTACATGGACTAGCTACCTGAGAGTGTTTGAATTTTAATAAAGAATTTTTGGAGACTCAGAATCATCAAATTACAGTCTCTCAGAGGGAAAGCATTGAGCCATCAGCTAATCCAGGGATTACAGATTCACAGGTCTCCAGGGGCAAGCAGGTAACTGTAGACATGTGAAACAGCCTCACAGCAATAGGGGATGGCAAAAGATTGTGGCAGAATAGAGAACCATGCCGCATCTGAGGGCCTTCAAAGTCTGGCTTCTAAAACCACTCTTCAGGAAAATAGCAAACACAAACAGAAAGAAAAACAAAAACAAAAACAAAAAAAGCTACACCCTATGTGCAATGTGGTTTGGATCCTGGAACAGAAAAATAACAGTGAAACAACCAATGAAATGTGAATAAAACCTATAGTTTAGATAATAGTAACTGTTCCAATGTTAATTTCTTAGTTTTGACAAATGCACCACATTTGTATAAGATACTAATATTAGACGAAGTCGAGTGAAGGGTATATGGGAACTTATTGTACTATTTTTGCAATTTTTAATAAATCAAAATTATTCCAAAATAACATGTTTATTTAAAAAAATAAAAACAACTACATAGCAGGTGAGATCTATGATAATAGCAGCTATCACTTAAACAGATGTGGTGCTTACTATTTCTAAGAGCTTTATATATATTAATCCATTTACTCCTCACAACAATTTTATCAGGTAAATAAAATTATTCTCCATTTGTGGGCAAGGAAACTTAAACACAGGCATTTTAAATATTTGGCCCAGACTCACACAGCTAGTAAGTGGTAGAGCCAAGTTTGTGATCCAAATGCACAGTATTTTTTCCTATATCAGCCCAAGTGAGGGATGTAAAAACATGTCTGTCAGGATCAGAGGCTCAGCTGGGTGATGACTTATACCTAAGGGACAGAGCTGGAACTGCAGTGAGTCAAGTGAGACCCTCCCCTCCTTGGCTATAAAATGTAAGGGGGCACTACCATCTCATACCCATTAAGATGGCTACCATTTTTAAATTTAATTTTATTTTAAGGTTTGTTTTTTTTTTAATTCCCTACCCCCTGCCAAAGAAAAGACTTGCTTTAACATGTTTTGGGGCAAACTGAGATCCAAAGAGGTTAACTTTTACTTACTGGAGGTCACCACTCTTTAGCAATATATATGCAGGATGTGCAGGTTTGTTACATAGGGAAAGGTGTGCCATGGTGGTTTGCTGCACCTATCAACCTATCACCTAGGTATCAAGCCCCACATGAATTAGCTATATATCCTGATGTTCTCCTTCCCCTCCGCCACCCTGAGAGGCCCCAGTGTGTGTTGTTCCCCTCCCTGTATCCATGTGTTCTCATTGTTCAGCTCCCATTTATAAGTGAGAACATGTGGTGTTTAGTTTTCTGTTCCTGTGTTAGTTTGTTGAGGATAATGGCTTCCTGCTCCATCCATGTCCCTGCAAAGGACATGATCTCATTCCTTTTCATGGCTGTATAGTATTTCATGGTGTATATGTACCACGTTTTCTTTATCCAGTCTATCATTGATGGACATTTGGGCTGATGGCTACTATTTTTTAAAAAACAAAATAGAAGATAACAGCATTTGAGATGCATAGAAACTGGAACTCTTTCACAACTGTTGATAGGAATGTACAATGGTTCAGTCACTATGAAACACAGTGTAGCTGGTCCTCAAAAAATTAAAAATAGAATAACCATATAATTTAGCAATTCCATATCTGTACATATACCAAAAAGAATTTAAAGTAGGATCTCAGATATTTTTACACCAATGTTCGTGGTAGCATCATTCATAGGAATCAGAAGATGTAAGCAGCTCAAGTGTTTCTTAGCACATAAATGGATAAATAAAATGTACATACACATATGGAATATTTAAATGTACATACATACATAGCTACCATATATGTATACACATACATTCCACATATGGATATACATGTTATTTATCAATTTATTCAGCCTTTAAAAGGAAATTCTGACACATGCTACAATATGGATGAAGCTTGAAGATATTATGCTAAGTGAAACAAGCCCATCACAAAAAGACAAATACTGTATGATTTCACTTAAATAAGGCATCTAAAGTTATCAAATTCATAGAGACAGAAAGTAGAATGGTGGTTTCCAGGGACTTAAGAGGTGGGGAAATGGAGAGTTATTGTTTAATGGGCACAGAGTTTCAGTGTGGGAAGATAAAGAGTTCTAGAGATGGGTGGTGGTGATGTGTGCACAGCAGTGGGGACATACTTACTGCCAAAAGCTGTACTTTTGTGTTTTTTCTTTTTTTCTTTTGAGATGCAGTCTTGCTGTTTTGCCCAGGCTGGATGCAATGGCGTCATCTCTGCTCACCGCAACCTCCGCCTCTTGGGTTCAAGTGATTCTCCTGCCTCAGCCTCCCAAGTAGCTGAGATTACAGGCATCTGCCACCCTGCCCAGCTAGTTTTTTGTATTTCTAGTAGAGAAGGGGTTTCACCATGTTGGCCAGGCTGGTCTTGAACTCCTGACCTTGTGATCTACCCGCCTTGGCCTCCCAAAGTGCTGGGATTACAGGCGTGAGCCACCACGCCTAGCCCAAGAACTGTACATTTAAAAGTGATTAAGATGGCAAATTTTATATTAGGAATATTTTACAACAATTTAAAATAAAATAACTTAAGGTGCACTGAAAAGCTCAGTCATCAAGATAAATAATATTTTGATGCAATATCTTATGAGATCAAAACTAATGCACCAGCCTGGGCAATAAAGTGAGACCCTGTCCCTACAAAAAAATAGAAAAAAGAATAGCTGAGTGCAGTGGCATGCTCCCGTAGTCCCAGCTGCTGGGGAGGCTGAGGCAGGAGTATCACTTGAGCCCAGGAGTTTGAGGCTGCTGTAAGCTATGATTGCACCACTGTGCTGAAGCCTAGGCAACAGAGTGAGACCCCATGTCAAACAAGACAAACAGCAACAAAACAAATGCAAAACAAATCATGAGGACAAAAATACCAAAATTTTAAATAAAGGCAAGTGTAGGGACAGTGTCCTTTCAAACTATATTGGACTTGAGACAAGAGGAAAAATCAGCAACATTGATCCTGAAGAACACAGCCCTTCCCATGTGCTTCAAGAGCATATGGGAAATTGAGCAATGGATGGGACTTCGGGCGTACAATAAAAAAACTCCCTAGATGATTCTGTTACTCAGTATTCCCTATTCCCTGCCAAAGAAAAGACTTACTTTAACATGTTTTGGAGCAAACCGAGATCCAAAGAGGGTAACAGTTACTGGAAGTTACCACCGTTTAGCAAAGAATTCATGGTGGAATGTCTGGGAGCTCAATGGCCAGCGGGGAGACCCTATTGTCCCATTCCGGGACAATTCTGCCTTAGGGGCCCTGTGACTCAGGCTGTGAGGTGCTCATTAGGACACCAAGCCTGCACAACACCTGCCAGATCTTTTGCACATTTTACCCAACTTCCAGCTCCAGGCTGACTCTGAAATGTATTTCAGGCCAGGCACAGTGGCTCACACTTGCAATCCCAGCACTTTGGGAGATTGAAATAGGAGGATCGCTTAGAGCCCAGGAGTTTGAGACCAGCCCTAGCAACATAGCAAGACCCCATCTCTAAAGAAAATTTAAAAATTAGCCAGGCAAGTGGTGCGCACTTGTAGTCCTAGCTGCTACGCAGGCTGAGATGGGAGGATTGCTTGAGTCTGAAAGGTCGAGGCTGCAGTGAGCTGTGGTCCCACTACCACACTTCAGCCTGGGCGACTGAATGACACCCTGTCTCAAAAAATAAAATGTGTTTCAGACCTAATCACTCAACACCCTGCTGCCCTTAGCCAACTCACTTGAGACATTTCAGATGGAAGGCAGCAGCGGGACAAGTCTCTGCAGCAACACCGGGTTTAGGTCCTGCCATTAACAATGCAAATTCAGGGAAGTGTCAGCTGATTTATTCAACAGCACCTTTGGCATGTCCTTGCACCCCACTCAGGTTCATCTATCATCCCCTGTCAGCCCTGGGAGCGGGCTGGATGGGCTACATGTGCTAACCAAGTTCCACTAATATTATCTCAGGGTTCTGGATTTATGGAGGCTTATTTCTTAATTTTTGGATTCCAATGATTAGAGTTATGAGATCCTGTCATAGTCCTGTAGGCTCCCACCCTCTTTCCAAATGTTTCTGTTTTCTTTACCAAAGAGCAGACAATTCATTTCCTTCTTTTTCAGCCTGCAGGGTCTGGCCCTGTCTGCCTCTCAGAGGGCACTGCCAGCCCCTACTCTGGCCCCTCTCCAGCCTCCAGTAGTGCAGCTGACCCCGGGACCTTTGCAATGCTTCTCCTTTCTCCTTGTATACCACTCCCCTTCCCACATTTCTCCATTTCCCAGCCTTTTCTCCCAGTTCAGTGAGTCTCCACTGGGGGTAATGTTGCCCTGCAGGGACATCTGGCAATGTCTGCAGGCATTTTGACTGTCACAACTGGGGCTCAGGGGTGGTGCTACTGGCATCTAGTGGGTGGAGGTCAAGGCTGCTGCTCGATTCTACAATGCACATGACAGCCTCCCCTGCCTTCAAAGAATGATCCAGCCCAAAGCATTAATTAGGGGTGAGATTGAGAAATCCTGCTCCAGCTAAGCAAATCCACCAGCTGAAACTCAAGGATCACTTTCTCTCCCAGGGAAGCTGGCTCAGAGGGCATTCTCCTGCCATCCTCACCCCAACACCACCACCATCACCACCCAAATGCACACCAGACTATGCCATTTTCAGGGCATACCTCTTCTTCCCTTTAGGGTACTTATCTTAGTTTGTCACCCATCACATTTCTGTGCTCTGTGTGATGAGTAGCTACCGCCACCCTCAAAGCTGCACAAGATTGGGGACTTCCTGCCGATCCTGTATCTGTGTCTGTGATAAAGTGTCTGTGTCTGTGATCAGCATTGGATCCCCAGAGCAGAGTAGGTTGCTTGATGCACAGTAGGTTCTCAAAAAACAATTGAAACAATCAATGAATCCTCCTTCTATGTCCTCTTTGGAGGGCCCACCAGATTCACGGCAGCCTCTATGACCTGATGGACTGAAACAGTGGGGAAAGGGTCAGCCTGTGTGTACCACTGGAAGCTGAGAGTGAGGGGTGAACACATCTGAATAAACTTCCTCACCCCTCTGTCAGCAAATATTTATTGAGGCACTTATTTTATGCCAGGAACTGTTGGATATTAATTGTACAGTCATGCACAGGATGGACATAAGTCTTGACCTCATTGAGCTTCGATCTTTTGGAAAGACAGTCATCAAATGAGTGATGAATGCTTCAAAGGGAAAGGAAATGGGGCTGTGGACACCCATGCTCGGAGAACGTAAACTTGTCTAGGTGGGAAGGATAAAAGGGCTCTCTTTTCTTCTTCCTCTTTTGTGTGGTCCCCCTCTTTGGCCTCTACCTCCCACCTCAGGGCTGGGATTAATGTGACCTATGTTCAAAATTATCTTTGGGAATCAGCTCCAAAGCAGGTAGGCACAACCCAAGGGTGTACAAGACAACTACTGGGATATAAATACAAAATATTAGATCTTGTTATATTTATTTTAATGTCATCCTTGCTTGAATTTTTATTTGGGAGTATGTTTTATAATCTCCAAATTGGGTCTGTAGAAGCAGACTCTGAAACATAGAGTTGCAGGCAGGTTTGTTGGGGAGTAGTCCCAGTTGGTACACTTGGGACTGTATCAACTTTCCACTATATGGAAGTGAGGAAGGCAGGACTGGGCATAGGGGAAAGCTGACCTAAAATGCACATGCAACAGAGGTCTCAACCAACCCTACAGGGAGCACCGGGGCTGTGATAGCCCTTGAGAGTGGTCCTGCAATGAGGCAATGGAATGGGGTCTTTATATCTCCATCAGACAGTCACTGGCTAGAAGCCACCATCTGGGAAGACATGGCCTTGGGTGAGCTGTTTATTATAGCCAAGGACAGTTTCCAATCAGGAATGTAGTTGTGAGGCTTTGGCAACAAATATTTCCAGTTGTTGGGAGGTGGTGGCATTAACTCTAAAGGGAGGGTCTAGACAGAGCACCACAGTGTCCACCACAAGAGTCTATTTCTACAGCAATACATGTGAATTTCACACAATTGTGCACACGAACATGCATGCACACACACACACTTCAAAAATTGTGTGTGTGTGTGCCCCAAAATGTTATGCTGATACGGGCATACCATATAGATAATTTGGTGACCACCAATTTAGAGTATGTGTACCCAATTGATAAAAGGACTTCTTTTTATCAGTCTACCCCCACTGTCCCATTATCATTATGGGCATCATTTCAAAAACGTTTCTCCCAAGCTGTTATAACAAATAATGCATTTATTCCCTCGTTTTGAAAATAATAAAAGACAAAGTGATAGAAAACAAGACAGAGAACAACCAAAACTAATTTGATCTGGAATTCTGATATGATTGTATTTTTGTTAGTGCAGTGGTTAGGAGTCTGGGTTTAAAACCTGGTGATCTGGGTTTAGATACCAGTTCTACTTACTATGTGAACTTGAGCAAGCTAGTTAATATGCCTCCTGCCTGTTTCTTCATCTATAAAACAAGGATTATAAAGCACCTATTTCATGGGATTATAATGAGGATTAAATGAACTAATACATTAAAGTGCTTAGGACAATGACTGAGACAGAGTAAGCACTCAATAGTTGTTACTCAACATCATTAGTCTACATGGCTTTCTTCCAGAAAAATGGAGGCTTGGGGCCCTTGAAACTATTATGGAGCTCTTTGTATCAGTTAAGAATAGGCTTGCCTGTGAGTGACAGAAAATTCAAAGCAAGAGGCAGAAGTTTATTTCCCTTTCATGGTAGGTTTTGCCAGCTGAGATGACAACCCCACAGTCTTGAAATACCATGAATCCTTCTAACTCTTAATGATCCTACCTCACAGTTCTATATAGCTGCTTCAGCCCCTGACATCACATCTGCATTCCAAGCCAGCTGGGAGGAGGAAGGCATGCTTCCTACCTTTAAGAACATTTCCTGGAAGTTGCACACCTGTTTCTGCATTCATTTTATGGACCAGAACTTAATCTTATAGCCAAGCTTAGCTGAAACTGAGTCTGGAAAACACAGTCTTTGTTCTGGGCAGCCACACATTCAGCTAAAACATGAGAGCAGCCTGTAGCTCAGAAAGAAGGACAGAGGAGGTATTAGAGAACAGTTAGCAGTCTCTGCCAAATGTCTTGACTTCGCTCTTAACATCAGAAGGGCAGGAAGGCACAGCCCATTACTGACGATGCTTCACTGATAACTAACATTGAATCCATAACAACTGAACTATTCTTTCCTTTGGTCTGGAGCTGAACTCAGTGATCCCTTGGAGCTCACCTTTGGCATGGTACCTGGAACAGATTCTAACTAAACCACCAGTTGAAGGCCTTCTCCTCACTTGCTCCCTTAAGGGACCTCTTTCTTCTGCAGGGGCTTTCTAATCACACAACCCCTATAGGTCCCTGAATCCTCTAAATTATTCTACTTGTTCTCCCTCACCTGACCATTTCCCTTCTTTGGCCTTTAAGTTGGTTTCAGCCATTCCTTTTCATCCAGTTTTCAGTGTTGTGGTCATTTTTCCAGTCTCAAGATGGAGAGGTCTTAGAATGGCTGTGTTTCAGGAGAGGAGGGAACAGACAGATGTGTTCACGGCATAGGGGTCATCTCCTATATCCTGTTACGCAAGGCCATCTCAGTGTCTTGCCGCTTTGAGGTTCTTTTCACCAAAAGCTGCCTCTCTAGCCCAGCTGAGTGTAATGCCAGCCCCAGAAGGAGGTAGTGGTGTAGGGGTGGGTTGTGTCTTAGGACAGATTCCCCACTTCCCCTTCATGGACCAGTAAGGACTCCTCCTGGGAGCAGAGCACACGGTGCCAGCGAGACCCAGGTTACTCATGCAGCCCCTAGAGGGCAGTAGACTTTATTCCTCACCAAGGCCAGGCAATTAATTGCCTAGCCCTGCCAACACTTGCCTGATCTTTTACAACTTATCACTAAAGGGAAAGGCAACTAAGAGTTACTGGGCATCTACTGTGTGCCAGGAATTGTGTCAGGGATTAAACTGGTTCATCAAATCCTAACAACAGCCCTGCAAGGTGGGGGAGTTTAACTCCATTTTACAAATGAGGAAATCAAAGACCAGAGAAGTTGAGTAACTTACCCAAGGCTATAGATCTAGACAGTGGTAGGACCAGGGCTGGAACTCAGGTCTGATGCCCAGACTATGTTCTTTATCCTATGTGAGTTGTCTCTCATTAAATGCCTATGATTAGTCAGTGGTATGGAGAGTGGGGTACGGAGAATCAACACAATGATTGCAACGAATATTTACTAAGCTTCTACTAAGTGTCAGGTACCAGGGATACAAAGATGGATAAGACATGGTCCTCAAGAAATGTCAGTTTAGCCAAGAATACAGTCATGGACATGGATTACTTCAGGTCAGTGTATTAAAGGCAAAGATCTTATACTCAGCAGCATAATCCATGCTTGGGTAGGAATTTAAGAGAGGGAACAGGAGGAATCACAGGAAGCTTCCTGGAAAGGACCATCTCTGAGCTGAGTCTTAAAGGGTGAATTTGAGTAGACAGGTAAAGAATGTAAAAGGCATTTCAGGCAGAGGACACAAAACATGCAAAGGTCAGGAGGTAGGGCCAGTGTAACATACCAGCCATAAACTCTGTATGTATAGGCTCCAGTGTAGCATTTGAGTATACACCCAGTAAGCATTTTTCACCAAATAAATGCATTCTTCTCCTGCAATGGGTAGAAACGCACACACACACACGCGCGCACACACACACACACACACCCCAAAAACCTTTCTGGTCACTCTGTTAATTTGTCAGTCACATTCTTCTTGTCTTTTCTCCTGCCTCAACCTGGCTCCCACTTCTGCCTCCTCCCCTGTTCTCAGATTCTCTATGTAGAATGTTCTCCTTTTCACCAGCAGACTTTTTTTGCCATAGTCCTGAAACTCTGTTTTGCTTGCATTCATTGGAAGCCAAATGAATGTTACACTTCTTGGAGTTCTGCTGAGATGTTGGGGCGCCGAAAGCCAGCGTCCGGAGTGAGTGAGGTCTTCATAGAGACTTCAGGTTTAAGGAAGACTGAGCCCATCTGCTTCCTCCATCCTTCCCAAACCTGATTCCCAAGCAGCACTGGTGTCAGCACAGCCTATTGAGGAGCTTTGCCTCCCATTGGCTCCCAGATTTTAGTTGCCAGTGCACCTGGAGGAGAAGAAGGGTGTTGGTCCTCAATTCCCTCCAGCCTCATGTTGCTGTGGTCTTTATCCACGCCTCCGTGCTGGGTCCCAGCCTCTTGATTTCCCTTTCTCCACTTACTCCAGGCCTGCCTCCCCCATCCCCAGAAACAGTGTAACCTATACTTAGAAAATTAAGTTTTACAGGTTTCAGTCAGGGGCAGGAATTTCTAAGGGTGGGATTTTAATATCAGCGTTCTAGTTGTTCTCCCAGCATTTCTTGGGTTGGGGGCCTCCCCTAGCACCCCTGAAATAATACAAGCCTGTTAAGGCAGTGGAGCTATATAGACTTGGGTAAATAACTCTATCCTCACACAAACTGGAGTTCAAATATGGGCTCTGCTACTTCCTGGCTCGGGGACTTCAGCCAAGGAGCTGAAACTCTCTGAGCCTCTGTATTCTTGTCTATAAAGCAGGGATAATAGCACCATGATGTAAAGCACTTGGAGTGGATACCATTATTATAACACCCCTTGCTCGTTTGTAGGCACTGCTTGCTCATTTATTTATTTATTTTTTGAGACCGAGTCTTGCTCTGTCGCCCAGGCTGGAGGGCAGTGGCGCAATCTCGCAATCTCGCAATCTCACAATCTCGGCTTGCTGCAAGCTCCGCCTCCCGTGTTCACGCCATTCTCCTGCCTCAGCCTCCCGAGTGGCTGGGACTACAGGCGCCCGCCACCTCACCCGGCTGATTTTTTGTATTTTTTAGGAGAGACGGGGTTTCACCGTGTTAGCCGAGATGGTCTCGGTCTCCTGACCTTGTGATCTGCCCACCTCGGCCTCCCAAAGTGCTGGGATTACAGGCGTGAGCCACCACGCCCGGCCACATTGATTCATCTGACACAATTTTGTTAAGAGCAAAGTCTTTTTATAATTTAAAGCATATCAGGGAGTAATCAAATTTCCTCCTTAAAATAAATTTTAAAATGTTCAACCTTTTCTATTCTCTTTGGAAGTAACACCTTAATACATTAAGCATGCACAGCAGAGAGTAAGCTTCATTTCAATACATCTGCCTACTCTACTTCAATTTAAGGCAATATGTTGTGGGATGAATTGCTTTGGCTGGAAAGTTTCACCCAGTAACCTTCTTTCCTCGAACAAATTACAGTTCCTCTCCTCTGGGTCAATTTTAGTTGAGTGCTACAACCGCTAATGATTTCCAGAGAGAGCTATCGTAATTACTTTAAATCATTTTGTTTTTGCCATAGTTGTACATACTAATTTCCGGTAGTCCCCAGACACATATCTGAAATTCATAACTACATGGATTTTTTTCCATCTTTTTCTATTTATCAATTAAAACTAGTTTACAAAGGGGACAAGAACACGTTATTATTAAGAGGGAAACCACTGCATTTTAAAGAATTACTATTATTTAAGTCAGTAGCATTTTTCCAGGGCCAGCAATGCAGCCTCCTCTTTATTGTAATGTAGCTGTTGTGTTCCCCCTCTCATTAAACTTCAGCTAAGGAGAGGCATGGCTTTATTGTTAAGGCACCTAGTTCAATGTTTTCTTCTATGTGGTAGGAATTGTCACATCAAAATATAAAGAAAAAAAAACACCCTCAATTGTAACAAAATCTGTTTTCTTGGAAACAGTTTTTACAATTTTGCAAAGGGATGACTTTGTTGCTTTATAAAACAACTTTCCAATACAAAAGCTATTAGCCCAAACAAACCAATGTTTCTACTGCTAAAATGGTTACAATTAAAAATGAGCAAAAATCCAGCGCAAGTCCTGACATTCTGAGACTCTGAGACAATTCAAGGGAATGTCCAACAATGACAATAAAAATCAAGACATCTTGGGCAATGGAGTGAAGCAGAGATGATGTACCATGAAGTGACGAGGTCATCATAAGTCAATGTCTCCACAAACATCTCTGAGGCAGGAGAGCTCAGTGATATATATACTCCCTTGGTTCTCTCCTCTTATTCCCTTACTTGGACTCATAAACCTCTTTAAGACATCATCTACCTCCTCTAGAAGTAACTGAGACTTTGGGAGATAAGTGGGGCATAAGTTCAGAGATAGTGGCTTCAAGCAAATATCCGAGGCAGGAGTCAGGGGGACCCCCTCAATCTTGCTGGTGATCTCTGCAGTGACCACCACAAAGTCCTGCTAGTAGCCATCAAATTTAGGCAATGGGGAAGCTCCAGACTGACTGGCCCAAGCCAGAGCCTAGGCTGGGGCAGTGGCTATGCAGGGTGGAATCCTTGGGAGACACCCTCAAGAGCTGAGCCCATTTGACAAATATTGACTGGCTACTGTGTGTCAGATGATTTACAGACCCTAAGTGTGACCAAAAGATTCTCTGGAGGTCCCTGGAACTCTTTCAAGGGGTCCACACAGTCAGAATTCTTTTCATAACAGCAAGCCACTGTCTGTTTTGTTCACTTATTCTGTCATGAGTATACAGTGAAGTCTTCTAGAAGCTATGTGATATGTGACAGCATCATTGGTCTAACAGCATGTGTGCTTGTGCATTCCTGTTTTAAATTTCCTTATTTTAATTTTGAATACAGTAAATATTGGTAGATACAACTCACACCAACAAAAATGCTTTGAGATCCTCAGTAATTTTCAAGAGCATAAAGGGATCCTAAGAGCAAGATGTCTGAGAACCTTTAGTTTAATGCTATGGTTTGGTTATAGTTTGTTTCCACCAAATCTCTTGTGGCAGTATTGGGAAATGGAGCCTAGTGGGAGATGTTTAGGTCGTAGGGGATGACTCCTCATGAATAGATTAATGTCCTCTCTTGGGGGTAAGTGAGTTCTCACTCTATTAGTTCCCAGGACAGCTGGTTGTTATAAAGAGCCTGGCACCTCTCACTTCTCTCTCTCTTGCTGCTTCTCTGACCAGGTGATCTCTGAACAGGCTGGCTCCTCTTCACCTTCCACTATGAATGGAAGCATCCTCTGGCCTTCACCAGATGCAGATACGCAATCTTGAGTTTTTCAACCATCAGAATCATGGACCAAATAAACTCTTTTTCTTTATTAATTACCCAGCCTCAGGCATTCCTTTATAGCAACACAAAACAGACTAAGATATTTAGTGTACAGTAAATTCTGTTTTCCAATCAATCTTTGGCATATGACTATGTTTAATCAAAAAAATTTGAGATCATATTATAGGTATACTTTGTATTTGTATAAACAACTGTGATAACATTTCTATGAGCCAGGCACTGCTCCAAGTACTTTCTCACAGTAACCCCTTGAGATAGAAATTATTGTAATCTCCACTTTAAAAAATTAATTAATGTTCATTGCCTTGTTCAGGGTTACACAACTAGGGAAAGACAGAGTTGGAATTTAAGCCAAGGCAACTTCAAGGCATAGTATTTCAACATCTGGACCACATGTTCCACAATTTATGTACTCATTTTATAATTTTTGGGCATATAAGTTTTTAATTTTTCACCAATATAAAATAATACTATCTAAATGTCCTTGAATATACAGCTTTGTTGGGATCATAGATTATTTCTTTGTAATCAGTTCTTAGGAATGAAATTATTGGGTTGAGGACATATCAATTCTTTTCTGAATTATGAGACACATCACCAAATGATCTTACAAAATATATACTCCCATGCATATTTCCACCCCAAATGTATACTCCCATGCATACTTCCACCCCAAATGTATACTCCCATGCATACTTCCACCCCAAATGTATACTCCCATGCATACTTCCACCCCAAATGCTTGATTCTTGTGTAATTAATCCTCAGAGGTATTTTTACAAACATGAAGAAAATAGAAAAATATCTCCTATGCATTTTGAAAATCTCTAGGGAAGTCAAATACCATTTAAAAATATTTTTCAAAGATTTATATTTCTCTTAGTGTAAATTGTTTACTCCTTTTTATGATTTTTTTTATTTGACGAGAACGATCTGATTTGTATGCGCATATTCATGAGCTTATGCCTAAAAGTGAGTTTTGTCCACATCAGACTGATCAGTTAGACACTTAATCTAATGATAGTAACATCCGATAAAAGTATGTGGAACTCCTTTATGGGACTTACATGCAAAATAGTTTATAAACCACATAAGAAAAGAGGAAAGTCTTTGTATAAAGCTTTGTTATCAGCTTTAAAAAATGTTATCTGTATTTAAGAAAAACACACAACAATGCTATATTGCTCATTCATCTTATTTGCCAGGTTGGATCCAAATAACTTTTTGGCTGTCTGCTAGTATCGAGTCTACTCTTAAGGCACTAGGAGTTATCATTACAGAAGTTATCTGTAGTGGACACTGTGGCTGTCCTGGCTTGTTCACTCACCCCCAGGAGCCATGAGTAAAGTCTACTAATGACCTACAGCTGTCCTTCTTCATAGACTTCTCTGCTGAACAAGGGTGCCTGCCCACCAGGTTCTTACCCCCAGAGAGCAGCCAGCCAGTAGCCAATGACTGACACAGGGATACAAAAGGCTGACATCTTTCCCTCAAGGATGCCCAACTGTGTGCTGCAATTTGTGCTCCAGAGCTTTCTACTGGACCAGACTGATGCGGGTCTTCAGCTGAGACCACATCCTTACTTAGCTTTTCTTCCCTTGCTATATTCTGCTTCCCTTACTTCCAATGTGTTGAGAACACTTTTCCAGTAAAGTTTACAAGAATCTCCACCTCAAACTCTGCTTTTAGGGAAGCCTACCTAAGAGTTGGTGTTAATAGTGGTCATAGGAAATGGACTCTAAGGTATGGGATCCTGGGGTTGGATCACTCACTGGCTGGATGACAATGAGGACCCCTCCTGGCTGTAGATAGAGTATTGATACTCTCTGGTATGCTGTACCTTGGCTAAGAACTTCACGATGGTAATCTGAGGAAGGATGCAGGTAGAACAGAATGCACTGCTTAGTACAATGTGTCTGGCATTTGAGAGGTATGGATCAAATAGAAAATTTAGGACTGTGGAACTGGGAGATTGGTGTTAAGTGCCTGATTCATTGAAAAGAGAAAATGCAAAGCTCAAATGTATTAACCAGCAATTTTAAACAGAGAACCCCTTCGATGGCACTTAGAGACACTCATCTTCTATAGCCAGACAGTGGACAGAGCTGAAGGGCAAGCAGATTGCTTTTCCAATGGTAAGGAAAGCAGAACTTGAAAACAGGTTGAATTCTTAGCTTAGGTAAATATCTTATGTGAATGTCAAGAACCTGATAGGAAAAGAGTGGGGCCCTAAGACAGGATACAGATATTGGGGTGGTGCACTTGAGAACCTTAGAACCCCCAGATTTCAGATTTCTCTGTACCTTCTTGGCATGCATAAATGGCCCACGTCCCATGTTGGAAGATAGAGCCCCCCTCCATTTTCTAGATAATACTGAGATATCAAATAAGGCAGATGCTTTATAATGTCTTATCTTCTTAGGATCAGTCATCACATTTTCTTCTGGACACAAGACTTTTTAAATTAGGGTCAAATCTCACCAAGTACTAGAGAGGTACCAGGCCTGCAAGGGGAGGAGAGAAATTATATTCCAAAGGAGGTGCAGGAATGGGTTCATGTATACTAGCAGGAACTGGATGAGTATGCCTAGAAGTGGATCATGAGGATTCTGGATGAAGGTGGGAAGATAAGGGAACGTTTGTCAATGTAGGGTTAAGGGCCTCAGGAAATATGCCTAATATACTGATGGGGTGGTTGTTAGTAGCTTAGAAAAAGTGATCGGTTGCAATAAATGAGATAGAGATGCTAGATTGCCTGGAAGACTGAGAAGGAAGGGATTAAAAGTCTCAGAGAACTGAGTATGCTAGAATGGGTCAACTATATAATACTGGAAAACTCACCAGCTATGTTCCACTATTTACCAAGGTGAAAAGGAATGCACTGGGAGTGGCTGAGGGTGGATACCAGGACTACTGAGAAGCGCTATAGAGGCTTTATCTTTAGGCTGGGACTGACAGTAGAAGATGCTATTCCAGAACCAGGCTCCCTGAAGTCAATGAGAATAATTGGGCCTTGGCATAGCAGAGGCCAGGTGGGAACCCTTAACCATCAGAAGTAAGGTGGATATAATTACTATAACAGGCAGCAATATTGAAATGACATCCAAGGAGGCCTGACCTACAGGTATCAATGGAAGTGGTTAATGGGTCATATTGTTCCTAGGGGCAAGGTAGATTGTAGCTAATAATATTCACTTAAAGTGTAAAATCAAATGAGATTAAGAGTAGATGAACAGAAGGCTGAGGTCAGCTATCCCAATAGAAAACAGAATCTCTTGCCCAGTTTCTAGACCTAAGTCAGTTCTCAGATCCAAAACCCACTGACTGCAGAAAGGTTGGGTCCCTATGATATGGTTCAGCTGTGTCACCATCCAAATCTCATCTTGAATTTGTAGCGCCCATAATTCCCACGTGTTGTGGGAGGCACCCAGTGGGAGATAATTGAATCATGGGCGCGGTTTCTTCCATTCTGTTCTCGTGGTAGTGAATAAGTCTCATGAGATCTGATGGTTTTATAAGGGGAAACCCCTTTCACTTGGCTCTCACTTCTCTCTTGCCTGCCGCCACGTAAGATGTGCCTTTGCTCCTCTTTTGCCTTCTGCTGTGGTTGTGAGGTCTCCCCAGCTACGTGGAAATGTGAGTCCATTAAACCCCTTTTTCTTTATAAATTACCCAGTCTGGGGCATGTCCTTATTAGCAGTGAGAATGGACTAGTACAGTTCCCATGTGAAAAGACAGTGCAGCATCTTAACAAGTATATACCAGAGTGATTCAGCAGGTCCTTCCCCAAAGGGACCCGTGGCTATACACTAAGGAAAAGGAATACCCAGTTCTTTCAGATCCTGTAAGAACAGGTCAGAGATGATCCTGATACATGAGAACCCGAAGTGCTTTCATGACCGCTTTTATGCAAGTCAGGTAACAAGTGGAATTCTGACCCAGGTTTGTCTCACAGTTGATAAACTGAGGCCATGGATCCACCCAGTGATCATGACCCCAGCTCCCGAATGTGTAAGTGAAATGAACATTCTTAGCAGTTGGTAGAACACTTACATTGGTTCTTTGACCTGTAGTGTAAAAGCAATTTTAATACAAAAGGCCATGTGAAAATCCCCAACACTTCACCCTTTGGTCAAGATAGGATATGAAACTGCTCAGCATCCTAGAGGGGATGGCATATTGGTGCTACTCTTGAACACATAAAGGATGTAGGAGTGGTGGGTCCCACAATATCCTCATTTAATATATCAGTCTGGTCCCTAAAAAAACTGGATCATAGGGGAAAATAATGTACTGCTACAAACATGGCCAAGCAATTCCCCCAGTTGTAGCTGTTTTTCACTAGAGCAGATTTACATATCCTCTTATCCATAATATTAAGCTATTACCTAGCAAATATTTTAAATGCCCATCAGAAATAAGGATCAGAAGCAGTTGATGTCATATGCAATGAACAACAATATACATTCAGAGTTTTGCTTCAGGGCTATGTTTGTTTCCTGCCTTCTCTATCACAAAATAGTCCAAAGAGACCTAGACCATCGGATGATTATGCAGAACTTTACATTGGCCCACTATATTTGATGTCATCATGTTAACCAAGACAGATGAGAGGTGGCAAATTATCTGAATGCCTTGGCAGGATACATATGCTTCAAGGGATAGCATTTGTACAGAAAAACACTAAAAAGATTCAGGGGTTCACTACATTGGTAAAGTTTTTAGGGGTTTAGTGATCTGAGCATGCTGGGTTATGGGTTATCCTGCGCATGCTGGGTTATCCTATCTAAAAAGTTTTTGTGCTTTACACCTTACACAAATAAGAAAAAAGCACAATGCTTGACAGGCATCTCTGGGATTAGGAGGTAGCATACCCCATACCAGAATACTGATCTTTGTGTGGGGTGACCCAGAAGAATCCTAAATTGTGTGGGGTCTGGAACACTTCTCCAGTAAATCTCTTAAACTGGGATTCCCATCTCAGGCTGTGCTTCTAGGGAACCTGACCTGAGACAGGTGCTTCAGAAGAGACCAGGTTGTTTAGAGCTAGGAGACAGGACATCTGGGTCTTAGTTCTATTGTGTTTTTTCTGTCTGAATGACCGAGGCATGTTATTTTGCTCTCCAGGCTTCCATGTTCTTATTTGTAAAATGTAGAGTTTGTGTTGGTTCAGCATTTCTTAACTTTCTTCCATCAGATAACAGACATGACAGATAAGATTTATATGCATGACACACTCCCAAGGGTGTGTCCCTCTGCACCCATAAGAGCAGCTGCATGTTACTTGCAGTTCCCAGCAGGCTGGCTATAACTCCACCCCTCTTTTCTTTCCCACTCAGGAAAGGATATGGGAGTGCAGAGTGATAAAAGTGAAATCATAGGGTATGGACAACCTTGAATATGTTCTAGTTTGCTTTTTAAAACATCATTCACAATCTTTCATATTTTAATGTGTTTTTAAAAATCATTTTAACAAACCTCACTATGGGTGTGTCTTGACAACATAGTTCAAAACAAGTGGTTAAAAATACTCATTAAGGTTACTTTCTGTCTCCAAAGTTGAAATTCTGAAAACTAGTCCCCACGAAAGGACTTCTGAAATCTTTGCTTGACAGTGCCCCTGTGATACCTGGAAGCAAGAGCACTCCTTTGTATACAGAAGTTTGATAAGCTGAATATGTATCCGATAAGAGCTTCATTCAGTCAATTACCTCCTGTTTACTGATTGCCTACTTTTGCACTATTTGTAAGATTCCAGAATTCCAAAATTTGCTTACTTGATTCAAATTTAGTGTCTTTATAGAGGCTTTTCAAGAAATTCAGATTAATGAGTGTCAAAAGACAAAAGGATTCTGTCGTCAAAGGAGTTTGGATAAATTAAGGTTAATCAAATGTCTTTGCTGCAGAACTTAGGTCCTTGAATCCGTTAAGATGCTTTGGGAATCTCCAGGAGACACATTTAGTCTGTGATGTTTTCCCAAGGTTTTGAACATGAAACCCCATAGAATAAATGCTCAAGGAACACACTTTAGGAAAAAAAAAAAAAAAAATGGGCTTTACAGCAATATTAGTTTTCAATGGTTCCCAAGTAGTTTGAGATAATTCTGCAGTGATACTATCCATGCTGGCTTACCAACCACCAAGAGAAGTATGCTCCTGAGTGATATACAGTGTTGTCTACTCAGTATGTCTTACTCCTTTTCCCATCCACTGTCCAGATTCCCCCAAAGCAAACAGTAGCTCCACTCTAGAAAGTATATTGCTACCCTTCACAGGTACTGACAGGCTTTTTGTGAGAAAGTGAACCAGAGGTCATAAGATCCAGTTCTGCCCCAAAATAAGACCACACGTCTACAACTATCTGATCTTTGACAAACCTGACAAAAACAAGGAGTGGGGAAAAGATTCCCTATTCAATAAATGGTGCTGGGATACCTGGCTAGCCATATGCAGAAATTGGACCCCTTCCTTATACAATATATAAAATCAACTCAGACAGATTAAAGACTTAAATGTAAAACCCAAAACTATAAAACCCGGAAGACAACCTAGGCAATACAGGACATAGACACAGGCAAAGATTACATAATGAATACACCAAAGACAATTGCAACAAAAGCAAAAATTGACAAATGGAATTTAAACTAAAGAGCTTCTGCACAGCAAAGAGCAAAAATAAAAAAACTATCAACAGAGTATGTAGACAAGCTACAGAATGGGGAAAAAAATTTGCAAACTATGCATGTGACAAATGTCTAATATCCAGCATCTATAAGGAACTTAAATTTCCAAGCAAAAAACAACTTCATTAAAAAGTGGGCAAAAGACATGAACAGACACTTTTCAAAAGAAGACATACATGTGGCTAACAGTCAAATGAAAAAAAGTACAACTGATCATTAGAGAAATGCAAATCAAAACCACAAGGAGATACCATCTCACACCTGTCAGAATGGCTGTTATTTAAAAAGTCAAAAAATATTAATACCAGATGCTGGTGAGGGTGTGGAGAAAAAGGAACACTTGAACACTGTTGGTGGGAGTGTAAATTAGTTCCACCATTGTGGAAGACAGTGTGGCAATTCCTCAAAAACCTAAAGACAGAAATTCCATTCAACCCAGCAATCCCATTACTGGGTATATACCAAAAGGAAAATAAATTTTTCTATTATAAAGACACATGCACATGTATGTTTATTGTAGCCTTATTCACAATAACAAAGACATGGAATCAATGTAAATGCCCAAAAATGGCAGACTGGGTAAAGAAAATATGGTATGTATATACTACGTAACACTATGCAGTCATAAAAAACAATGAAATCATGTCCTTTGCAGGGATATAGATGGAGCTGGGGCCATTATCCTTAGCAAACTAACACAGGAACAGAAAACCAAATACCACAGGTTCTTTCTTATAGGTGGAAACTAAATGATAATAACACATGGACACATAGTGGGGAACAACACATACTGGGGCTCTTGGAGAGTGGAGAATGGGAGGAGGGAGAGCATCAGGAAAAAAAACTAATGGGTACTAGGCTTAATACCTAGGTGATAAAATAATCTGTACAACAAATCCCCATGACACAAATTTACCTGTGTTACAAACCTGCACATGTACCCCTGAACTTGAAATAAAAGTTAAACAGAACAACCCCAAACATCTAGTTCTGGACCTTGCTCTGACACTAAGTAGCAAGGTGACCAGGGATGGGAGACTAAGAATTATATTAATGAAATGCAATATTTAAAATAAAAATAGTTGTGTTTGTGAAATGTGATGATGTTTTTTGTTCAGAGGTTTTTTTTTTCTTTTTTTTAGAGACAGGCTGATCTCAAATTCCTGGCCTCAAGCGATCCTCCCACTTCAGCCTCCCAAAGTGTTGGAATTACAAGCATGAGACACCATGCCTGACCGAGGGATATATTTTTTAAAAGAAAGTCAAGCAACTACCACATTTCCAGGTACATAGTCTGTGAGCATCTTAAAGATGAGAACCTGGAAAGTAATATTAATTGTCCCATTTTTAAACATTCTATGCCTTAAATACGCTAAGTATTTTTCTTTTTTCTTTCTTTCTCTCCTTTCTTTCTTTCTTTCTTTCTTCTTTTTCTTTCTTTTTTTTTGAGATGGAGTCTCGCTCTGTCGCCCAGGCTGGAGTGCAATGGCATGATCTCAGCTTACTGCAACCTCCGCCTCCTGGGTTCAAGCAATTCTCCTGCCTCAGTCTACTGAGTAGCTGGGATGAGAGGTGGACACCACCACGCCTGGCTAATTTTTGTATTTTTAGTAGAGATGGGGTTTCACTATGTTGATCAGGCTGGTCTTGAACTCCTGACCTCGTGATCCACTCACCTCAACCTCCCAAAGTGCTGAAGTATTTTTCATTCAGATCTTTGCTCATATGCTACCTCATCAAAGAGGGCTTTCCTAACTATCTTACTATATTTTATCAAATACTTTCCCTGCCATCCCTCTCTATCCCCGATCAGATTTATGCTTTATAGACTGTATCACTGCCCAACATTTTATTCTATTATATTCCTTCTTATTGTCTATCTCCCCAACTGGAACTTAAGCTCCATGAAGACAGATATTTTGTATGTTTTGTTCTCTGTTGTATCCCTAACACCTAGAATAGTGCTTGGAACATTATGGATCCTCAATAAGGTATTTATACAAGGAAGTAATCAATGAATGATCTTGTAGAATTCTAACCACAACCCTATGAGCTAAGTCTGTTATTGTCTTCATTTGGTAATCAAGAAGACCAGGCCACAAGGAGGTTATGTCACTTGCTCAAGGAGATAGCATGAAGGAGTAGGGCCTGTATTCAGATCCAGGTCTGACTTCACAGCTTCAGCTACCAGGCAATACAGCCTTTCAATGAATACATCGTTGCTTCTCAGAGGTTGGATCTGTGCTCCCCCCAGGAAGGGGGCTCATTAAAGTGTAGATTATTGGTGTTTACCTGATATAGTGAAACAGAATGGGTGGAGGGAGAGTAAACGGTAAGGAAAGGGATGAGGTGAAAAGAAAAGAACCATCTGTCACAGATACCAATTCCCAAATGGATGAGTCTGGCTCCTTGACTCCTGTCTAAACCCTCCCAGGGAGAAAGAGATGCAGAAGCAGCTGTTTTCACAGCAGACTCCATGAGATCTGGGATGCTTTGATGCCCAGGTAGGAAGATAAACACCAATTTGGCTCATTTTGAGTTACTGGCTCTGTGACTACCAAAAGACACAGCTCTAGCTGATACCAGAATTATTGTGAAGGGCATGGAGGGACTCTCAGGTATCAGACTTCAACACAGAGGCTGGAGTGGAAAACAATAAGGCTTTGTACAAATGCCTATGAAACATCACCTAGGACTCCCAGAAAGCCTTGGAAAGTGGGCAGAATTTGCCAGAATCTGAGTTTCCATGTTTAAATAATTTGGGCAAGTGCTAGCTACTGACATTAGAATTATTATGGTGATTGTGATTTCATTAATAGCTACAAATATTATTTTTCCTCTTTTAAGGTCTTTTTTCTTTGTGTGGTTGTATCTGGGGTGGTTCTGCTCCCTTGAGCCATGCTGGTCTACTGGGCTTTCCCCCTCATGTGAGCCAGAAGGGCAAGACCAAGGTGCAATATTAATCTTTTGTTCTCAGGGACTATCTGTATTTCCCTGGTGGTTTTAAACAGAAAACACACACAGACACACACACACGCACATACACACACACGCCTTGAATTACAAGTACACAGGAAGATTCAGAATCAACTCTGAAGTCCCACCTCCTAGTGCTCTCTCTCTTTGGACATGGGTGAACTGCAGAGAGAGAAAGGAGCCTTTTGTCCTTCCATTGGTCCAGGCCCAAGCATCTTGCTGTGCCTAAATTCCACGCAGTGTCACAGGATTTGAGTGAAGTTGCCCTTCATTTCTAGTAGCCAAGTTTTCTTGAGAGGCCGATTCTGCGTATTGGGCTGTTAACCCGCCACTCCTTTATTTACATATCAGTTAGATGAAGTTCACCCACTCAGATTGTGAAACACCTTTCATTGTTTTTGGCGAGTCACTCTTCAGGTGCAGTTAAGAAGTCTTCATTCTGGGGGGTTCAGAAGTGTTTCATACTAATGTCAACCCCATTGTTATGGCCCTAAATAAAAACCATGACCTGAGAGATGAGAAAAAGTCCCAATAGGTGAGGTAAGTAATTAAACAAGTGACTGCATTTTATTGTGTAAATTACACTACATTTACTGTAAAGCTAAACTGCCAATAACCTTTATAAAGTCTCAAAGGCAATGACTTAACCATGAATAGTGAGTTCCAAAGATGCAGAACAGAACACGTTTGTCCTTTAAGTGCTATTGGGCAAGAGAAACTAGATTTGAAAAAGGCAGCTTTCCCAGTCTCCAGTCACTGAAGATTTGGCTTGGCTTCAGAGGTGGAATTCTGGTTTCCCCCAAAACCTCCCCAGTACTAAGTTATGCAAATCTTAGGTGTAGCAAGAGTTAGGCATGAAATCAACTGCAACTGTGGACTGTTAGTAGGTTACGTGCGACTTGGTAGAATGTTCTTTCTCTTCTTCTGGGCCATTTTGCTCCTTATTTCCCTGGATATGATAGGCATGTGATGATCACTCTCAGACCTATGTGTTTACGGAACTGCAGGGAGCACCACAACCATAGAATACAATTCAATGTTGCCCCCTAGAGTTCGACAATACACCAACCCTGATGCCTTTATAATGGGGCCATTCATTTGTCTGCCAAAAATAATGTCTATAGCTGGTTGGATATTCCATTCTAGCATGCTTTTCTTACCATCTGGTTCAGGTTAAGTGATTCTCTTAGCCTCAGTTTTTTATCTTTTCCTGTTCTTCATTCAGATTGGGAGCATTCATCCAGTACCAAGGGTTGTGATATGCAACATACGTCACAATGAAGACTGGTGGGGAGTGAAAGAAAGACTATTTTCTAAGCTTTTCTAAACAGGCTGGAGCATTTGATCTGAAAAAGGTGTGAGATCTGGCTTTGTGATAGAAAGTAGTGTTTTGGATCCCAGATCTTGCACTGAGATGAAATAAGGGCATGGTGTTCCTTGCAGGTGATGGAAAAAGGCAATCTGTGCCCCCATATTCTCCAACCTAAATAGGCTGGTTTCTTTCAGCAGGCCTTTACTTACAATAACAGCTGGTTTCTTTTGGAAGCATGCATCCAACTAATCCTCCACACAGATACTTGGCTTCAACAGGGAAAATAAGTTTGCCATGTTCGGTATTAAACTTGATTGTACTTGCCTCTAGGCCTTTAAACAAGCAGGGTTACTTTATCCATTAGGTTCTCTAGGCATAGTGCCTAGGCTGGGGCCCAAGAACATTTCAAGAGATGGTTAAAATACTGGAGACCTGGAGAAGAAAAATAAATAAATATTTCGATTCCATTGAACAATGTGATATCAAAATTTTTAAATGTGTAGTGACATAGCCACAAATTATGACATAGGCCAGTTTCATCAATTATTAAATTCAGTATTCATAAACATCTCATTATCGTTGTAAGCAATTTGTGGATTAGTTTTTCTCACTTGAAACACCTTATGGGTACCCAGTGATTGCTAAGAAATCATAACCAATTGTGAATCAAAGGAATTACTAATACAAAAATAATTTGAAAACCAAATTAGAAAAAATTTTTTTCTAATTTGCCCACAAATTATATTGACCCCAAGTTATATTGGATGTGTGTGCATTTGAATATGCCTCATAAGATTTGGGAGGAGCTGCCTAGGACTTAGGGACCCCCAAGTGTTCTCAGTAAGGGTCATTTCCTTTCCCTGGGATACTGTCTGTAATTCTCTCCATAGCTCATATTCTTTCTCTACTTTAAACTTTTAAAGGAAATTCCCTTTTCTTTATTCTAATCCACTGGGCTCCTTGACTATTTCTTTAGCAACCAAATGTAGAGAGACTTCACATTTGCTTGTGTTGTGGACAACTTACATTCCTATATTTTTATTTTTGGGGCCTTTCTTGAATCTATTATATGTATTTATGCTATATTTCAACTAAAGTGAGATACTTGGATGGAAAATCATTTATTTATTCATTCATTCAATGAAACTACCATGTGTTGGGTGCTAAAGTTGAGTAAAGCAAAATACTTGGCTTCTTCTTTCAATACATTCACAGTCTAGGAAAGAAGGTAGGCAGGAAAGCAGATAAATTGCTGTACAATTGCCTCCTGGCTGTTGACTATCTGTTGCTCAGACTGCTTCTGCATTCAACAAGTTTTTATTTATTTAATAAGCATTTGCTGTGTGTCAGCACTAATCTCAACGCAGATGCTGTTTGACACTCTTATGAATTTATTTCTCAAAGCAGTCCTATGAGGCATTACCATTATCCCCATTTTGCAGATGAGGACATTGAGGCACAGAGAAGTTGAGTAATTTGCTCAGGGTCCTTTACACAACAAATAAGTAGCAGAGGTGAAATTTGAACGCAGCCAGCCTGGCCCCAGAGCCCATACTGCTGGCTCGTAGGTTATGAACTAAACCATGTGATCAGTACTAGTGGGGTTCAGAAAATGTTTCATAACAAATTAGGCACAGTTCAGATGAAATAGGCAGGGAAGTCTCCACTAAGGAAGTGATATTTCAATTGCTTTGTATGAGCAGAAATTTGTCCAACAGGTACATTTGGAGTACAGGATTAAGGAAAGGCACTCCAAGTAGAAAGAAGAGCCTATGCCACAGTCTGTATAGCTAAAACAAACAGATGACAGTATTTGTTTTGAGAAATGCAAATAGTGTATGTGGCTGGAACTTACTTTGCTTAGAGGGGATTGATAAAATCCTTTTTCTGCATAGTTAAACTGATCAATATTTTCTTTCATTGAAGGGATAGAAGGAGGGGGAGGCAATCAACATTTAACAGACCCAAATCAAAACTGAGCAAAAGCCAAACTCCTCACAGTGATCAACAAGATTAGATTTTCCTTGGTTTCCTTTCATGTCCCATCTCTGTCAATCAGTTTAATAGATTTAACTTTCCATAACACTACAAACTAGGATTCGGGAAAGAGGGAGGAGAGTGAAGAACTTGACCGCGATACGCTGGAGCTGCAGGTCAAAGATGGCTCGGGAGGTTACTGCTTCTTTCCTGCTGGTGTGGAGCCAAGGCACCAGCCTCCCTGCAAGACAGGCAGGTGGTAGAGAATATGGGTCTAGGGAAAGATGTGTGGTGGAGCTCCTTGGAAGACTTGTGTTTACACACCTTTCCCAATGCTGCCTTTTTGTTTAATTAAACCCAGAGATAAAGGCTGTGAAACTCCTGTCTGGCCTCAGTTTGCTTACAACCCTGAGTATGTGTCCCCTGACACATTCCAGCATGTAAGTAATCTTCACTGACCCTAATTGGAGCAAAGCTTTGCTGAAAGGGATGAATTATGTACCTATTTTTAGAGAAGTATCTGGTATCCGTCTGCTTTGGTTTCATATGCTTATGTAACCTCGCTGAAGACTGATTTCATCAGTTAATAAGGATGAGTGCCAAAGACCAGAGTACCCACTTAAGAGAGACTATGTTTAGACCTCTCAAGGAATAATTAATAAAGGGAATCAAGGGTCAAAGATTATTTCAACTGACAAGTCCAGGCCCTTCTCATTAGTAAAAACTGCCCAGTTGCCTTGCAATATTTTCTTTGCCAAGAGACAACTCCTATCCTAAATGTTTAAGTGCCTTCTTGTTGAGCTGGTTTCAGAGGATTAAGCTCAGTGTAATTTCATCCTTCCCAGGTGTGAGACACTTGTGTGTGCAGTAATATGATTCTGTACTGTCAGGGAAAAGAGTGCGTCTTTGTCAGCAGTGTTTGACAGTCAAACCCCTGAATCATGACCTCACTTCCAGATAATCACTCTTTGCAGGCTTAAAACTCCTGGTGTTATACCACTTGCCCTTACGCTGAGAGACTCAAAAGTTTGGTTGCTGGCACATGGTCCTGCTGGTCAGCAGAATGGATATGATCTGTGCTGGCAACCCAGCTGGACTTCAGAAAGCATTCCCTTCCCAGCTGTTTGGAGTCAGTTTCTAAGTGCTGAGCAATACCATCTCTATGTTCAAGAAGGGCAAAAACCGAAATGAGTAGTAATTATTTGGATTTGCTTTAGCCAGTAGTTAGATCAACTCCTCTTCTGATGCTTTGGGTAATGTCCTCAAAAATGATTTCCTACTGAATGTCTACAATTTTGACATGTAATATATACTCTGGATAAAGCACTAGCTCACAAATCATCTGATCAACAAGGTGAATCCCATCTCTATCTTGGTCCACACGGAGACTAGCACATGTGATTGACAGGCAGATATGGACCATATTGTCATCTGGCTGCACCTGTCCATATAGTGAGGGATCAGAAATGAGAAATGGTTGTATTCTGAGCTGGGGATTATAGAGCTGTGTTACTCTAAGTCTTATAGTCTTACAGTAGCAAGGAGCAAGAAGAGTCTTAAAAGAATGACCTTAAATATCATAGGTCAAGTCCCATAGTTTCACCGATGAGGAACTATTGCCTCAGAGACAGAAAGCAATTACACAAAATCAGAGAAAATGCAAGTGGCCTTGCTGGGGTTAAAGTTTCCTGACACCCATCTAGTGGTCTTTCTGCTACACTTTTTGTTTCCACAGAGTTTTACTGGCCCCTGTATTAAAGAAAAAAAAAAAAGATAAAGGGGGGAGATAAAAGCCTGTTTTGGCATGGCCCCTTGTTCTATGGTTTAAGGTCAGTCTTGTTCTTCAGCATCAGCACTTTAAGGTTTTTTTGACCAGAAGTTTCCATATGGTTAGCCTGAACCAGATGAAATTGCTGCTTATATGAATCAAAAAGTTAAATATGGTAAATTTCAGATAGTTCTACCTGAGAGTTTTTCATTTAGAAAGTGGCAGTTAATATAGATAGTTGACCTTGAATTTAGTAAATTAGCAAATCATGTTTTCTTATTGGATTACTTATTTAACCAAACCCTGCCCCCTAAACCTACTTTTCCTCTTCCATCCAGAGGGAAACATGAAGCAATGTAAGAAGAATAGAGGAGGCTCACCATAGCTAAGAGTTTCGCAAGGCTGCCAAATATAGGGTATTGCGAATGTCTTCTGTGTTCTTGGCCATTAAACTTTAAGATATCCCTTCCTTAACTTCACTATTTATACCACCAAGACCAGGTCCAACTTCTTGATAGCACATTCTCATAGCACCTCATAGTTCTCTCTTGTAGCACTTCTACTTTTTCACTTACTTCTAAGGTTATTTTACTAACTTCTTCCAGATCCATGAGGGCAGGAACCTGACTGGTTTGCTTATGCTGCACTTGGAGCACTTAGCACAGTGTCCAGCATAAGGTAGGTGCTCAGCAAGTATGTGCTGAATGAATGAACAAAAGTCAAATGGTCTGATTGATTTCGATCCACCCCACTGAGTGAACCTTATGTCAGAACATTTTTGTTTATTTATTTATTCATTTGTTTGTTTATAGACAGAGTCTTGCTCTGTCACCCAAGTTGGAGTGCAATGGTACAATCAGAGCTCACTGTGACTTTGAACGACTAGGTTCCAGTGATCCTCCTGCCTTAGCCTTCAAAGTAGCTAGGACTATAGACACACACCATCATGCTTGGCCCAGAATATTTTATTTAAATTTAAATCCAATAATGGAAATTTGTGAGAAAACCTAATCATGTCACTTGGAGAAGCTTACCTGTCACAGACTAGCCAGTGACCTATACCAGGTGCCAATGCACTCAGGAGGCAGGGTTCCCCTTGACATTTCTTTGTATATCAATGAGACTAATATGTAGAGTAACCTAAATTTGAATCTTAAGCTTTCAGGGACTTTAAAATCCATCAACAAGCCATCCTCATAAACATTTGGTCATCATGCTTTCCAACTATTGGGAAGAGCATTCTGGAAGTCCCCATAACCCCCTTGGCTGGTACATATGAACACACAATGGGCCAAAGGAAAGTCCAGCTATGTGGACATCAGCTGGTAGAGCCACTTCAGCAAACAGAGGCAGGAGTTTGAAGTGAGAGGCGCAGAAATAGAAAGTCTGGTCTCCCCCATTTCATGAGGGTCAGAGAAGTTTGTGTATATTGGGTGAGAGTTAGAGCCAATTGGGGTATAGTAGAAGGTGCTCTATAACAGATCTGGGCTGGGGGGAGGTCCTTAGATTTTTGAGCCAAACCAGAGCCTTCACCCCTTATCACTGACTGGTCCTTTTTGAAGAAAATTACCTGACCGTAAGACTAATCCATAGACTGTCAATGACCTAGGAAGGCCAAATCCACACAGACTAACCTAGATGCTGCCCTACCTGTACTCCAGAGTGGGACCTGATATCATACCTGATGTTCTTGGAGAGAATGAGGCTTCTAGTGTTTGCTTGGTTTGCCTAATCTCAGGCACAGAGAAAGTGATCTTTTCCCAGCCAGAATAAGTACAGTGTGACCTGGTGCCTTAACTGCTCTTAACTACCTTACACTTTTCTAGTCAAGATCATTATCTGCAGGCTGGGCATGCTAGAAAGTGGAGTCTTCCTTACTGACATCTCAGCAGGGTTTATGATCCTCTCTGCTTATGGAACATGAGAAAGCCAGGCCTTGGGGCCTTGGGGTACAGCTGAGACAAAGTGCTTGCTTGAGAAACCAGCTCATCAAACAGGACTTATTTGAAATAATTGATCTAGGCTTCAGTTGAAATTGATGGTGGTATGGACAGAATTTCCTGTGTCTGTCTTTTCACTTCCAAACTTCTTCAAGGAGTGGTCTATGTGGCTCCTCAAGGTCTTCTCCTTAACCCTCTAACATCTGGCTTCCATTTTTCAGTTGTCCTCCCCAGGTTGGGCAATCTATGCTGTTGGGTCTAGTTTGGTTGGAACTTTCTAAGGTTGCTACTGTCCTTGTCTTCAAAGTCCATCTAAAGGCAAGAGCAAATATTTTGCAGACTCCTGACTTGGGTTGAATCTGATGCTTGATTTATTTGAATGTTACACTGACTATGGGGGAGACAGATTCCAACTTCTGAGTTGGGTTGAATCTGATGCTTGATTTATCTGACTGCCACACTGTGGGAGAGACAAAGTCCAACTCAACCCCACATTCTGAATTGTGAGAACCAGGATATATACTTCGTTTAGATTTCCACCTGTGTGACGGACCACATTCTCTAAATTAATAGGTAGAGGCATCTCAACACCAAATTGTAGCCCTGATTTGTTAAATCTAAAGTCCCCTTTGATTGTGCCCTTTCTACATCTTATCAGAGGGACATATAGTGGAAGATTGTTAATCTGAGATTAATAAATACTGAAAGGTTGATAAACAGACACTGGCAGTTTATGTGAGAAAGCACGTGTTGGAGTTTAAAATTTAAGAACTTTAGGTAAATTTTCTAGAGTGCACCAATTCTCCTTTTTGCCAAATTCAAGAGTGAAATAGAAAACAAAATTTAAAAATCAAACTACTGTTTATTAAACAGTATACTTGACACTTTGCATATATTATTTTATTTAAACAACCCTTAAAGGAAGCATTTTTTGTCCCCACTAAAGGAGATTTGACCAAGGTCACATCACCAATAAATGGTGGAGGTAAGACTCAAAGTTAGGTTTTTCTGAAACTAGAGTCCATGTACTTAACACTACTGTACTACACTTTTTTCCTGTTAGTCTTACTCTCAGTTTTTAGCAGCAGATGGTATTTTACATTCTCTCTTCTTTTTGAAACTCCCACAAGTTAAACTAAACGTTATGCTCCTCTGGTTTTCCACATACTTCCTCTTTCTCCATTCCCTTTGTTAGTTCCTATTCTCTCTCTTGAACTCCAGAATGTGCCCTAAAGCTTAGTGTTTCTTCACACCTTCGGAAAGATGACCTGTACACATGGCTTCAATTTACACTTCCACATCCCACCAGACTCTGAATTTCAGGACAGTGGAGACCCGATCTATCTTATTCACTGGCAAATTCCTAGCATCTGGCAGAGTGCCTGATACATAGTATTAATAAATGGTCAAATGAATGGATGCGTGAACCACAGATCTGCTGATAATTCTCAGATACTCTCCCAAAGTCCAGATACATATTCCTAGGTAACTACTAGAGCTTTCCTCCTTAGTATCTTGCTATTGCTGTGAAATGGCAGTAAGAATTTGGTGAAGCCATTGAGGGTTTCAACAATTTGCTGGGGCTTCCACATCAGCTGGACTCTCTCATCTTTTCCCAATGGAGGTGGCTTTATTACCAAGCTGGGATATAGACCTTCTACAGAGGAAAATGGCAGCCTGACTCCTTCCAATGATATGGGTTTGAGCTTCTTTGAGAGGGTCCCAGTGCAGCCTCTGGTTGGAGTCCTTGCTAAGTAGACATGGATAAAAGATGGCTGGACCCGAAGCAACTAGTAGCTCATTTGGGGGTGACAATACCACCACATTCATTTGGGTCAGTACATGCTACTGTTAGGTGCCCAGGGAAGAGTTAATTCCAGGTGAAATGTAGATATGGAAGAAGAATGAGCACCTAGCTGTGAAGAGTCACAGTCCTAGCAGGGCCTCCAGATCTGTCTCCTGGCTACCTCCTCCTGCTTTGAGTCCTCAGATTTTCCAGGAAACTTGGCTGTGAATGCCAAAGTTGGTGGCTGTCCTTAATTACTAGGGGTGTGGTTCACTGAACATTTGCTTAGTCTGAAATAATCAAACGACTTCTTGTGGGAAGGATGATCAGAGAGGTCCTTAGAGGCTGGATGACCTCTACCTGCTGAGTCACCCTGCCCACCTAATTGCTTCACACTATTTCTGTACTATGGGCTCCCTGGTGGGGAAAAAACATGTGATCAAAGGTCTTCGTATTTCATGCTTGCTATCATATCTATTCTCACATTTTCTACCCTAAGACAATTTGATTCCAATTTTGCAATCTTTCCTCTTCCAGGCCCCTGATCAGCTAGCCAGGCCATTTGCCACTGCCAATGAATCTGTAACTTTGGGCCATTTCTTTTGTCCATACAAAGTGGATGACCAGATTCGTCTCTTGAAACTGTTTCTATTGGAAGAATTTTTTCCTGACCACTATCTTTCAAGGCCACCCCGAGGAGATATGTAGAGCAGCTGCTGACCATTTTTGGCTTGCACTACAAACTGAGTGGGCCCATCTATAAATCAAGTCCAGGCTTTTTCCTCCTTGGTCAGCTGGTTGTAAGGAATCCCCCAAGTGACTACAGGGAGTTAAGGGTGGAGCACTGGTGCAATAATAATGATTGACGTGAAAGCCTGGATAACTTGCTATTGCAACTTGCTCATGACCTCTGGCCCAGCTAAGGCTTGACCCCAGCTGTACCACTTCCATTCATGATTAATTGTGGCTGGGCCTATCTAAACTATGACTTGTTGGGGTGTGGACCAGCGGCCTCCCACCACTGGGCCATAGGCTGATACTGATCCATGGCCTGTTAGGAACTGGACAGCACAGCAGGAGGAGCAAGCAAGCACAACTTTATCTGTATTTATAGCTGCTCCCTATCACTTGCATTACCTCCTAAGCTCCACCTCCTGTCAGATCAGCAATGGCATTAGGTTCTCATAGGAATGTGAACCCTATTGTGAACTGTGCATGCAAGGGATCTAGGTTGCATGTTCCTTATGAGAATCTAATGCCTGATGATCTGTCACTATCTCCCATCACCCCAGATGGGACCATCTAGTTGCGTCTAGTAACTCAGGGCTCCCACCGATTCTACATTATGGTGAGTTGTGCTATTATTTTATAATATATTGCAATGGAATAATAATAGAAATAAAGTGCACAATAAATGTAATGCACTTGCGTCATCCTGAAACCACCCTCCTCACCCTGTCTGTGGGAAAACTGGCTTCCATGAAACTGGCCCATGGTGCCAAAAAGACTGGGGACCACTGGATTTGACAAAACCCAGTTCATGATGATGGGTGTTCTAGATGCGGGGTCACTTGGTGCATTAGTCAGGGTTCCCCAGAGAAACAGATTCATAGATGGACACACACACACACAGAGTGCGGAAGTAGGTTTATTGTAAGGAATTGGCTCATGTGACTGTGCGAGCAGGCACCACCAAAATTTACAGAGCAGGCCAGCAGGCTCTCAGAAACACATGGAAAAGCTGATGTTGCAATCTTGTGCAATCTTAACTCCAAAGGCAGTGTCGGTGCAGAATTTCTTTCTCCTCGGGGGACCTCCAACTTTTCCCTTTAGGTCTTCAACTGATTGAATGAGGCCCACACTTATTATGGGGGGTAATCTGCTTTACTCAAAGTCTACTGATTTAAGTGCCCATCACATCTAAAAAATAGCTTCAAAGCAACATCTAGACTGATGTTTGCCCAAATATCTGGACACTGAAGCCTGCCCAAGTTGGCAATAAGATTAACCATCACCCTTGGTATCTCAGAGGCAAGTTCCATATTTATTAGGGCCCAGCAGCACACTAGAGTTTTTCAAAAGGCAAATAATTATTCCTTGCAGATGGCATGGCTTTGCTTCAGAAATTTGGGATCTGCATAATGATTGTCCCACTGGGACTTACCATAAACTAACACGACATCTTTTCCCACCACAGGTACTCAAACATCATAGGGTCTTCTGGGTCACTGGCTCAAATGTTCACGAGTTACTGTAGAGACCTTTTCTGCTCTGGGTTCCCTCAATGGTGGTAACTTTCAAGACACCCAGAACATGGACTGGAGCCACATTCCCAAGTGTGAAATGTGCTGACTTTAGAACCTAAAGAGGTCTACAAGGCATTGTGCTTCCTTCTTCCTAATGGGGAGTACAAGATGTAATATCTGTCTTTCACTTTGGGTAGGATAAGCTAGCATGCCCCTGATCATTGGATCTTTAAAAAATTTCCCTGATGTTGAGCTCCTGAATTTTCTAGGACTTACTTCCCACTGCTGGAGCAGATGCTAGCTGTTTCTTGATCATTCAGCCATTTAGCGCCATGTCATCAATGTAGTGGATCAATATGAGGTCCTGTGAGATACTCAGAAAGCCCAAATTTCTCCAGATTGTATTACAAGAGTGAGAACTAACACAGCCCTGGAGAAAACTATAGCTCTGTTACCTATTTCACATGAAACTAAACTGTTACTGGTCTTTTGTTTTTTTTTTTAGAGACAGGGTCTAGCTCTATAGCACAGGCTGGAATTCAGTGGTATAATCATAGCTCACTGTGGCTTCTAACTCCTGGGCTCATGTGATCCTCCTGCCTCAGCCTCCTGAGCAGTGGGGACTATAAGTGTGAGCCACTACACCTGGCTTCTGATCTTTTTACTGATAGAAATGGCTGGCTCCATGCTGTGTCCCCAAAGCCACGTTCACCTGCTCTAGCACAGTTGCCACATCTGGCAGAGCAGCTGCAGCTGTGTTTGTGTAGTCTACTCTCATGCTCCAGGAGATCTGTCTAATTTCTGGAGGGGTCCAGACTGGTGAATTAAGTGGAGATAAAATGAGGATCTCTACTTTGGCCTCCTTTAGATGCTTAAGGGTAGCTAGCACTAATTTCTGTCATCCCTCCCAGGATATGAATTTGTTTTGTGTTTAGTATCTTGGCTGGGGGCAAGGTGGGAGTAGATGGAAATTTCAAAGGCTGCTACTTGGCCTTCTCTGTTATGATAGGCTGCTTTTATCCGACAGGCCAAGGATTCAATGTGGGAGCTGCACCATCTAGCAACTGTGTCTACTCCAATTATATATTTGGATGTGATCAGTAGGTAGGCCCACTGTGAGCTAGACCTCAGTCAATAGTCCACTTGTAAACTGGTCTCATATGAGTCTCTTGTAATAGCGGGGATCAAGATGACATTTCAGGTCTCTAGCTGTCAATATCACCTCATATTCTATGTCCGACAGTAATGATATACTTGGGTATTCCCTCTGCTCCCACTGTAGAGTTATCCATAGGCCCCTTGGGGAGAGGACTGAATCAATATCTCTTGTGTTGCCATGGTGTTACAAAGTCATTTTATCTGGAGACTATCCTCTCTTTTCATCAGTGGGTTCTGGGTCCAGATAACAATTGAGGTCATGAAACGGAATAAGACATTGTGTTTTTACTGGGGTGACTGTACTCAGCCTCCTGATCATCCAGTCTTGATTTCTTCTGAAGGTACAAGTTGAGTGCCAGGCCTCTGAATATTTGTAGGGTTTATTTTGGGGTGACTTTGTTCACTGTCTGTCTGTTTTGTTCCTATGGATGCTGGGTTTTTCTTTTTCTTTCTTTTTTTTTTTTTTTTTTTTGAGACAGAGTCTTACTCTATCACCCAGGCTGGAGTGTAGTGGCACTATCTTCGCTCACTGCAACCACTGCCTCCTAGGTTCAAGCAGTTCTTCTGCCTCAGCCTCCTGAGTAGCTGGAATTACAGGCATGCACCACCATGCTTGGCTAATTTTTGTATTTTTAGTAGAGACAGGGGTTTTACTATGTTTGCCAGGCTGGTCTCGAACTCCTGACCTCAAGTGATCCACCCGCTTCAGCCTCCCAAAGTGCTGGGATTATAGGCGTGAGCCACCACACCCAACCTGAAGCTGTGTTGTTTTAATCACCTGTGTAATTCTGCAGACGAGGCCCCCTTGGCTGTGATTTTGATCTTACCACTCATTATGAAATAATTGTATCACCTGGTTTTTGATGGCGAAAAGGTGCTGGCAGGTGTCTATTGATTTCTATTGTTTTGGGGTCTTATCACCATTGGTACGTGTGAGCTGAATGCTGTAATGATCTCTCCTACTTTCACCCTGGAATAGTTAGTAGTGCTGGGATCCCTTTCACCAGTGCTTTCTGTAGCCTTGATAAATAGCATGTCCAGGCCTTCCCATGAACTATAGTAATCTAGTGTGCTATCTGGCCTTACACTGTACATCCACTCCAGCCTGCCCACTTTCCTGAATCTTTCAATCTATTCTTCTACCATGTGCTATGGAAATTCTTATATCTTAGTTTCACACAGCATGGGTCCTTGCTTTTGCCACACTTCTAGGAGCCATCCATGTAGCAGGTTGACCCCATCTGCTGAGATCCTAGCCAAAGTGTTAAATCTTGTATTTTAGGAAAATAAATGAACTCTTTCATAACCAGCCTTATGTCCCAGCTTTCTTGATTGAGCACTCTTGGGGTTTATTTCCATGGACCTCCCGTGGCGCCTGCTGGTACCTGCTAGTTAGGTGTTGCAGTTTCTTTGAGGACTCTTTCCTTTCTTGTCAGACCTAGCACAGTCCTGGCTGGGCTATTCTGTGACTTAACCCTCGTTTTGCACCTAGTGGCCAGAAGGGGAAGTGAAACAGATGCTGGGGACATTATATGTTGCCCTGAGCTGGAGAGGCAAGGAAGGAGTGCTAACTCTTAACAGGGAGGGAATTCACTTTTGCAGGTTTGGGAAGTGCAAGAATCTGAGCATCAAAGATTTTCAGAGCCATCAATGCTGGTTTCCCCATCCCATGTGTCAGAGTCCTATTTTTTCCCAACAAGCGCCTTGGCCCTGTCATGGTAGACCTGCCTTAGTTGGGAGTGTAACATTCTGAATCTCAGGTATTCTGATAATTAAAACCTGAGCCTGTTCTTCAGCTTTCTCTGCTTTCCTACTGCAGAAGAGTCTCTTGGCTACCAAGGAAGCCCTCTGGCTTCCACTCTTCACTTTTAATTACCCATTAATCACTCTCAGCCTTTTGTTATCTTTAACAAAGCAACAATCACAGTAATCATCTGCTCCCACTGTCATTGTTGTGACTATTTCCTCCATAATTTTCAAATGCCTGATATATGGTGTGTACTGGTGTTTTTCCCTTCCTTAGTATGCTATCCCACTTCACCATTGGTGAAAGTTTCAACAATTGGACCATCACCTTATGCCAGGAGCTATCTATCCCACCCACCTCTAGATGGGGTCCTCAGTGTCAACTTGGTGGTAAGATATTCAGCTCCAAAGCTATCTTACCACCTACTTTCTTAGACCACTCTTGCCATTGACTGTCATAGGCTGAATTCCCTAGGAAGCAGCCTCTGAGAGAAAGTTTAGTATGCAGGATGTCACCATTAGGTGATGTCCTTGATATCAACGCATGTGGATAGGATGACTCATTTGTCCCAGTTTTCCTCAAACAGCTTAGTTTTAGCACTGAAAATCCAGCATCCTGGAAACCCCATCAGTCCTAGGAAAACCAGGGCTGTTGGTGGCCCTGCCTATGAAAGGGAGGAAGCAGAAGCAGGATTGAATTGAGGGAGAAGTCAAGCTGCAATACAGGCCTGAGAGCCTCAGCTGCCCCAGGGAGAGCGCTGGAACTAAATTTGGCACATCAGACATGTCCAGCATCAAGGTGAAATGGCTGAGCCCTCATACCCCTGCTCCCAGTCACTGGATATGGGCTTCCCTGGGAAGGACATGGCCTTGGGTAAGCAAATCTGCAGCTGAGATCTCTGAATGGGGCTGACAGTACTCCTAAGAGTTGAAGCAATAAGTCTTCCCATGAAAAGGGATCTGGGTGGTGAATCCTTGTGTCCAATGCAGATATGTGTAGATATATTTTTATATTTGCATAGACCATCTGTGAAGGGATTTGCAAGAAATTGATACTGAGGTTGCCTCCAAAGAGAAGAAGTGGGTGACTAGAACAGGGTGGGAGGAAAAATTACTGTAAGGATATATTTTAGATTTTGAATATGTACATTTTGAATTTTTAAAATCATGTCAAATGTACATGTTTATTACACACATGAATTTAAGCTGAAAAATCAATAAATAAACGTGGAAATAACTTAAAAGTTTTCACAGATCTAAATAAAAGTCTCTACCATATCCCTTGTTAACCAAAGGAGTAAAAATATTTAAATTCTCCTACCAAATTTATGCTCTTATTTTTAAATCTAATCCCAAATAGCTAACCTGATAGCATTGATACAGGAGCTAGAAAGAAATTCTTTAGAAATTATTTAGGCAGATAATGAAGGCAAAAGACTCCTCAGCAAGATTCCCCTTTTAACAAAAAGGAGCCCCCAAATAATTTCTTTTCTAACAAAAATAAGCCTGAAAAACTGAACTGCAGACATTGATAAGCAAGCTGGAAACTTGCACAGTGAATGCCAGCAGCTCTGCCAATAGAAAAGGGCTACCTGGGGCCAGGCATGTTCAACATGGAGGCTCCATCTTCCCTTTTCTTTGTCACCACATGTGCAGTAAAGGAACAGGCAACATGGCACCAGCCAGGTATAGAATCCATCTGCATAATAAAGGATTAAAGTGAGGGTGTAGGGTGGCCAGATTTTCACGTGCTATGCAAATGGCACACCTGGTCTGACCAATCTTTCATGCCCCATGTAAATCAAACACTGTCTACTCAATATAGGTCATCTATGAAACCTCCTGCACTTCATAACAGAAGTGCCCACTTCTCTTCTCTTTCTTTCGTCTACTATACTTCTGCTGTGAATCTCACTCTTTGTGTGTCCATGTCCTAGTTTTCCATGACCGTGAGACAATGAATCTCCGGTATTTAACCCAGACAATGTCATTGTTCAGCATGAGATAAATAGTAATAGTAAAAAACTGGTTTGTTAAGGGATTGCCACTTTATTTGGCACAAAATCTGAATAGTTTATCTACTAACACAGGGCTTTAATTTTGTTTTAGCTTTAACCTCACCCTTCAACTTTAATATCTGTATTTCTATTTCTTCCTTTCTTTCCCTTTTCCTCCCACATCTTATTATGTAAATTTTAATATTATCTTATCCTATGTTGTGAAATATATATTTTATCTTTGTCTCAGGTTTTCTGGCATACAACTCCTAAAAGTCCTTGGACTCTTCAAAGTGATGTGTCTTTTTATATGCTAATGATTGCCTGATGGCTGGCAGTCTCCAGGTAGCTTCAGGATGGGGACTGGTCACCAGAAAGACCAAGGCAGGATTAGAGGGTTGAAACTCTCAACCCCACTTCCTAACCTCCAGGAAGGGAAAAAGGGGCTGAAGGTTGAGTTGATTACCAATGGCCAATGATTTAATCAATCATGCCTACATAATGAAGCACCCGTAAAAGCCCAAAAGGACAGAGTTTGGATAAACTTCCAGATACCTGAACACATATAGAATTCTAGAGGATGGCATGCCTGGAGAGGATGTGGAAGCTCTGCACCCGCTTCTCCTGTGCCTTGCCCTATGCATCTCTTCATCTGTGCTCTTTGTAATATCCTTTATAATCAACTGGTAAACGTTTTCCCTGAGTTCGGTGAGTTCTGTGAGCCATTGTAGCAAGCTAATTAAATCCAAGGAGGGAATGGTGGGAATCCCAATTTATAGCAGGTCAGTCAGAAGCTCAGGTCACAACCTGGGGCTTGCAATAGGCATTGGAAGTGGAGGGCAGCCTTCTGGGAATCAACCTTCCACCTGTGGAATCCGACGCTGTTTCCAGTTAGATATTGTTGAAATTGGATTGGAGGACACCCAGCAGATGGTGTCTGCTGCAGAACTGATTGGTTGCTGGTGGGGAAAAATCCCTGACATATGTCTTGGTAACCAGTGGTCATAGAAGTTTTCTGTGGTGTTATTGAGTGAGAGAAAGAAAAAACAGTTTGATTTTCCTCTGTATATCTTCCTCTCTATATCTTCAGAGATTCTCAATCCTTTTCAGAACGAGTATGCGTGTATATAAATGTAATATAAATGCTTTAACACAGGGGTTCCCAACCTCCAGGCCATGGACCTGTACTGGTCTGTGGCCTGTTAGGAACCAGGCCACACAGCAGGAGGTGAGCCACAGGTAAGCGAGGATTACCCCCCGAGCTCTGCCTCCTGCTAGATCACTGGTGGCATTAGATTCTCATAGGAGTGGGAACCCTATTGTGAACTGCACATGTGAGGGATCTAGGTTGTGCACCCATTATGAGAATCTAATGCTTGATGATCTGAGGTGGAACAGTTTCATACTGAAACCACGCCCCCCACCCTCATCTGTGGAAAAATTGGCTTCTACAAAACTGGTTCCTGGTGACAAAAAGGTTGGGGACCACTGCTCTAACACCATATATGTGTTCCTGAAAACTCGATGCTGTACCAAAAATAATAAGGCAAATGGAGTAGACAAGGTTGAGGAAGACACTGAAAACTTATGAACTGTATAACCAGAATACCAAGAAAAATATTACTAATAAATATGTTAGCACAGTTAGCTTTCTTCTAGTATTCATGGCTGTTAATCATTTGCTTCCTTATAATTTCCTGGACTTGTGCTTCCTCCTTTAAGATGTAAGTATTAGAAGGCATTTGCTTTGAAAAATTCAATTTTCATCAAATTTTAAAATTGTATCCAGTCTGTAGCCTTCCTAATTAATCCATTGTTTTATATAACTAGAAATATCTTCTTAGTGTCTTTATCCATGCTTGCTCCAGATAGCTTAACAGAATGAAAACTGAAGGTCCCTAAGGCTACTAAATCAGGCTTTTTTTCCCCATAAAGAATAAACTTCTGCAGATTTTCACCTTTCTTTCAAAATGTTTTCATATATCTTTAAAGCTTTCTCATTAATTATAAGAAATCTTGCCCTGATTGCTTTAAAATAATGTGCTGAGAAAAATTGTGTATGAATCCATGCAATTTCCATATTATACCAATGTACCAGTAACATTCCTTTATTTACCAGTTTTATATGAAGTAGTATGCATAAAAGGCTTGAGTGTCATCAAGATTAATGTGTGTTAGCCTTTTATTTCATACAATTGCATAGCATTTGGTTTGATATACTATTAGACATTGTGTAAGACTTACGAAATAAATCATCTCAAAATAACGTTTAAAAAAGCAAATCTGTTCATCACTTCTGACTCAAAAGGCTGAAGGTGAATCCAAAGGTACTGCTAAATCCAAGTACTAAAATGCTGTAGTAGAACTATTTCTATATCTTGGCTCTGCTTTTTATACTTTTCTTTGTGTGTTGGTTTCATTCTCTTCAAACAGATAGGTTTTCTTTATCTGGAAGTGGAGGTGGGTCCTGGCACCTCTCCTTGAGTTAGGAACCTAAGACTTGGAACCCCTCTGTAGGCAGGGAAACGGTGTGCCACGGCTGGACAGGACTGGCCAGGTCCGGGTTACGTGGTTATGGCTGCAGCAAGAGGGCAGGTAGAACACTGTGACTGACATCATCCCAGAGCCTCGCAGGATGTGGGTGAGTGGAGGTGGGTCCAATGAGTGAGGGAAATTGGGTAGACACCAACAGCAGCTTAATTCTACACACGTACCAAAACCTGAGTACTGAACAAGTACTGAGTACAAAAGAAGATTTGTGAAATTTGGAGTTACAAGACCCTTAGAAAATGCCAACCAGAAAATGAAAGTTAAGTGATTCTGCTCAAGGTCAATGTAAAATTATTAAAAATGCTAATGATATGGGCAGGAGGTGGGGAAATACTAAGTAGAAGAGGGCAGTTCCCCGGCAAAGGCCCCACCCTCAAGCCTGGAAACCCATGGACCTAAATGGGAACAAGCATTCCTGTTTTCACACCCAAATGTTGCCTTTTCTAAGACCACTCTGGCCTGCCACGCCCCTATCCTGTGCCCATATAAACCCCAAGCTCCACAAGCAGAGGATTAAGGCTTATAGTTAAGGCTTATACTTAAAATCACATTTATTGGTAAGCTTGATGAGTCAGAATCAATCAATGGTAAATGGTAAATGGTTAAATGGTAACATTTTTACCAAGTTACTATGGGCCAAAGTAATATCCTTCAAAGTGCCAGCTTTCACAACATAGCAAGGTTTTTAAACAATGTCATTCTTGGCTGCAAAGGGAGCCAGCAACTTGAAGTAGAAGTTCAAGTTTGCTTTCTGGATAAAAAGAGGTAAGGAGAAAATCAGAATAAAGTTCTGAAATTTAGGAAGATAGAGGAAAGAAGTGTTTTTCAGAGTGTTTCTATAAATGGCACACTTTGATTGCTGATATGACATTGATTAATGTTGATCAAAATGAGTTAATTCATTCTATTGTGTGATAAGAGCACTAGAGATGTCATACAATTAAATTAACTGCAATAATTGCTAAAAAAAAAAAAAAGAGGAGATTTAAAGGGCAGAATTATACCTGAAATCCTGTAAATGGCTTTGAAAGTACCTTTGGAAAGCATCACTTAGGTGCAAAGCCTTTAGAGGTTTTAATTTAAAGCAGAATCAACACATTTTTAAGCTACACTAACCAGGGGTCATCAGGATCTTCATATCTGTGAAAGACTACTCGAACAAAGTGGAAAGAGCAGAAATGTGCAGGCTTATCAGTTTAAGTTCATTCCTAAACATTGTAGAGGGAGATGGAGAAATAATTGCCTCTATGATAACATCCTAATATTCTTTTTTTAAAATTTTTTCTGTTTAGGATGGCTGGGTGGGGTTCTGCAACACAGCAGAAACCCCAGGCCTCCTGAGACCCAGGATCAGAACTGTGTAATGTCCCTTCTGCCTCATTTTGTTGGACAAAGCATGTCACAAGATAATCTCAGTGGTGGTGAAATTATTATTATTATTTTCAGACAGAGTCTCACTTTGTCACCCAGGCTGGAGTGCAGTGGTGTTATCTTGGCTGCTCACTACAACCTCTGCCTCCCATGTTAAGTGATTCTCATGCCTCAGCCTTACCAAGTAGCTGGGATTACAGGTGCATGTCACCACGGTTGGCTACATTTTGTATTTTTTTTTTTTTTATGCTTTAAGTTCTAGGGTACATGTGCACAACATGCAGGTGTGTTACATATGTATATATGTGCCATGTTGGTGTGCTGCACCCATTAACTCAAAATTTACATTAGGTATATCTCCTAATGCTACACTTCCCCCTCCCCCTACCCCACGACAGGCCCCGGTGTGTGATGGATAACGTCCTAATATTCTAACATGGTGATGTAAATTACCTCCATGCATATTGTTAAAATATGTATGCAGTTTTACTAAAATGTTACAATACGCCTGGAATTTATGTAAGGAATAAAAACAGATAAATCAACCTGAAAATGTCCCTATGTTTATTATCTTGAATAATTTGAAGATGTATGAATAAAATGCATAGATGTGCATTTGCTGAGAGGGGTTCATTCATCCAGGTTGAGAAAATGCCACACAATTTAGAGCCAAAGGCCTAGGACAAATGCCCCTCTCCTGCTCACAGGTCTTGGGCAAGTTAACCTTTCTGAACCTGTGTCTCATTGTTAACATGAGGGTTTATTCAAAAAGCAAGTATTTTTTGATTGTCTACTATGAGTAGGCACAGTGCTATGGAAATAGGACGTGGCCGTCTCGCCAGAAGCTTGTTTTTTGGCAGATGGTGTTAACACTGACATCAGGATTGCTGAGAAGATGACTAGAAGGGCGAAAATGCTTGCTAAACTATAGTATTTCGTGCAATTATTAAACACAGTTAATGTATAAAGTGATTCATAGTTTTGCTATTGGGAAGACATACAAATTAAAGACATTTAGTAAAGAGATAGCAGATAAGCTCAACAAGATTTTATAATCCTACTCTTTCCAATTCCTTCCTTTGAGATGTAATACATTACTGATTTATTTATTAGCCACCCCTTCCATTCTGTTCCAAACAGGAATTTAAGACTTTCTCAGTCCTACTCCATTAACAACATTAACCAATTATGCCCCATAACATAAAAGTTAACATGACATTCATTCTTCTTAGGCTCAATTCTCTTACAATGGAATTTGGAGGAGGTGACCTAGACACTTCTTTTTACTCCTCAATCCCGTTTAATATTGCTGGAAGACCAAGAGTCATTCATTCAACATTTATTGGTATCTACTTGCTAACGAAGGTTTACAGCAATATCCCTTGAGGGATAAAGATTTCCTACCCAGTCATAGGAAGAGATATTCAGCACCCTGAGGATGTCTACTCCATTCTCTTGCCTGTGCTGGGCCTTGTAGTCCTGCTTTAAAGAAATAATTCAAACTGCCTCTTGAATAGTGATGTCAACATTATTAGTTCCACATCTGACCATCTTGACTACAGCTGCTGATGAGATATGGCAAAATTTTCTCAAAAGGGAAGTATTTGAACAAATTGAGATATAAAATGAACACTCCTTAAGATTATTACTTTACCTTTCTGATTTTGAGACATTCTCTGGGGAACTATGTTATTTTTGAAGTATCTCTCACAAGAAAGTTGGGTGGGACCAAAAGGTTCTAGAATCATTTGAGAAACAATTGACAGTCTCTGGACTAAAATGTGTTAATCCCTTATTCAATCTGAGAGTGAATGGCATGTCCTGCACTTAATGAAATAAAAAATGTGTTTGATTTAGATCTCTTACCAGTTTAATCCTGCATTTGTAACCAAATTTTCCTCTTATTTAAAGAAGCTGGAATAACTGAGAGAACAACAGTCAAAAGGGCATGTAAAGAATGCCTGCTTCCCCCTCCCTCATTCACTGAACACCTATGTGCAGGCACTGAGGATTAGCTCCCAGCCTGGATTTGTATTCATCTTTGGACCTTGGCTCCTAGCAGTCACATAGGAAGGATCATATTCTTAAAAAAAAAAAAAAAAAAAAGGGATATTAACTAGGAAATATAGTCCTCCACCAGCTGTTCCCCCACTTCTAAAGCAGGTTTTGCAATCTTTTCTGCACTCTCAGGAAATAAATATACAACTGGAGATGTGCTGCTGCATACTCTAAATGGTTTACTTGCATGACAATTACTTTGAAGATAGCTAGGTGAGGGGTTTTTAGGAAAGGAAGTTTATATTTTGAGTGCATACATAGTATATGACAGGTACTGTGTTAAGAAGTTTACCTATTTTCTCTTAAATTCTACATATTTATTATTCCTGAGCCTCAATTTTCTCATCTAAGAAAATAGGTATAATATCTATCTCAAAAGACTATTATGAGGATTAAAAGGTATTTTAAAAAACACTAATATTTATTGAACATCTACACTAGATTAAGCATTGTGGTTTGTTCCTCCACATACTTTATCTTATTCATTAGTTGCATTTTAAAACAAGGAAAATGAAGTTAACCAGAGGTGGCTAAAACTATTTTTCCCCAGTGGAAGAACCTCCACCAAGAATCCAGAAAATAGGCTGAGGGCAGTGGCTCATGCCTGTAATCACAGCACTTTGGGAGGCTGAGGTGGGCGGGTCACATGAGGCTAGGAGTTTGAGACCAGTCTGGCCAATATGGCAAAATCCTGTCTCTACTAAAATACAAAAATTAGCTGGACCTGGTAGCACGCCTGTGATCCCAGCTACTTGGGAGGCTTAGGCAGGAGAATCGCTTGAACCCAGGAGGCAGAGGTTGCAGTGAGCCAAGATTGCGCTACTGCACTCCAGCCTGGGTGACACAGCAAGACTCTGTCACCAAAAAAAAAAAAAAAAGAAAGAAAAAAACAAATAAAAAAACCCAGATACAGGCAAGGTTGCAGGGAAAAGGGAACCCTTACACAGTGTTGGTAGGAGTGTAAATTAGTGCAAACATTGTGGAAAGCAGCATGGCAATTTCTCAAAGAACTAAAAGCAGAACAATCATTTGACTCAGCAATCGTATTACTGGGTATATACCTAAAGGAATATAAAGCATTCTACCGTAAAGATACAAGCACACAAATGTTCACTGCAGCATTCTTCACAAGAGCAAAGACATGGAATCAACCTAAATGCCCATTAGTGACAGAACGGATAAAGAAAATATGGTACATATACACCATGGAATATTATGCAGCCATAGAAAAGAACAAGATCATGTCTTTTGCGGGAACATGGATAGAGCTGAAGGCTATTATTCTTAGCAAACTAACACAGTAACAGAAAACCAAATACTGCATGTTCTCACTTGTAAGTGGGAGCTAAATGGTAATAACTTATGACTACAAAGAAGGAAACAACAGACACTGGGGTCTACTTGATGGGGGAGGGTGGGAGGAGGAAGAGCATAAAAGATAACTATTGGGTACTGAACCAAATACCTGGGTGACATAATAATATGTACAGTAAACCCCTTGACATGTTTGTCTATGTAACAAACCTTCATGTGTACCCCCAAACCTAAAATTTAAAACAATTTTAAAGAACGTACTTTCTGATTACATCACTGGTTTGATCAAGATCTGTTTGGTTAAGGGAATTTGAGTTAATACCACCTGATCTGAATTTCACAACTGATCCCAATATAAAATGAGTGCCCTATTGCAGACTACAGGGAAACACTAAAGTTAATAGGGGAAATCTATAAAATTATTTTGACACTAACATTGAGGGATAAATTTGGACTTAATGTTTCACATATATTTTCTGACACCAACATTAAAACAAGAAAATGCTCATTCCACAATGAGGAAATTTTCCAATGAATTTTATTATCACCAGCATCTTTAAAAATTAAGAGGAATTTTCTGAGAGTATATATAAAAAAGAACTTAAAGGCAAATATTTTGCTGTTAAGGATTTAAAAATAAACAAAAACATACAGTATAAAATTGTCATTTCACTGTCCCCTCATTTAAAATTATAAGAATATAAGCAAATAACATCCAATGTCAGAAGAGATTCAGGGTGACCATTTGCAGTATTTAGTGGCAAATTAGTAGCATCATGAAAAATTTCAATTCATTAAAAAAATAGCTTTTATTTAAATAATAATTATGTTGAGCTTTATCTCTGTATATAATTACACTTCCTTTCGGCTTAGACAATTCCATTTTCTCCAACTGGGAGCTGTGAAGGATCAAGTCCTACTTTCTTCATTGATATGGCAATATCAAATAAATAGTCATAACACTCACACCTGTAAAAGAAAAAGCAAAAGGAACCAGTGGTTATTGAACAACAGAGTTCTCCAGTCCTAAAGAATCACATTTCTCTTCTCTTGCAGTTAACTCTGCTTTGTTCCTAGTACGTATTTTCTCTCAATTCTAGGCCAAAACTTTATTTTGCCCTCAACATTTTTAAAACACAGAAAGGAATCATATTAAGTCATGCAACCATATTACATACCTCTCAGGAAATGAAAGAGAGTTTAAAATATACTGCCTACATAAATTCACATTTTTTTAAAACTAGATGTCACTTTCTGAAATAGAACTTTTGTAACTTGGGATCTGTGTCTTCTTCCTCTATCAACATTCCCAGAGCCTTGCCAAACAATAGCTCATCCAATCAATACTTCTTCATGAATGAATATATAATAAAAATAAAGTATCTAGAAATAATGATAAACAATTTAAATTTAAACCAACTGACATACTTTATTTTCTTTCACATTTAGCGGGACGCAACTTTTTTCCCAAGTTGATTTACACTCACATGGTTTTGGCCTTCTCCCATGTTTCCCCCCACACATATACTCCATGACGTCTGACCAGTACTGCACAGGAGTCTGGGTATTCATTCATTGCATGAGCCATTCGATCTTTGAGGTCTTTCTCCTCAGGTGTATTCTCAATAATGGGTACCACTAACATATCATCATATCTGTAAGACAAAACAAGCCATTTTTTCCATTAAAAAAAAATCAAGCATTGCTATGTATACAATATGTAACTTTTTCAAGTAACCAGTTAGACACGCTCTTTGTATCTGGAAAGCCACTCCAAATTATGAACAGGATATTGCATGTTATTCTATGTATCTTGTATAACCATCTCTTTCAAAAGGTACCTTGGGAATGTGGCAGGCTTGGTCTAATCCTAAACCTAAGTGGTGGAAATTTGTAAAATATACCAAAACCTAACAAATCATCAAGATCATACAAATGTTTTCTTGAAGCAGGGACAATCATAATATTTACACAAGGAGATGGCAAATATTTCAGAATCAGAAGCATAGAAAAGATTAAAAATTGAATTATATATTAAGAATTTCCCAATAATACAAAATCACTGTATTTCATTTCTGCAGAACCCCAAAGTATCTGAGATAGCAAATCAATAAACACAAGCATGGTTTGTGCCACTAGTATCTCAGATACTTTGTAGCGCTAAAACTTAAAAAAATATTTCTAGCTAAAGTATTCAGAAATTGCTACTGCAGGGCAAGCATAGACTAAGTAGTCATCATGTGACTGATAACTTGGCCAACCATTATCATTAAGAGTATAGAGCTGCCCATTACTTCACTTAAGTAAAACAGAGGTAATTATACAATATCCTTAACTATGGCTGAGTGCGGTGGCTCATGGCTATAATCCAGCACTTTGGGAAGCCAAGGCAGGTGGACTGCTTGAGCTCATGAATTCAAAACCAGCCTGGCCAATGTGGTGAAACCCAGTCTCTACAAAAAATACAAAAATCAGCCAGGTATGGTGGTGGATGCCTATAGTCCCAGCTACTCAGAAGACTGAGGTGAGAGAATGGCTTGAGCCAAGGAA
>NW_012114623.1:0-608 GCF_000951035.1 Colobus angolensis palliatus
AGACGTTACAGTGAGCTGAGATTGCACCACTGCACTTCAGCTTGGGCAACAGAGACTCCATCTCAAAAAAAAAAAAAAAAAGAAGACTATATAAAAGAAAAACTAGAGAAATCGGACTTCACCAAAATCAAGAACTTCTGTGCATCAAAGGATACTGTCAAGAAGGCAAAAAGACAACCTTTAGAATGGGAGAAAATATTTATGAAACATATGTCTGATAAGGCATCATATCCAGAATATATAAAGAACTCCTGAAACTCAGTAACAATAAAAAGAGAAATAACCCAACTAAAAAGGGAGCAAAGACTTGAGTAGATATCTTTCCAAAGAAGATACAGAAATAGTTAATAAGCACATGAAAAAATGCTGAACATCATTGGCCATAAGGAAAATGCAAATTAAAACCATAGTGAGATACCACTTCACATTTATTAGAATGATTATAATTTTTTTTTTTTGAGACGGAGTCTCGCTCTGCCCCCAGGTTGGAGCGCAGTGGCGCAATCTTGGCTCACTGCACCCTCTGCCTCCCAGGTTCAAGCAATTCTCTTACCTCAGCCTCCTGAGTAGCTGGGATTCCAGGTGCGCCACCATGGCCGGCTAATTTT
>NW_012114623.1:6595-7711 GCF_000951035.1 Colobus angolensis palliatus
TTTGGTTTCAGGTCTTTTCTGGATAGTGACAGTTCTTTTTTTTTTTTTTTTTTTTTTTTAAGATGGGGTCATATATTGCCCAGGCTGGCCTCAAACTCTTTGGCTCAAATGATAACTCCTCACCACCTCAACCTTCCAAATCGCTAGGTCTATAGGAGCAAGGTCACTGTGCTGGCTGACAGTTCTGTTTTTATATTGAAGAATGTAGTTCTCTTCTTAGTAAACGGCACCACTGTTCACCCAGTTGCACGGGCCAAGATCCTTGGAGCCATATATGCCTCTTCTCTTTCTCTAACAACTCACACCAAGTCATCAGCCAATCCTGACAGTTACACCTTCAAAATATATCTAGACTCCAACTACTCCTTGTCCCCTTCATACTGCCACCCTCATCTGAGCTACTGTCACTTGTCCTCTGGGCCACTCCTAGAGCTAACAGCTTTCCTGTTTCCCCTTACCCTCCTACAACCTATTCTGCATTCAGGTGCCAGGGTCATCCTTCTAAAATATGTCTAATTATATCATTCTTGTGTTCAAAACTCTGATGGCATTTCATCACACTTAGAGTAAAATTTCAATTTCCCATCAGGACTTCACCAAGGTCCCGCTAACCCCTGGCAACCACCTGGATCCCATCTGCTGCCACTCTTTTTCTAGCTCACACCACCTTGAACATGTTGTCCTTTTTACTGATTAATGGGTACAGTTTTTGCTGTGTGTCCTTACATGCACCAAGCAAGCACTTGCCTCAGGATCTTGGCACTCAGGCTTACTCTTATGTTCTCATTTAGGTTCGTTTGAATATCCTTTCTGAAGAAGGCATTCCTAACAAACTGCTCCAAAGAAAATAAAATACTTGACTGGGCACATTGGCTCACGCCTGTAATCTCAGCACTTTGGGAGGCTGAGGTGGGTGGATAACCTGAGGTCAGGAGTTCAAGACAAGCCTGGCTAACGTGGTGAAACCCCATCTCTACAAAAATACAAAAATACAAAAATTAGCTGGGCATGATGGCAGGTGCCTGTAATCCCAGCTACTGGGGAGGCTGAGGTAGGAGAATCACTTGAACCCAGGAGGCAAAGGTTGCAGTGAGCCGAGATTGTAACACTACACTC
>NW_012114623.1:7838-11137 GCF_000951035.1 Colobus angolensis palliatus
AAATGAAAAAGAAAAAAAAATGAAATACTTAAGTATAAATCTAACAAAACTTATGAAGAATCTATATGATGAAAATTATAAAATGGTGATGAAAGAAATCAAAGGCAACCTAAATCCTTGGAGAGGCATACTATGTTCATGAATCAAAAGATCAAACATAGCAAAGATGTCACTTTCCCCTAAGTTGATTCCCTAAGGCTGTAAGTTCAACAAAATTCCTATCAAAGTCTCAAGTTTTGAGAAAGAAAGAAAGCAAGTTTCTCTGTAGACGTAGACAAGCTTATTCCAAAGCTAATATGGAAAGTGAAAGGCCTTACTCAATTTTTGAAAAAGATTAAAGTGGGAGGAATCACTGGCTGATATTAAGGTTGACTATATAGTTACAGTAATCAAGACAATGTGGTACTGGTAGAACGATAGACACATAGATCAATATAGCAGAATAGAGAACCCAGAAATATGTCCATATATATAGCCAATTAGTTTTTGACAAAGTAGCAAAAGCAGGTCAATGGTGGAGGAGAACTTTTTCAGTAAGTGGTGCTAGAGCAATTACATATCCATATGCAAAATAAGTAAATAAATAAAACTCTATGTAAACCTCACACACCTTAAACAAAAATTAACAAAACGAATCATGCACTTAAATGTAAATATAAAACTATAAAACTTCTAGAAAACACACAGAAAATCTTCAGGACTTATACCAGGCAAAGAGTTCTTAGACTTGATACCGAAAGCACAACCCAGAGCCAGGCACAGTGATGCACACCTGTAGTCCCAGCTACTCAGAATGCTGAAGCAGGAGGATTACTTGAGCTCAGGAGTTCAAGGCTGCAGTGCTCGATGATTGCAGCTGTGAACAGCCACTGCACTCCAGCCTGGGCAACATAGTGAGACCTCATCTCTAAATAAGTTAAATAAAAGTAAAATAAAAAATAAAAAGCAAAACCGGAAGAGGAAAAATTGACAAATTGGACCTCATCAGAATTTAAAACTTTTGCTCTGCAAAAGACACTGTTAAAAGAATAAAAAGACAAATTAAATGCTGGGAGAAGATATTTGTAAACTGCATGTCCAACAAAAGCCTTGTATCTAGAACATGCAAAGAACTTGAAAACAGTACTTAAAAAAACAAACAATCCAATTAGAAAATGGGAAAAAGATATGCACAGGCATTTATCAAAGAGAATATATAGGTGGCAAATAGACACATGAAAAGATGTTCAGCATCATTAGCCGTTAGAGAAATGCAAATTAAACCATAATGAGATATTACCACACACTGATCAAAATGACTAAAATAAAACATTCTGGGCTGGGTGCGGTGGCTCACGCCTGTAATCCCAGCACTTTGGGAGGCCAAGGCGGGCAGATCACAAAGCCAGGAGATTGATCGAGACCATCCTGGCTAACACGGTGAAACCCCATCTCTACTGATAATACAAAAAATTAGCCGGGCGTGGTGACACACACCTGTAGTCCCAGATACTCGGGAGGCTGAGGCAGGAGAATCGCTTGAACCCAGGAGGTGAAGGTTGCAGTGAACCAAGATCATACCACTGCAGTCCAGCCTGGGCAACAGTGCGAGACTCTGTCTTAAAAACAAACAAACAAACAAACAAAAAAAACCCAAAGAAGTAGTGATGAACACCAAATGCTGGCAAGGCTGCTGAGAAACTGAGTCACTTGTACAGTGCTGGGGAGCATAAAATGAGCCACTCTGGAAAACAATTTGTCAGTTTCTGGAAAAAACATATATATCATACAACCCAGCAATCACATTCCTGGGCATGTCTCCAAGAGAAATGAAGGCTTATTTTCACGCAGGAACTTGTACACAAATGGTCATGGCAGTTTTATTTGTAATAGCTCAAAACTGGAAACCAACCAAGTGTCCTTTAATGGGTGAGTGGTTAAGCAAACTGTAGTTCATCCATACCATGGAATAATACTCTGAAATAAAAAGGAACAAACTATTGATACATGCAACAACTTGGATGGCGCTCAAAGAAATTATGCTGAGTGAAAAAAGCCAGTCTCAAAAGGATAACTATTGCATGATTCCATTTCTGTAACATTTATGAAATAACATAATTATAGGGGTGGAGAACAGATTGGTGGTTGCCGGAGGTTAGTGATGGTGGGGAGGAATGGGTGTGGCTATGAAGGGGTAACACCACTGTGTCTTGTGATGATGGCACAGTTGAGTATTTTTTTGTAACAGTTTCATGGAGATGTAATTCACATATACAGTTGAGCATACCTTGATTTTAGTGGTGATTACACAAAGTTACATGTGATAAAATTACATAGAGCCATGCACACATATGCAAATAAGTGCATGTATGATTACTGAAATCCAAATAAGTTCTATACATTGTACCAGTGTCAATTCCTTGGTTCTGATCATGTATTGTACTGTAATTGTATAAGATGTTAACATTGGGGGAGGTTGGGGAAAAGGGCATGGGACTTCCCTGTGCATTTCTTTGCAACCTCCTGTGAGTCGGTAATAATTTAACAACAACAACAAAAATTAAAGTTTTTTTTAAAAGTGCCTTTTATCCCAGCACCTCATGAAGCTGAGGCAGGGGGATCACTTGAGCCCAGGAGTTTGAAGCCAGCCTGAGAAACACAGCAAGACCAGGACCATGTCTCTAAAAAAAACAAAAAAACAAAAGATGTCTCATCAAAAATAGCACTCCCTCCATCACTCTCCTTCCTCTCAACTTGCTTTATTTTTCTTCATAGTCTATATCTTCATAGCCTATATCTGACTTTATATTATATATAATGGATAAGCTATAACATATATTTGCATACATCTGTCTCCTCCAGTAGAATGTAAACTTACGGGGGCAAGCATTTGTTATGTTCTCTCCCTGGTGCTAGAATGGCACCTGGCACACTGCATTTGTTGAGTGAATGTGTGGGTGTACCTGGCTTCCTACAGGTGTCCACTTCATTTATTGTATCTATACAGAAATTAGACATTATAGCCCCCTGCCAGAGACATAACGTTTATTAAGGTATTCACCCCAGACTCTCAGTTCAGAGAAGATTTCACATTTCTTTCTTTCTTCTTTCCCTTTTTCCTCCTCTTCCCTCCCCTTCCCTCCCTTTCCCTCCCCTCCTCTCCCTTCCCCTTCCCTCTTTCCTTCCTTTTTTTTTATTTTATTTTTTGATAGGGTCTTCCTCTGCCACCCAGGCTGGAGTGCAGTGGTGCAATCATGACTCACCACAGCCTCAATCTCCCAGGCTCAAGGAATCCTCTCTCCTCAGCCTCTTCAGTAGCT
>NW_012114623.1:12458-14219 GCF_000951035.1 Colobus angolensis palliatus
AAAGAAAGAAAAAAGAAAGAGAAAGAAACAGTACAAAGAAATGCTTGATCATCTATCTTACCACAAATGGTCATAATATATTCTATTATGCATCTGTGGTTGGCAAAATAATAGGCCCTAAAGATGTCCATATCCTAATCCCCAGAACCTATGCATACATTACCTCATATGGCAAAAGGGACTTTACAAATGGTGTGATTAAGGCTACATCCCATGAGATGGGGAAAGTATCTTGGATTATGCAGATGGGCCCAATCTAATCACAGGAGTGAAGAATCTTTCCTGGCTGCAGACAGACAGTAGTGCCAGAAGTACCTGCCCTGCCTTTGCTGACTTGGAAGATGTAGGAAGGGGCCACCAACCAAGGAAAGCAGGTAGCCTCAAGAAGCAGGAAAAGACAAAGAAATGTATTGTCCCTGGAATCTCCAGCAAGGAATGCAACTCTGCTGATGCCTTGGTTTCAACCCAGTGAGACTCATAGCAGACTTCTGACCAACAGAATGTAAGATAAGAAATTTGTGTTGGCCGGGCGCGGTGGCTCAAGCCTGTAATCCTAGCACTTTGGGAGGCCGAGACGGGCGGATCACAAGGTCAGGAGATCGAGACCATCCTGGCTAACACGGTGAAACCCCGTCTCTACTAAAAATACAAAAAATAAGCGGGCGAGGTGGCGGGCGCCTGTAGTCCCAGCTACTCGGGAGGCTGAGGCAGGAGAATGGCGTCAACCCGGGAGGCGGAGCTTGCAGTGAGCTGAGATGCGGCCACTGCACTCCAGCCCGGGCGACAGAGCAAGACCCCGTCTCAAAAAAAAAAAAAAAAAAAAAAAAAAAAAAAATTTTGGTTTTTTTTGTTGCCTTTTTTTTTTTTTCGAGATGGAGTCTCACTCTGTCACCCAGGCTGGAGTGCAGTGGCATGATCTTGGCTCACTGCAACCTCTGCCTCCCACATTCAAGCGATTCTGCCTCAGCCTCCCAAGTAGTTGGGATTAGAGGCATGTGCCACCACACCTGGCTAACTTTTATACTTTTAGTAGAGACAGGGTTTTACCATGTTAGCCAGGCTGGTCTTGAACTCCTGACCTTAGGTGATCCACCCGCCTCGGCCTCCCAAAGTGTGAGGATTACAGGCATGAGCCACCGTGCCCAGCCAAATTTCTGTTGTTTTGAGTGCTCAGTTTGTGAAAAGTTGTTACAGCAGCAAAAGAGAACTAATACAGCATCTTACTCTGATTCTAGCTTTTCTATTAGCTCTGCTTGCAAGCAAGAGAAACCAGTTGAGCTTCCCCAAGCAAACAAAACAGGCTTTACTGTAAGCAGACAGGGAAAGCAGTGCCGCTGCAGGAAGGTTCTGGATCATAGAGAAAAGGTGCTTCCAGGAGGACTCCTCTTCTTCCTCCTCACCCTACCCCACTCCTTCCTTTTCTTCTTTCTGGGAATAGACTTTCTCCATAATCAGTCCCTGGAGCCTAAGAGGGCTGGCACCTCAGCCTCCCTTTGCTTTCTGTCTTTATAAGACCAGCCCAGGCTGTGACTCAAACCTCATTCTCAATTCCCAAGTCCCAGGGAAATAATTCTGTTTGTTACTGTTTGGGTTAGGTGCCTGTTGTGGGTTGAACTGTGTCTTCTCAAAAAAGATATGTTGAAGCCCTAGACCCCCACACCTCAGATTGGGACCTTATTTGGAGATAGGGTCATTGCAGCAGTAATTAATTAAGATGACGATACAGAGGCCAGGTGCGTGGTGGCTCCCACCTGTAATCCT
>NW_012114624.1:0-332 GCF_000951035.1 Colobus angolensis palliatus
TTCTTCAGTATTTTGTTGGCTATTCTGAGTCTCTTGCTTTTCCACATAAACATTAGAATAAGTTTGTTGATATCTACAACAATGATCAAGTCATAATGAGCTTTCATCTTTACAGTTGTGAATATTCTCATCCACAGACATAGAATATCTCTCCATTTATTTAAAATTTTTTAGATTTCTTTAATCAAAGTGTTATAGTTTTCCTCACATAGTTCTTGTATATACTTTGCTAGATTTATACTTCAGTACTTAATTATGGGGAAGCTTATGTAAATGTTGTTACACTTTTTATTTCAAATTCCAATCATTTATTCATGATATATAGAGAAGCA
>NW_012114624.1:5282-5622 GCF_000951035.1 Colobus angolensis palliatus
ATTAAATAACATAGAAAATTAAATATATTATAGAATCTATTTTTGTACAGCTGACAATGTGTTTGTGTTTTATGTTATTATTACAAAAGAATCAGCAAGTTTTTAAAAAGTTACAAAATGAATAAAGTTAAAAAGTTATAATACCCTAAGGTTAATCTATTATTGAAGAAGGAAAATATTTTATAAATAAATTTATTGTAGCATAAGTGTACAGTTCTTAAAAAGTCTACAGTAGTGCAATGGCCTAGGCCTTCACATTCACTTACCACTCACTCACTGACTCACCCAAAACAGCTTCCAGTCCAGCAAGCTCCTTCCTGGTAAGTTTCCCTATACAGGT
>NW_012114624.1:11352-11810 GCF_000951035.1 Colobus angolensis palliatus
AAGTGATTATGCTAATTGATTATAGAAATAGCCATGAGCAAAGATAAGTGTTTCTCATTTTCTTTTAGTAGTTTTTCAGTGAAAGACAATTCAGGGGACCTAGTCATGATATGTGTGTGTGTGTGAATATATATAGACACATATGCATATATATAGAGAGAGCGAGATAGATTCATGCATATATGTGTATATATATACACACATGTATCTATATGCATCTCTGTTCAAGTGTATTCTCTATTGACTTGTTTTGACAGTTAAAGACAATTTTATACCAAAGCGCTAGGTTCCTACCATTAAGGGGAACAAATGAAAAGTCAAAGGAAATGAAGACTATCAAATATGAGAGGATGCTTGCTGACTAAAAGGACTGTTGTGCATGGTAGTTGAAGTAGGATTTCTGTCATAGATAATAAGCTTAAGCCACCAGAATAATTTTTCACTACAGGATTTAAATC
>NW_012114624.1:18080-19381 GCF_000951035.1 Colobus angolensis palliatus
CAAGGCCTGTTTGGTTGGATTCTTCTCTGTGTCCCTGTGTCTTCAGCAATAAGGAATAAGGATGCTCCTTTCCTCCAGGTATAGAGAGGGCACCTCCCATATGAGGGTCTTATGACCTAAGCCTGGGGAAGGTCAGAAAATCCTTTCTAGGTTTTATGACCTTCTTCCAGGGACACGGATGGAGAGGAAGGTCAGAGTGACCTTCCTGCTTCCGCAATTTTCTAAAATTTCTTCAGGTTAAAAAATTTTAGGGTAGCATGTCCTGAACCCCATCACTACTAGGTTCTTGTTTATGATGATAAGTCTGGTATTGATTTTTCAGTGTCCGATTTCTGTTCTATTTGAGTTTCAGCTACAATCCTTCACTGGGTTTACTGAGACACCCCTACATTTTTTTATTTTAAAATACCCACTTTTGTTTATGTGAAGTAAGTTAATATGTATATTAGCTTTCTATGGCTGTGTAACAAATTTACTATAAGTCTAGCAGTTTAAAACAATGTCCATTTATTAGTCTCATGGTTCTCTAAGTAAGAAGTCCAAGTGAGGTTGCCTGGGTTGTCTGCTCAGGGTCTCATGAGGCTGAAATCAAAGTGATGGCAGGACATGATCTCCTTTTTTTTTTGTAAGATGGGGTCTTGCTCTGTTGCTCAGGCTAGAGTGCAGTGGTACAATCTTGACTCATTGCAACCTCTGCCTCCCAAGCTCAAGCAATCCTGCCACCTCAGCCTCCTGAGTAGTTGGGACCACAGGTGCGTGCCACCATACCTGGCTAATTTTTTCGTATTTTGGGTAGAGATGGGGGTTCACCATGTTGGCCAGGCTGGTCTTGAACTCCTGGCCTCAAGTTATCTGCCTGCCTTGACCTCCCCAAGTGCTGGGATTACAGGCGTGAGCCACCGTGCCCAGCCAGGACATATTCTCATTTTGAGTTCAGTCTTCTCTTCCAGGCACATCCAGATTATTTGTAGAATTCAGTTCCTTGCAGTTGTAGGACTGAGGTCCCCATTGCCTTGCTCGTTGTCGCCTGGGATCATTGTCAGCTGCTAGAGGCTGCTTGCCTTCCTTGCCATAGGGTCTTATCAGTCTTCAAAGCTGACAATAGAGAACATTCCTTTGATAAATCGCTCTGATGCTTCAAATCTCTGACTCCAGGAAGAGGTCAGTCCCTTTTAAGAGTTTACCCAATCAAGGCCAACCCATCCTGGATAATTTCCCTTTTTCAAGTCAATTGTGTCATGTAACAAACTAATCAGGAAAATGAAATCCATCATATTTAAAGTCCTGAGGATTATGCAGGT
>NW_012114625.1:0-294 GCF_000951035.1 Colobus angolensis palliatus
AGGCTGGGGTGCAGTGGCCTGATCACAGCTCACTGGAGCCTGAACCTCCTGGGCTCAATCGATTTTCCTACCTCAGCTGCTATACTAGCTGGGACCACAGGCTCACCCTATCACACGCATATACAGAGAGTTTCACCATGTTTCCCAGACTGGTCTGGAACTTCTGAGCAATCTGTCCACCTCGGCCTCTCAGTGTGCTGGGATTAGTAGCATGAGCCACTACACCCCTAATTTTTTTTTTTTTTTCTTGAGACGGAGTCTTGTGCTGTTGCCCAGGCTGGAGTGCAGTGGCAT
>NW_012114625.1:5859-6336 GCF_000951035.1 Colobus angolensis palliatus
CTCCTTCCTTGCTTCCTTCCTTCCTTCCTTGTCTCGCTCTGCCATCCAGACTGGAGTGCAGTGGCCTGATCTTGGCTCACTGCTGCAACCACTGCCTCCCAGGTGCAAGCAATTCCCCTGCCTCAGCCTTGCGAGTAGCTGGGATTACAGGTGCGTGCCACCATGCCCAGGTAATTTTTGTATAGAGACGGGGTTTCACTATGTTGGCCAGGCTGGTCTTGAACTCCTGACCTCAGGTGATCCACCCGCCTTGGCTTCCAAAAGTGTTGGGATTACAGGCATAAGCCACCACACCCGGCCTGTAACTCTATTTCTGCTGAATGCTCAGTTTTAACTCTGTCCAGAAACTGGGCTGACCGTGGCGCCTGTGGCCCCTCCCAGAAGCAACTCAGTGCAAGAGGACAGCTTCCCATGATTTCATCTCTGACTCACTCGGCCAGCAGCAAGCACCCATTGCCTAGCCACCCCAACCCCTTC
>NW_012114625.1:11366-11714 GCF_000951035.1 Colobus angolensis palliatus
AAAAAAAAAAAAAAAGAAAAAAGAAAGAGTAAAAGAGGGAAACAGCCAGTGAGCCAGGGAGGGAGGCCCGTGGGGCACTTGCCTGTTGGACCCAACACAAGGAAAACTGCTCAGAACCCAGGTCGTCAGCAGCATTCGAAACACACAAGAGTAAGGTAGTGGCAGGAGTCGCATCAAACTCATCCTGCATGGGCACCGGGCAGACAGGTCAGTCAGCGGTGGGTGTGTGGTGCACTGTGGGCTACGTCGTAGCGATGTGGTGCCCAACACCTCATTGTGTGACTAAGTCCCACCGTAGGATGACTAAGCAGGACCAGACCAGAAACTGGATAAGCTTCTAAGAGCATG
>NW_012114625.1:16494-18571 GCF_000951035.1 Colobus angolensis palliatus
GGTGGCAGGCGCCTGTAGTCCCAGCTACTCGTGAGGCTGAGGCAGGAGAATGACGTAAACCTAGGAGGCAGAGCTTGCAGTGAGCTGAGATCGGGCCACTGCGGTCCAGCCTGGGTGACAGAGCGAGATTCCATCTCAAAAAAAAGAAAAAAAAAAAAAACTAGCCGGGCGAGGTGGCAGGCGCCTGTAGTCCCAGCTGTTCGTGAGGCTGAGGCAGGAGAATGACGTAAACCTAAGAGGCAGAGCTTGCAGTGAGCTGAGATCGGGCCACTGCGGTCCAGCCTGGGTGACAGAGCGAGATTCCATCTCAAAAAAAAGAAAAAAAAAAAGATTTGAAATTATGGTCTTTAATATTCATTAAAAACTAGGTCATATTTTCTTGTTTCCATCTCCACCCCAACAGAAAAAGAGAAAATACAGTGAAAAAGAGATTTAAACTTAGTTTTTCTTCAGGTTGAGCCCTAGTGTGACTTTCAGTCAGAAACAGGTTTTACTGTGGCCAGGCGCGGTGGCTCATGCCTGTAATCCCAGCACTGTGGGAGGCTGAGGTGGGCTGATCACTTGAGGTCAGGAGTTCAAGACCAGCCCTGGCAACATGGCAAAACCCTGTCTCTACTGAAAATGCAAAAATTAGCCAGGTGTGGTGGTGGGCGCCTGTAGTCGCAGCTACTCGGGAGGCCGAGGCAGGAGACTCTTGAACCCGGGAGGTGGAGGTTGCAGTGAGCTGAGATCGCGCTACTGCACTTCAGCCTGGGTGACAGAGCAAGACTGTGTCTCAAAAAAAAGGGGGGGTGCTTACGTCGGAGAGTGTTTTTGTTTCTGCCTTCAAAGGTCATGCCAGGAGAAGATATATTTTTTTTGAGACAGAGTCTCGCTCTGTCGCCCAGGCTGCAGTGTAGTGGCACAATCTCAGCTCACTGCAAGCTCTGCCTCCTGGGTTCACGCCATTCTCCTGCCTCAGCCTCCTGAGTAGCTGGGACTACAAGCACCTGCCACCACACCTGGCTAATTTTTTGTGTTATTTTTATTTATTTATATTTTATTTTATTTTATTTTACTTTACTTTACTTTATTTTATTTTATTTTATTTTATTTTTGAGACAGAGTCTCGCTCTGTCGCCCAGGTTGGAGTGCAATGGCGCAATCTTGGCTCACCACAAGCTCTGCGTCCTGGGTTCACGCCATTCTCCTGCCTCAGTCTCCTGAGTAGCTGGGACTATAGGCGCCCGTCACCACACCCGGCTAGTTTTTTGTATTTTTAGTATAGACGGGGTTTCACTATGTTAGCCAGGATGGTCTCCATCTCCTGACCTCGTGATCTGCCCGCCTCGGCCTCCCAAAGTGCTGGGATTACAGGCATGAGCCACGGCACCCGGCTATTTTTTTTTTTGAGACGAAGTCTCGCTCTGTCACCCAGGCTGGAGTGCAGTGATGCAATCTCGGCTCACCACAAGCTCTGCCTCCCGGATTCACACCATTCTCCTGCCTCAGCCTCCCGAGTAGCTGGGATTATAGGCATGAGCCACCATGCCCAGCCCGAGAAGAGATTTTTTGAAGTCACTTTACTCTATTTCCAAATCTTAGTCTTCCATATTTTTAGAGACCACCTGCCATGTCCTTTCCGTCTGAAGCCTGGCATATTGAGCCTGGTGTGAAGGTGCGATCCCCAATGAACAACTTCACCCTCCTGGTACAGCTTAGTCCCTCTGACCCTGTTCTCAGCAGCGGGGTGTGACATACCTGCTGTGCACCTGACATACCCACTGTGTGTGCAACATACCCACTGTGTGTGTGTGACATACCCACTGTGCGCGTGACATACCCACTGTGTGCGTGACACACCCACTGTGTGTGCGTGACATACCCACTGTGCGTGTGACATACCCACTGTGTGCGTGTGACATACCCATTGTGCGTGTGACATACCCACTGTGTGCACGACATACCCACTGTGTGCCTGACATACCCACTGTGCACGTGACATACCCACTGTGCGCACGACATATCCACTGTGTGCGTGTGACATACCCACTGTGTGCGCGACATACCCACTGTGTGCCTGACATACCCACTGTGC
>NW_012114626.1:0-302 GCF_000951035.1 Colobus angolensis palliatus
CCCACCATCAAATGTGGACGTGGACACAGTTTCCCCCTGTTCTCGCCCACCATCAAATGCGGATGTGGACACAGTTTGCCTCTGTTCTCACCTACCATCAAATGTGGACGTGGACTCAGTTTGCTTCTGTTTTCACCCACCATCAAATGTGGATGTGGACTCAGTTTCCCCAGTCTCACACACCATCAAATGAGGAGGTGGCCTCAGTTTCCCCCTTCTCACCCACCATCAAATGTGCATGAGGACTCATTTTCCCCATTCTCACCCACCATCAAATGTGGATGTCGACTCAGTTTCCCCGT
>NW_012114626.1:5540-5763 GCF_000951035.1 Colobus angolensis palliatus
ATTCTAGCCCACCATCAAATCTGGATGTGGACTCAGTTACCCTCTGTTCTAACCTACAATCAAACGTGGAAGTGTACTCTCTTTTCTCCTGTTCTCACTCACCATCAAATGTGGACGTGGACTCACTTTCCGTCGGTTGTCACCTACCATCAAATGTGGACGTGGACTCAATTTCTTTCTGTTCTCATCCACCACCAAATGTGGATGTGGACTCAGTTTCCCC
>NW_012114626.1:6591-6997 GCF_000951035.1 Colobus angolensis palliatus
TCTCACCCACCATCAAATGTGGACGTGGACTCTGTTGCCCCGTTCTCACTCACCATCAAATGTGGACGTGGATTCATTTTCCCCGTTTTCACCCACCATCAAATGTGGACGTGGACTCAGTTTGCCCGTTGTGACCCACCATCAAATGTGGACGTGGACCCAGTTTCCCCATTCTAGCCCACCATCAAATGTGGACGTGGACTCATGTTCCCCCTGTTCTCGCCCGCCATCAAATGTGGATGTGGACTCAGTTTCACTCTCTTCTCACCTACCATCAAATGTGGACCTGGACACAGTTTCCTTCTCTTCTCACCAACCATCAAATGTGGATGTGGACTCAGTTTCCCTCTGTTCTAACCTACAATCAAATGAGGACGTGGACTCTGTTTTCTCCTATTCTCACTCA
>NW_012114626.1:12744-13326 GCF_000951035.1 Colobus angolensis palliatus
TGGATGTGGACTCAGGTTCTCCCTGTTCTCGCCCACCATCAAATGTGGATGTGGAATCAGTTTCCCCGTTCTCCCCAACCATCAAATGTGAACGTGGACTCAGTTTCCCCGTTCTCACGCACCGTCAAATGTGGATGTGGAGTCAGTTTCCCGGTTATCACCCACCATCAAATATGGACGTGGACTGAGTTTCCCGTTCTTACAAACGATCAAATGTGGACGTGTACTCATTTTCCCCCTGTTCTCGCCCACCATTAAATGTGGATATGGAGTCAATTTCCCTCTATTCACGATCAAATATGGACGTGGACTCTGTTTCCCTGTTCTCACCCACCATCAAATGTGATGTGGACACAGTTTCCCCTTTTCTCACCCACCATCAAATGTGGACGTGACTCCGTTTCCCCGTTCTCACCCACCATCAATTGTGGACGTGGACTGAGTTTTCCCACTCTCACAAACCATCAAATGTGGACGTGTACTCAGTTTCCTCCTGTTCTCGCCCACCATTAAATGTGGATGTGGACTCAATTTTTCCTCTATTCTCACACACCATCAAATGCGGACGTGGACTCAGTTTCC
>NW_012114627.1:0-8575 GCF_000951035.1 Colobus angolensis palliatus
TGTAATCCCAGCACTTTGGGAGGCCAAGGCAGGCGGATCACGAGGTCAGGAGATCGAGACCATCCTGGCTAACACGGTGAAACCCCGTCTCTACTAAATAAAAATACAAAAAATTAGCCGGGCGTGGTGGCAGGCGCCTGTAGTCCCAGCTACTCGGGAGGCTGAGGCTGGAGAATGGCGTGAACCTGGGAGGTGGAGCTTGCAGTGAGCCGAGACCACGCCACTGCATTCCAGCCTAGGCGACAGAGCGAGACTCTGTCTCAAAAAATAATAAATAAATAAATAAATAAAAAGAGGGAGACTGCTGAAGTCTAGAAAGCTGAATGATACCAAGTGCATGCGAAGATCAGGGCCTTGGGAATCCTTGTGTGCTGCTGGGGAAGGTAGTGGTGCAGCCACCCTTGAGAGCAATCTGGCAGTACTTGGTTATATTAAGTACAGGCACACACCATGACCAGGCAGTCCTATTCCTGGGTCTAAATCCCAAAGGATCCTCACACAAGTCCATAAGGAAACATGTTCTAGAGGTTCATTCAGCATTACTGGGAGTGGGAATCAACCTGGGTGTCTATCTCCAGGAGACGTGATGGGCAAAATGTGGTGGACACTAAGACCAGAGTCACTGAGTAACAGGGATGGATGGTGAGTGACAATGCTAAGATACAGAAAAAAGGCTAGAACATGACACCATTCATGTAAATTAAAAACATATGCACACAGGCCAGGCGTGGTGGCTCATGCCTGTAATCCCAGCACTTTGGGAGGTCAAGGCGGGTGGATCATGAGGTCAGGAGTTCAAGACCAGCCTGACCGATACGGTGAAACCCCGTCTCTACTAAAAATACAAAAATTAGCTGGGCGTGGTGGCAGGTGCCTGTAATCTCAGCTACTCAGGAGGCTGAGGCAGGAGAATCGCTTGAACCTGGGCAGCAGAGGTTGCAGTGAGCCAAGGTCACGCCACTGCACGCAAGCCTGGGTGACAGAGTGAGACTCTGTCTTAAAAAATACATATATATATACATATATATATATGCACACAAAACAGTATACACATGACCCCTGAATAGCACAGGTTTGAACTGCCTGTGTCCAATTATATGTGGATTTTCTTACACTTCTGTTACCCCTGAGACAGCAAGATCAACCCCTCTTCTTCTTCCTCCCCCTCAGCCTACTCAACAGAAAGATGACAAGGATGAAGACCTTTATGATAATCCAATTCCAAGGAACTAATGAAAAGTACATTTTCTCTTCCTGATGATTTTCTTACTTATCTCTAGCTTACATTATTGTAAGAATACGGTATATAATACACATCACACACAAAATAAATGTTAATTGACTGTTTATGCTATGGGTAAGGCTTCCAGTCAAAGTAGGCTGTCAGTAGTTAAGTTTTGGGAGAGTCAAAATTTATACACAGATTTTCAACTGTGCAGGGAACCAGTTCCCCTAACCCCCTCATTGTTCACGGGTCAACTGTATATACACAAAAGCATTATATGAACCTCATTAGAATAGCTGTCTATGGGGAGAAGAGAATGAGAGTGGGATAAAATGGAATGAGTAAAATGAAACAACAAATGCATGAACAAGTAAAACAACAGAAGGCCTTGCATGGGCCAGTGATGATAAAGGGCTAAGAATGAGAATATAATTAATTCAATTCCTCACACCTAAGGTCTAAAACCAAGGAAAGGGAGGGCTGGGCACGGTGGCTCACGCCTGTAATCCCAGCACTTTGGGAGGCTGAGGCAGGCAGATCACGAGGTTAAGAGTTTAAGACCAGCCTGGCCAACACAGTGAAACCCAGTCTCTACAAAAAATACAAAAATTACCCAGGTGTGGTGACACATGCCTGTAGTCCCAGCTACTTGGGAAGCTGAGGCAGGAGAATCGCTTGAACCCGGGAGGTGGAGGTTGCAGGGAGCCAAGATCACACCATAGCACTCTAGCCTGGGTAATAAGAGTGTGACTCCATCTCAAAAAAAAATTAAAAAACAGCGAAAGGGAGGAAACTAGATACAGGCTGACTAGATACAGCCTTTAGAGTTAGAAAAGATGATTTGACAGTCTAAGCCCACACTCAGGTTGAATGAAATTGAAAAGCCTTTCAAACTAAAACATTTAATTACACCATCTGCTGCAGACAGAACTCAGACAATTCAAAAAGGTAATGTCAGCTTGGTGTTTTATATCACCACCCTCAACACAGAATAAAAATCAGCTGCATGTGAAGCAGTGACTAGAATGAAGAAGAGGCTGCTTCCTGCTTCCTTCTAGCGGTTCTTTCCAAAAACATTAATAGGCACCAACTCTATGCATGTCGCCCTGCAGGGAGGCATGGGGTATATAACTATGACTTACTGTTCATTCCTCAAGGAATTCCCAATCTTGTGGAAGATTATACACAATGAGGCAACAAAAACTATCCAATAAAACCGCGGAAGAGAAGCTAGTGATGAACGGCCCTGTGAGCAGAGCCCATGGCAGTTTGGGGAAGAGAGACCAACACCACCGACTGGGGTGATCAGGGTGGCTCTGTGGGAAAGCTAGAAGGGAAGTGGCAGATCTCTGTGCTGGATGATGGGCCACTGCCATTTGTAAGTGGCTAATAAAAGACCAGTTAAGAGAAAAAGAATTTTGAATGGTTGAGTAGTCCCTCTGTGCTCTGTCACTGACACCCTCTCAAGGCTGTTGAGCATGTGCCATGCTATGGCTTTATCCAACATCAGGAAATGTTCGCTACTGACAGTTCCACCTTAACACAAATGTGTTCTTTCTTCAGAGAGGGTGAAAAATTCATGACCATCTGGCTGGGAGAAGTAATTTCTAGGTACAGTGTCCATCCTTTTCTGAGGAACACAAGAGGAAAATATTGCAGAAAAGAGTTAACATAGCAGGCCTAAGACTGCTTTTTTGAAAGAAAGGAGAGAGAGAGAAAAAGAAACGGTCTTGCTATGAAAGAAAGCAAGAAAGAAAGAAAGAGAGAGAGAGAGAGAAAGAGAGAGAGAGAAAGAAAGAAAGAGAGAGAGAAAGAGAGAGAGAGAGAAAGGAAGGAAGGAAGGAAGGAAGAGAGAGAGAGACAGAAAGAAAGAGGAAAAAGGAAGGAAGGAAGGAAGGGAGGGAGGGAGGAAGGGAGGGAGGGAAAAGAAAGAAAAGGAAGGAAGGGAAGCGAAAGGAAAGGAAGGAAGGAAGGGAAAGGAAAGGAAGGAGGGAAGGAAGGAAGGAAAGAAGGAAGGAAGGGAGGAAGGGAAAGGAAAGGAAGGAAGGGAAAGGGAAGGAAGGAAAGGAAGGAAGGAAGGAAGGGTGTTGCTATGTTGGTCAGGTGGTCTCAAATTTCTGGCTTCAAGAGATCCTCCTACCTTGGCCTCCCACAGTGTTGGGATTATAGACATAAACCATTGTGCCTAGCCCAAGACTGTTATTCTTAAAAAGTCTCATAAAAAGCATGGTTAACCCTTGGTTGGCATCCAGGAACTTAGATTTCAGAAGAGTTCCCACCATCCAAGCTGGAAAGAGGGACTCACTGTGCCTAAGTTATTGTGTGGTTTATGCTGAACTCCTGCTTTTCTTCAGGGAGCGCGGAATGTGGTATGTGCTGGGCAGAGGGGGGCCGGCATGACCAGCCCTCTAAAAAAATCGTGGGTGTTGGGTCTCTAGTGAGTTTCCCTGGTAGACAGCATTTCACATGCGTTGTCACAGCTCCTTCCTGGGGGAGTTAGGCACATCCTGTGTGACTGCACTGGGAGAGGATGCTTGGAAGCTTGTGCCTAGCTTCCTTTGGACTTCATCCCCATGCACCTTTCCCTTGCCTTTCCCTTTGCTAATTCTGCTTTGTATTCTTTCACTGCAATAAATTACAGCCATGAGTATACCACATGCTGAGTCTTCCAAGTGAACCACCAGATCTGAACATGTTCCTGGGGGCCCCCAACGCAGAAATAAATTATAAAAGAAAGGACTGAGCATGGTGGCCCATGCCGGTGCTTTCGGAGGCCGAGGCAGGAGGACCACTTAAGCCCAAAAGTTAAAGTTACAGTGAGCTATGATTGTGCCAATGCACTCCAGCCTGGGAGACACAGCAAGACCCTGTCTCCAAAATAATAAACTAAACACATACTTCTGCCTTCCAAGTATCTTAAAATTCAATGGAATGGTAGAAATATTTTTAAAACACTAAATCAAAAGAAACCTGGAAAACAAGAAAGAGTGCCAATGGCCAACTAAAATGTCTAGGAAATTTCTGAAAAGTAAAAAGTACTCAGAACCAGATTACCTAAGCAAACCACAGCCCAATACAAGCTTGGGAGGAGGCTGTCATGCAGAGGGAAATGGTCACGAGTTTCCGGGAACAGGCTTCTAACAGCAGATAGAAAGACGAGCAGAGATGGAATCTGACAAGGTGATTAACTGGGAAACTGTAGTCGGAATGGCCAGAACTGTTGGACCATTCCCCCTCAACACACCCCCTCGTATGGAATACACACGCCACTCAGCAGCACACCACAGCTCTTCAGCAATCACAAGAGGCAGGCTACAGCTATTAAGACAGACGGGAAAACAGCAATTCTCAAACTTCGAAGATGAGCACATAAAGAATCACCAAGTTTTTATTCAATATCATGAAGCAGGGACATGGAATCAACAGCAGAACACATACCCAAGCAAAGATAATTACTAGAGCACACAGAATAAATTATTAGATATTCTTGGGAAGATCTGAGGGGATATTATATCTACGAAGAGCAAGCAGTTGGTATGTGACGATCTCTACGATATACTGTGAAATAAAAAAACAGGGCGAAGGGCAGATAGAGGATAATGCTACTCTTTGTGCAAAAAAGGAGAAATGGAGAATCTGATTCATATTTGCTTGTATTTGCATGAAGAAACTTTGGAAGCTACATAAAAAACTAATAACAATGGTTACCTGCTTGTAAGGCAAGAGAAGTAAGAGGATAGGAATGGTGGGGACACCTTTCATTTATGCCTTTTTAATACAGTCTGGTTTTGAACACTGATTATCTTACCTATTCCCTTTTTTTTTTTTTTTTTTTGAGGTGGAGTCTCTGTCGTCCAGGTTGGAGTGCAGTGGCACGATCTCGGCTCACTGCAAGCTTCGCCTCCTGGGTTCACACCATTCTTCTGTCTCAGCCTCCTGAGTAGCTGGGACTACACGCGCCCACCACCAAGCCTGGCTAATTTTTTTTGTATTTTTTTCAGTAGAGATGGAGTTTCACCGCATTAGCCAGGATGGTCTCAATCTCCTGACCTCGTGATCCGCCCACCTCAGCCTCTCAAAGTGCTGGGATTACAGACGTGAGCCACCGCGCCTGGCCTATCTTACCTATTTCAAAAGTTAAATTTTAAAAAGTAGAGACCCAGAAACATAAAACTATGATAATCAATATTTAAAAACACTCAAGAGATGGGCTAAAGAGTTGACTGAACAAATCTAAATATTAGATTGGTGACCTGCAAAATCAGCCCAAGGAACATACCAGAATGCAGCCCATAAAGATAAAGAGACAGAGCATTTCAGCTGGGCACAGTGGCATGGCAGGGGAATCGCCTGAGTCCAAGGGTTCCAGGTCACAGTGAGCCGCACCATTGCACTCCAGACCTGGGCAACAGAGCAATACCCTGTCTCAAAAAAAAGATTAAATTAAAAAAGAACATTTGAGAGAAAAAGAAATTATTATTTCAGGAAACATGAAAGATAAATCAAGATATTCTAATTCCCATGTAAGAATAATTCCAGAAGCAGAAAATAGAATGGAGACAAGGAAACACTCAAACCTTTTCCAGTACCACAGAAATGTGTATTAATCTTTAGAATGAAAGGGACTACCAAATGCTTAGCAGGAAGAACAAAAAATACCACTCTTAAGCCGGTGTGGTGCCCAGGCGCGGTGGCTCACGCCTGTAATCCCAGCACTCTGGGAGGCCAAGGAAGGCGGATCACCTGAGGTCAGGAGTTTGAGATCAGTCTGGCCAACATGGTGAAACCCTGTCTCTACTAAAAATACAAACATTAGCTGAGTGTGGTGGCACACACCTGTAATCCCAGCTACTTGGGAGGCTGAGGCAGAAGAATCGCTTGAATCCAGAAGGTGGAGGTTGTAGTGAGCTGAAATCGTGCCACACTCCAGCCTGAGTGACAGAGCGAGACTCCATCTCAAAAAAAAAAAAAATCCAGTACTACACAAATAGTAAATTTTAGAACACCAAAGAAAAAGAAAAAAAATTGTAAAGCTTCAGAGAAAATAAACAGATTAACTACAAAGAAACAAGAGTCAGACTGCATGCACTTCTTCCTAGATACCAGCAGATAACAAAGCAATTATCTTCAAAATTCAGGAAGTTTTAACGTAGAATCTTATACCCAGTCAAGAATATTCACATGGAAAAGCAAAATAAAAACATTTTTTAAACATGCAAGGGTTCAGAAAGTCTACCACTCACAGGATCCCTGAAAACAAAACGAAATAATCACTTAAGGACTCACTAAGCAAAACAAATGAGATAAAAGCACCAATGATGTACAAATAATCAGAAAAATTTGCAATTTACCTAAATAACTGTTAATACATAATGCATGAAAACCTAAAAATTTAATATGGGACAGAATTAAAATCATAAGATTCTTTTTTACTTTACTCATGGAGAGTTCACATAAACAGATTATCTTTTAACAGCAAGAGAAAAAAATGTTTAGATATATGTGAAAAACTAAGGGTACCAAAACAGTGCAAATTCATTTATCATCAGGAAAATCCAAATTAAAACCACAATATCCACCAGAATAACTAAAATGGAAAAGACAGAAATTACCAAGAGTTGGCAAGAATGTGGAGCAACCACATATAAATAAGTTGATGCAACCACTACTGAAAACTGTTTGCTAGTATCTACTAAAACTGAGCATATGCACAAACTACAACCAAGCAGTTCCACTCCCAGATACACACGCAACAGAAATGCATATACTCACTCAACAAAAGACATATACTAGTGTGTTCATGCACTTACTATTCATAATAGTCGAAAACTGCAACCAACCAACTGCCGATCCAAGTCAAATGTATATCTACATTAGGCATATATACAATGGCATATACACAGCAATGAGAATGAAATGAACCAGCCGGGCACAGTGGCTCATGCCTGTAATCTCAGCACTTTGTGAGGCTAAGGCGGGCAGATCATTCAAGGTCAGAAATTTGAGACTAGCCTGGCCAACATGGTTAAATCCCGTCTCTGCTAAAAATACAAAAATTAGGCAGGCATAGTGGTTGTAGGCCTGTAATCCCAGCTACTCAGGAGGCTGAGATGGGAGAATTGTTTGAACCTGAAAGCCAGAGGTCGCAGTAAGCCGAGATGGAAAATTGCACTCCAGCCTGGGCAATAGAGCGAGACTCTGTCTCAAAAAAAGAAATCAAAAACACAAAAGAAGATGGCAGGAATAAACCGCAAAATATCAGTAATCAAAATAAATATAAAGGGGCCAAAGCCACCTATTAAAAGACAAAGATTTCACACCCATAAGGATAGCTACTATCAAAAAAAGAGAGAGAATAACAGATATTAGCAAGGATGTATAGAAACTGGAATTCTCATGCATTGCTGGTGAGAATATAAAATGGTTCAGCCTCTGTGGAAAACAGTATGCTGGGTCGTCAAAAAATTAAAAATAGAAGTACTACTTGATCCAATAATTCTACTTCTGGGTATATACCCAAATAATTAAAAGCAGGGTCTTAAAGAGTATTTGTACACCCATGATCATGGCAGCATTATTCATAATAGCTATGATGTGGAACCAACACAAATATCCATTGACAAATATATGAATAAGCAAAATGTGGTGTGCACATTCAATAGATATTAATTAGCAATAAAAATGAAGAAAATTCTGACACATGCTACAACATGAATGAACCTTGAGGGCATTACATTAAACGAAATAAGTCAGTCATAAAAAGACAAATACTATATGAGCTACTACATTAGATACTCATGTAAGGTATCTAAACTAGGCAAATTCATAGAGACAAAAAGCAGAATGGTGGTTGCCAGGGGCTGGGGTAATGGATACAGAGCTTCAATTTTGTAAGATGAAAAAATTCTGGAGATTAGTTGCACAATGTACACACATTTTACACTGGTGAACAGTACACTTAAAAGTGATAAATGGTAAAAATAATAATAATAATAATAAATAAATTGTATGTTATTTTACCACAATATTTATTAAAAGACAAAGATTAAGTAATCAAACAAAATCCAACTGTAAGCTAATGGTAAGAGTAATAATTAAAGAAGACACAGAAAATCGAAAATAAGTGAATAGAAAAAGATATTCCATATAAATGCTAACAAAAAGCAAGTATAGCAATATAAAGAGAATGAACAACAAAAATAATTAAATAAGATGGCTCATCTATTCCCAAAAGGTACAATTCCCCAAAAAGATATAAGAATTGTGAACCTTGGCTGGGCGCGGTGGCTCAAGCCTGTAATGCCAGCACTTTGGGAGGCCGAGACGGGCGGATCACGAGGTCAGGAGATC
>NW_012114627.1:10335-11432 GCF_000951035.1 Colobus angolensis palliatus
AAAAAAAAAAAAAAAAAAACACCCAACCCTGACTTTTTAAACTCTTAGTAATTAGGCATAAACGGAAATGTACTTAATGTGATAGAATACACTCGGTGAAGATTCACAGGGAATGCTTCCTAAAACCAGGCCCGAGACAAAGATTCCTATTTAACCTTAATAGTCAACGCTGCAGCGAGAGTAATCTCTGGAAGACAAGACAAACATGAGAGACATCTGTTGTTTAACAGACAATAAGATCACCTACTTGGAAGAGGCAAACAAATCAACTGAAAAATTATTAAAACTGAGACAGGGTTTAGTATAGAGGCTCAGCTTCAGCTATAGTTTGGGCTACCAAATTCAACTCGCTTGCTTGGAGAGTTAATCCTGCAAAGCTAATTTCTGTTGAGGTATTAGGATTGACAAGCCTTTGCTCCTCCCTCCTCCTTCCTCCCTCATCTTCAACACTGAAATAACACGGTGTTTGAAACTAGATTAAAACTGCAACAGGGTTTAGTATGGAGGCTCAGCTTCAGCTGTAGTTTGAGTTACCAAATTCAACTCGCTTGCTTGGAGAGTTAATCCTGCAAAGCTAATTTCTGTTGAGGTATTAGGATTGACAAGCCTTTGCCCTCCCTCCTCCCCCATCTTCAACACTGAAATAACACGGTGTTTGAAACTGGATAACAGAATCTTCCAAAAACAAAAATTGTCCTGAAGGGCTGACTTGTGCCCCTACGCAAAAAAAACACTTTATCTGCTGCCTGCAGCTCCTAGGGTTGCTGATGGATAAGCCTGTCAACCAGCTCGGCGTAATTCTTCCCGCAGAGGGCAAGGAAGAGCACCTTCACAGGAAGATTTTTTTCCGAACTGTATGCCGCTTATTACATAAACTTACGTGCTGGCAAATGGAGCTCCAGCAAAATAAGATATTCAGAGTCAAACTTCCTTAGGAAAAAAAAAAAAGCACGCACATAACACTAACTTCCTTGCACGGACATTGGGGAAGGAGGTCGTTACTGCCGCGCGCCCGCAGGTCCACACCACCGGGACACCCACGGGCACCGCGCGCTCCCCCGGGTCCGCCAGGTGCACTACGCCGCAGCGCCCCAGCT
>NW_012114627.1:18667-24193 GCF_000951035.1 Colobus angolensis palliatus
TCGATCTCCTGACCTCGTGATCCGCCCGTCTCGGCCTCCTAAAGTGCTGGGATTACAGGCTTGAGCCACCGCGCCCGGCCTTTTGAACCTTTTAACTTCTCCCAAATATCTTATTTTGTGTGTTTTTGCTTTCTTCATTTTGTTAACTTTTAAAATTATATTTTTTTTCAAAGAACCAGCTCTTAGGTTTATGTTTTTAGTTATACTGGAGCTTTTTTCTTCTTCTTTTTAAAATATTTTTTCTCCTTTGCTTTTTCTTTTTTACCTCTCTTTTTAGCCTAACTTGAAGCGCACCTACTATTTTTGTTGTTGTTGTTCCCCGTTAAAAGAAAAACTTAAGACACAGTTTGAGCATAGAATGATTTGATTCCTAAATCTGGTAGCTGCCCTAAGCAGAATAGGTTAAAAGTGACTCTAGCACTGTCATGTGGTCAGAGAGGATTTATGGAATGGTTAAGAGGGACTCCAGCACTGCCACATCGTCAGGGAGGATTTATGGACAGAAAAAAAGAAAGTACGTACAGAAAATGGAAATGAGGTGCAGAAACAGCCAGATGGGTTACAGCTCAGCTTTTGCCTTATTTGAACAGGGTTTGAACAGTTGATGCCTGTGATTGGCTGAAACTCGGTGATTGGCAGAAGAGTAGGTTACAGTCTGTTTGGACGTTTATTTACAGTTCACTCTGTATGGAGGAACTTATAGGCTGAACTTAAAATATGTATGAAGGCAGCTTTAGGCTAAACTTAATATTTCTAATTATTAATTTCTGTTTTTGTGTTTATTCCTTTTTTCAGCGTATTTCAGGGTATTCCTTTCTTTCAGGGTATTTTTTTTTCTAACTTCTCGAATTTCTTGGTAAATGTAAGTATTTAAGGCTGAATTCTAAATTAAAAAATTAGCTGGGCATTGCAGTGCACACCTGTAATCCCAGCCACTCAGGGCTGAGGCGGGAGGATCACTTGAGTACAGGAGATCGAGGCTGCAGTGAACTGAGATCCTGCCAGTGCACTCTAGCCAGGACAACAGAGGGAAGCCCTGTCTCAAAAACAAGCAAGAGGTGGGGGCTAACTTAGCATTTAGATGTAGATTAGATATGTACTGCTTTAGATATAGCTCATAATTTCTGACGTAAAGCATTTTCACTATTTTTATTTTACAGATATTCTAAAATGTTGGTTTTGTCTTAATGTAGTTTTAAAATTTGAAGTGGAAGTATGAGAGTTTTATTTATTTATTTATTTATTTATTTTATTTTATTTTATTTTTTCCCCTGAGATGCAGTCTTGCTTTGTCTCCCAGGCTGGAGTGTGGTGGCGGCTCAATCTCGGCTCACTGCAACCTCCGCCTCCCAGGTTCAAGCGATTCTCCTGCCTCAGCCTCCTGAGTAGCTGGGATTACAGGCACGCGCCACCACACCCAGCTGATTTTTGTACTCTTAGTAGAGGTGGGGTTTCACCATGTTGGCCAGGCTGGTCTCGAACTCCTAACCTCGTTATCTGCCCATCTCGGCCTCCCAAGATGCTGGGATTACAGGTATGAGACACTGCACCCGGCCCAAAGTTTTAAAATATCCAGGTGGTAGAGGCTTTTGTTATTAATTTTTAGTTTTATTTCGTTGTGATCAGAGATCAGTGTTTTCTGTACCGTACCTGTTTTGTTTTGTTTTTTTTTTTCAAGAGATAGGTTCTTGCTCTGTTACCCAGGCTGAGGTACAGTGGCACAATTAGAGCTCATTGCAGCCTCGACCTCATGGGCCCAAGTGATTCTCCTGCCTCAGCCTTCCAAGCAGCTGGGACTACAGGTGTGAATCACCATGTATGGCTAATTTTTTTTAATTTTGTAAATTTTTTGTAGAGATGGTGTCTCACTATGTAACCCAGGCTGGTCTTCAACTTCTGACCTCAAGTGATCCTCCCAATGTGGCCTCCCAAAGCACTGGCATTACAGGCATGAGCCACTGTGCCTAGCCTGTAAACACCTTTTACTTTCGAAATATTTGAGTTTTCTTTGCAGCATAAAATGGGGTCAATTTTTGCGAATGTTTGATGGGCACTCAAGGGTAATGTGTACTCTTTGTTTTCAACATACAGATTTTGACATGTATCAATGAGATATAATTTGTCAATTATATTATTTATGTCTTCTGTGACCTTAGACGTATTTTGATCTAACATAATCTGAAGAAGATAAATTAGAATCTTTTGTTACTATTGTGTTTTTATTTCTCTGCTTTATAAATAGTACCATGTTACTTGTGCATAAATATTTCTCTGCTTTATAAATAGTACCATGTTACTTGTGCATGAATATTTCTCTGCTTTATAAATAGTACCATGTTACTTGTGCATAAATATTCATTCATCTTATATTCTTGGGAATTGTCCCATTTCATCATAAAATGACCTTCTTTGTCTCATTTAATGTATTCAATCTTTGCCCTGAATTTAACATTGTCTGATATTATGACAACCCTGCTGAATTTTGTTTGTTACCCCAATAAACCTTTGCTGTTTTCCTCTTTTCTGAACCCTTTATTTTAGGTAAATCCTTTGAATTAGAGCACTAAGTTTTGCTTTGTGATTAAATCTGAAAATCTTTATCTTGCCATAGAAGAGTTGAGCCCTATTCATGTGACGACTATATTATGCTGTTTCATACCCCTTTTGGTCCTTTTTTCACTCTTTCATTGCATATTTTGTGTTATGTTTTGTGTTTCTTCTGATAATTTGGAAGGTTTATATTTTTATTCAAGAAGTTGCCTTTATAATCATACTCTGCAATACGCATTGTCCTCAGTTTCTTCAGACTGTTAACTACCTATTCTGAATAAAGATGACATTGTACTTTCCCTCTTTTTTCTTTACCCCTTTTCTTCTCCTCACCTAATGTAAATGATTTTATACTTCTTTAGTATTTGCTTTTTTCATTAACTACATTTATAAATATTTATCACTTGATTTTTAAGTCAGTTTTGAATGAGATGTTTGGATTCCTAGATATAAAAGATGTTAACTATACCATTTCCACGTTAGTGGGTTTATAAAATCATGCATTCTGCTGTGTAACCATAATCCCACGTTTGTTTTGGTTCTACTCCTACAGTTAAACAGAGTCAGAATTACTATTAACAGTTATTTTGCCATAGTTTTTTCCCCAACCCATTTTGTGGTAAGTTATGATCCTACTTTAGTTTCTTCAACAATAATTTATAGAGCAGAGTGTGGTGGCTCACGCTTGTAATCCCAGCACTTTGGGAGACAAGAGGTAGAAGGATTGCTTGAAGCCAACAGTTCAAGACCACCCTGAGCAACATAGCAAGTCCCCGTCTCTACAAAAAATTTTAAAATTTAGCCAGATGTAGTGGCATGTGCCTATAGTCCCAGCTACTCAGGAGGCTGAGGCAAGAGGATTGCCAGAGCTCAGAAGTTTGAGGCTGCATTGAGCTCTGATTGTGCCACTGCACTCCAGTCTGGGCAACATGGCCTCCTCAGCCATGTGGAACTGTGAAAAAATTAAACTTACTTTCTTTATAAATTACAGTCTCAGGTAATTATTCATAGCAGTGTGAAAATGAAAATGGGCTAATATGAATGTCTATCTCAGAGGCATAAATGGTAGGTATGTTTCTCTCTCTTTAGAATAATAATAATAATTTATGAAAATTATATTCCCTGAGTTTTTCATGTTTAAAAATATTTGTTGCCTTTATCCTGTAAAAGTTTGAGTATACATTTCTTGGGTAATACTTTATTTCTTGAAGAATGTAAGTATTGTCTTCTAAAATTGAGTGTTGCTGTAATGAAATCAGAAGTCAACCTGGTTTATTTCTCCTTAGAAGTGAAGTAATTGCTGGGCGCAGTGGCTCGTGCACTTTGGGAGGCTGAGGTGGGCGGAACACGAGGTCCGTAGATCGAGACCATCCTGGCTAACACAGTGAAACCCTGTCTCTACTAAAAGTACAAAAAATTAGTCGGGCATGGTGGCGGGCGCCTGTAGTCCCAGCTACTCGGGAGACTGAGGCAGGAGAACGGCGCGAACGCGGGAGGCGGAGCTTGCAGTGAGCCGAGATCAGGCCAACTGCCCTCCAGCCAGGGCAGTACAGCGAGCCTCTGTCTCAAAAAAAAACAGAAGTGAAGTAATTGCCGACCGGGGGCCGTGGCTGACGCCTGTAATCCCAACACTTTGGGAGGCTGAGACGAGCGGATCACGAGGTCAGGAGATCGAGACCATCCTGGCAACACGGTGAAACCCTGTCTCTACTAAAAGTACAAAAAATTAGCCAGGCGTGGTGGTGGCGCCTGTAGTCCCAGCTACTCGGGAGGCTGAGGCAGGAGAATGGCGTGAACCCCGGGAGGAGGAGCTTGCAGTTGCAGTGAGCGGAGATCTCGCCAATGCTCTCCAGCCTGGGAGACAGAGCGAGACTCCGTCTCAAAACAAACAAACAAACAAACAAACAAACAAAGAAGTGAAGTAATTGCCACGCTGCTTCAAGATTTATCTCTTTGTTTATGAAATCCAGAAAGCTCACTGTTACACATTTTGGAAATATTATTCTGGGCCAGTATTTCCTGGGACACAATAGATTGATTCTACGGATTTAATTCTTTTTTTTTTTTTTTTTTTTGAGACAGAGTCTCACTGCAATCTCAGCTCACCTCCTGCCTCCCGGGTTCAAGCAATTCTCCTGCCTCAGCCTCCCAAGTATCTGGGACTACAGGCACGTGCCACCACGCCTGGCTAATTTTTGTATTTTTAGTAGAGACAGGGTTTCACCATGTTGGCCAGGCTGGTCTTGAACACCTAACCTCAAGTGATCCACCCGCCTCAGTCTTCCAAAGTGCTGGGATTACAGGCATGCGCCACCACACCCAGCCTCAATTCCTCTATCTGGTAATTTTTCTTAAGTTAAAAACATTTGTTCTAATACGTTATTTCAGTGTTCTTCTAAGATGCATAAAACACCCTATTCCCAGGTCTGCCCCCACCTTGCTAGTGAGCTGGGCTGGCTCTTCACGAGAGCTCTGGCTTTCTCCTACTTGATCTCAAGAGCCTCTGTCAGCCTCCACCTGGTTTATGGTTTGGAGTTATTTTGTTTTTTGTTTTTGACAGAGTCTTGCTCCGTCACCCAGGCTGGAGTGTAATGGCACGATCTTGGCTCACTGCAACCTCTGTCTCCCAGGTTCAAGCCATTCTCCTACCTAGCCTACTGAGTAGGTGGGATTACAGGCACATGCCACCACACCCAGCTAATTTTTGTATTTTTAGTAGAGATGGGGTTTCACCATGTGGGCCAGAGTGGTCTCGAACTTCTGACCTCAGGTAATCCACCTGCCTCAGCCTCCCAAAGTGCTGGGATTATAGGCGTGAGCCACTGTGCCTGGCATCGTTTGGAGTTTTAATCTGTAGTTTTAATAAAGATAGTGCTTCTGCCGGACGTGGTGGCTCAAGCCTGTAATCCCAGCACTTTGGGAGGCCGAGACGGGCGGATCACGAGGTCAGGAGATCAAGACCATCCTGGCTAACAC
>NW_012114628.1:0-462 GCF_000951035.1 Colobus angolensis palliatus
GAGAACAGGGGGAAACTGAGTCCACGTCCACCGTTGATGGTGGGCATGAACGGTGATACTGCGACCACGTCCACATTTGATGGTGTGCGAGAACAGGGGGAAACAGAGTCCACGTCCACCTTTGACGGTGGGCATGAACGGTGATACTGCGACCCCGTCCACATTTGGTGGTGGGTGAGAACGGGGAAACTGATTCCACCTCCACATTTGATGGTGAGTGTGAACGGGAAAACTGAGTCCAGGCCCATATTTGATGGTGGGTGAGAACAGGAGGAAACTGAGTCCACGTCCACCATTGATGGTGGGAGAGAACAGAGGTACACTGAGTCCACATCCACATTTGCTGGTGGGCAGAAACACGGGGAACCTCAGTCCAAGTCCACATGTGATGGTGGGTGAGAACGGGGAAACTGGGTCGACGTCCACATATGTTGGTGGGTGAGAACAGGGGAAACTGAGTCC
>NW_012114628.1:517-778 GCF_000951035.1 Colobus angolensis palliatus
GAAACTGAGTCCACATCCACATTTGATGTTGGGCGAGAACAGCAGGAAACTGAGTCCACGTATACATTTGATGGCGGATGAGAACGGGGAAACTGAGTCCAAGTCCATATTTGATGGTTTGTGAGAACGAGGAAACTGAGTTCACGTCCACATTTGATGGTGGGGAGAATGGGGAAAACTGAGTCCACATCAACATTTGATGGTGGGTGAGAAAAGGGGAAACTGATTGCACGTCTACATTTGACAGTGGGTGAGAACAGG
>NW_012114628.1:5769-6630 GCF_000951035.1 Colobus angolensis palliatus
TGAGTCCACGTACACATTTGATGGCGGATGAGAACGGGGAAACTGAGTCCACGTCCACATTTGATGGTGGGTGAGAACGGGGAAACTGCGTCCACATCCACATTTGATGGTGGGCGAGAATAGGGGGAAACTGAGTCCAGGTCCACATTTGATGATGGGCAAGAACGTGGAATATCGTTCCACGTCCACATATGATGGTGGGTGAGAACGGGGAAACTGTGTCCACGTCCACATTTGATGGTGGATGAGAACTGGGAAACTGAAACCTCGTCTACATTTGATGGTGGTTGAGAACAAAGGGAAACTGAGTCCACATCAACATTTTTGTGGTGCGAGAAGACGGGAAACTGAGTCCACGTTCACCTTTGATTGTGGGCAACAACGGTGATACTGCAGCCACGTCCACATTTGATGGTGGGTGAGAACAGAAGGAAACTGTGTCTTCTTCCACATTTAATGGTAGTTGAGAACAGAGAGAAACTGAGTCCACATCCCCAATTGATGGTGGGCAAAAACGGGGAAACTTGGTCCACTTCCACATTTTATGGTGGGTGATTACAGGAGGAAACTGAATCCATGTCCACATTTCATGGTGGATGAGAACAGAGGGAAACTGAGTCCACATCCACATTTGATGGTGGGCAAGAATAGGGGGAAACTTGGTACTCGTCCACATTTGATGGCATGCAAGAACGGGGAAACTGGGTCCACGTACAAATTTGGTGGTGGGTGAGAACGGGGAAACTCAGTCCACGTCCACATATGATTGTGGGAGAGGACGGGGAAACTGAGTCCACGTACACATTTGATGGTGGGAGAGAACAGGGAAACTCAGTAGACGTCCACATTTGATGGTGAGTG
>NW_012114629.1:0-420 GCF_000951035.1 Colobus angolensis palliatus
AAAATAAGTAAGTACAAAGAAAATGTCAGGCAGGCACGGGTGCTCATACCTGTAATCCCAGCACTTTGGGAGGCCAAGGCAGACCAATCAAGAGGTCAGGAGTTCGAGACCAGCCTGAGCAACATGGGGAAACCCCGTCTCTACTAAAAATACAAAAATTAGCCAGGTGAGGTGGCGCGTGCCTGTAATCCCAGCTACTCGGGAGGCCAAGGCAGGAGAATCGCTTGAACCCAGGAGGTGGAGTTTGCAGTGAGCCGAGATTGCACCACTGCACTCCAGCCTGGGCAACAGAGTGAGACTCCATCCCAAAAAGAAAAAAAAGAAGAAGAAGAAGACAGAAAAAGAAAAAGAAAAGAAAATGTCTTGGAACTAGACAGAACTGGCAGTTATAGATCACAGTGAATGTAATAATTGCCACTA
>NW_012114629.1:3180-3904 GCF_000951035.1 Colobus angolensis palliatus
ATCACCGATGAGGGCCTGGCAGAGAGGAAATCACAGATTCAAATCTCACTTTTTTTCTTCAGACAGGGTCTTGCTCTGTCGCCCAGGCTGGAGTGTGGTGGTGCAACCATGGCTCACTGTAGCCTCGACCTCCTGGGTTTAAGTGATCCTCCCGCTAGGACCACAGTCACACACCACCACACCCAGCTAATTTTTAAGTTTTTATTTTTGGTCTCACTACATTACCCAGGCTGGTGTTGAACTCCTGGACTCAAGTGATCCTCCCATCTCAGCCTCACAAAGTGCTGGGATTACAGTGGTGAGCCACTGTCCCCAGCCACAATTTACTATTCTTTGTCCAATTCAATATATAAGTAAATGACTCTAGTTGCTTTTGCGGGTCCTTATTTCCTTATGAGGGTTCTTGTGCCATGTAAAAAACTTGTATTAGTAAATGTATGTCGGCCGGGTGTGGTGGCTCACATCTGTAATCCCAGCACATTGGGAGACCAAGGTGGGTGGATCACCTGAGGTCAGGAGTTCAAGACCGGCCTGGCCAATAGGGCAAAACACCCTCTCTACTAAAAATACAAAAATTAGCTGGGCATGGTGGCGGGCGCCTGTAGTCCCAGCTACTCAGGAGGCTGAGGCAGGAGAATCGCTTGAACCTGGGAGGCGGAGGTTGCAGTGAGCCAAGATCACGTCACTGCACTTCAGCCTGTGTGACAGAGCAAGACTCCATCTC
>NW_012114629.1:11404-13015 GCF_000951035.1 Colobus angolensis palliatus
CCTGTAATTTGGGTTCCAAAATCAAATTCCTCCTGGAGTTCTTTGTCTCCCTTCTTTTCCCTTTCTTCCTTAATTTTTTTTTTTTTTTTTTTTTTTTTGGTAGAGATGGGGTCTCACTATGTTACTCAAGCTGGTCTTGAACTCCTGACCTCAAGTGATCCTCCCGCCTTGGCCTCCCAAAGTGCTGGGATTACAGGCGTGAGCCACCATGCCTGGCTAATTTTTTGTATTTTTGAGAGATGGGGTCTCACTATGTTACTCAAGCTGGTCTTGAACTCCTGGCTCAAGTGATCCTCTCGCTTCAGTCTCTTGAAGTGCTGGGATTACAGGCATGTGCCACAGTCAGCCTCTCTCTCCTTTTTTTTTTTCTTGGAAACTCAATAAACTGATCATTGGGCTCCTTTGAAAAATTAAATTTAGGAGACTGGAAATTTAGGAGATTTACAACAGAATGCAGAGTTTTCCAAACATTAGGATATATTTTAAAGCAGTAATAAATAAAACAGAGTGGCACTAAATTACAATAGGCGTGTAGATCAAAAGAATAACCGTAATCCCAGCTACCCAGGAGTCTAAGGCTGGAGGATTGCTTCAGTCCAGGAGTTCAAATCCAGCCTGGGCAATATAGCAAGACCTTATCTAAAAAAAAAAAAAAAAAAGTACACACACACACACACACACACACACACATATATATATAAAAAAAAAAAAAGAGAGAGAGAGAGAAATATATATAAATATGTATGTTTTGCCCATTATTCCTGGCTCATAATTCCCAAAGCCCTTGTTACAGTCTTTTGATGTAATGTTGGGACACTTTACGTCTCAGAAGCAGACCTCAGAAAATAGAATATCTCTCTGGCCTTCACCTTCTCCTATTTTTTGTTTTTTGTTGTTTTTTTGACAGAGTCTCCCTCTGTTGCCCAGTCTGGAATGCAGTGGCACAATCTCAGCTCACTCCAACCTCTGCCTCCCAGTTTCAAATGATTATCCTGCCTCAGCTTCCAAAGTAGCTGGGATTACAGGCGTGCACCACCATGTCTGGCTAATTTTTGCATTTTTAGTAGAGATGGGGTTTTACCATGTTTCCCAGGCTGCTCTCAAACTCCTGACCTCAAATTTTCCGACTGCCTCAGCCTACCAAAATGCAGAGATTACAGGAGTGAGCCACCGCACCTTGCCATGATACTTTTCTTTACTTTTTCTCTCTTTACTGTCCAGGACAGGGATCAGCACATTTTTCCTGGAAACAGTCAGATAGTCAATATTTTTGGCCTTACAGGCCAGATGGTCTCTGTCAGAATGACTAAACTCTGCCATTACAGCTTGAAAGCAGCGCTAGACAAAGTGTAAACAAGTGGACATGGCTGTGTGCCAATAAAGTTTTACTTACAAAGACAGGCAGCAGGCCACACTTGCCTTTCAGGCTATAGGTTGTTGACCTCTGCTCTAGAATTTCTTTCTTTCTTTTTTTTTCTTTTTTTTTTTTGAGGGAGAGTCTTGCTCTGTTGCCCAGGCTGGAGTACAGTGGCATGATCTCGGCTCACTACAACCTCCACCTCCCAGGTTCAAGCAATTCTCCTGCCTCAGCCTCCCAAGTAGCTGGGATTA
>NW_012114629.1:19555-20615 GCF_000951035.1 Colobus angolensis palliatus
GTTCAAGCAATTCTCCTGCCTCAGCCTCCTGAGTAGCTGGGATTACAGGTGTGCGTCACCACACCTGGCTAATTTTTGTATTTTTGGTAGAGAGGGGGTTTCACCATGTTGTCCAGGCTGGTCTCGAATGCCTGACCTCAGGTGATCCACCCTCCTTGGCCTCCCAAAGTGCTGGGATTACAGGCATGATCCACTGCACCCGGCCCAGATTTTTTTTTTTTTTAAGACAGCATCCCAATCTGGCACCCAGGCTAGAGTGCAGTGGCTCCATCACAGCTCACTGCAGCCTCAAACTCCTGGGCTCAAGTGATCCTCCCGCCTCAGCCTCCCCAGTAGCTGGGACTACAGGTGGGCATCACCGCACCCAGCTCACTTTTTAAAAAATTTTATAGAGATGGGATCTTGTTATATTACCCAGGCTGGTATCAAACTCCTGGCCTCCAGTAATCCTCCTGCTTTGACCTCCCAAAGCACTGGGAATACAGGCGTTAGCCACCGTGCCTGACCTCATCTTTTAACCAAATGGGACTTCAGTGCAATGAATCATTCTGATAAATACCAAGGAGGCAGCCTCAAGTTAAGCTGAGACTCCAAAGATGGTTCATCAGTTTCCACAAGGAAATGTGCAGGCAGATACAACCCTGGTTAGCCAGGCATAGTGGTGCATGCCTGTAGTTTCAGCTCCTCAGGAGGCTGAGGCAGGAGGATCCCTTGAGCCCAGAAGGTCAAGGTTGCAGTGAGTTGTGAGATCACACCACTCCACTTTTTTTTTGTTTGTTTGTTTTTGAAATGAGGTCTTGCTCTGTCGCCCACTGGACCTCATCTCAAAAAAAAAAAAAAAAAAAACATTGCCTAGCCAGAGATTGGTACAAGGAGACACTGTTAAGGGCTCCTACTGTTTTGGGACTGTGCCAGTTAGGTACACCATCAGCATTCTAGAAAAAGGCATGTCCAACCTCCATGCCCATCCCCCAAATCCCAAAGACCTCTTATACTCCTCCTGAAGCCCAGTACAAAGAGGGCCAGGAAGCCCTGAAGGCAAGACAAAAACAGCAGCAAC
>NW_012114629.1:25825-26589 GCF_000951035.1 Colobus angolensis palliatus
GACAGAGTCTCACTCTGCTGCTCAGGCTGGAATGCAGTGGCACAATCTCAGCTCGCTGCAACCTCCCCCTACCAGGTTCAAGCGATTCTCCGCCTCAACCTCCAGAGTAGCTGGGATTATAGGCACACACCACCACACTGGGCTAATTTTTGTATTTTTTAGTAGAGACGGGGTTTTACCATGTTGGCCATGCTGGTCTCGAAATCCTGACCCCAGGTGCCTCGGCCTCCTAAAGCACTGGGATTACAGGCATTAGCCACCGCACGCAGCCTTTTTTTATTTTATTTTATTTTATTTTATTTTTTTACTTTTTGTAGAGATGGGACCTTGCCATGTTGCTCAGGCTGGTCTTGAACTCCTGAGCTCAAGCAATCCACCCACCTCAGCAGGACAAATCTACTTTAGATTGAGGGGCAGAGAAGGGCTCCTTGAAGAAGGGGTGTTTGCACTGAGACCCAAAGGATCAGAATAAGAAGGAGAAGAGGGAACAGTGAGAGTGATAGTCCTGATATCAGCCCCATGGCCCTGTGGATTCCTGGATCTATGGGTTCTGGTGTGGATACAACAGGTAGACAAGGAGGTGACCACAGGAGATAAGGTTGGGGAGGTGAGCAGGGTCCGGTCACACAGGGCCATGCAGCTGTGGCAAGATTCTGGCAGTTCTGGCCCGGCGCGGTGGCTCAAGCCTGTAATCCCAGCACTTTGGGAGGCCGAGATGGGTGGATCACGAGGTCAGGAGATCGAGACCATCCTGGCGAACACGG
>NW_012114630.1:0-383 GCF_000951035.1 Colobus angolensis palliatus
TTTTTTTTTTTTTTTTTTTGAGATGGAGTCTTGCTCTGTTGCCCTGGCTGGTGTGCAGTGCCATGATCTCAGCTCACTGCAGGCTCCACCTCCTGGGTTCCAACGATTCTCCTGCCTCAGGCTCCCAAGTAGCTGGGTTTACAGGCGCGTGCCACCACGCCTGGCTAATTTTTGTACTTTTAGTAGAGACAGAGTTTCACCATCTTGGCCTTGATTCGCCCTTGAACTCCTGACCTCGTGATCCACCGGCCTCGGCCTCCCTGAGTGCTGTGGTTACAGGTGTGAGCCACTGTGCCCAGCCAACCCGTCTTATTTTTTAGGTATTATGATTCCTTTTAAATTCAAGTGCAGCTTAATGAGATCTCAATAGCTAATATTTGGAT
>NW_012114630.1:433-980 GCF_000951035.1 Colobus angolensis palliatus
TTTTGAGTCTTTAAATTTCTGTTTAACAGGACAGGTATGGTCTGATTATAAAGTTTTTTAATCAGTTCAAATTGGAAAGAGCGAAGATTCCAGGCTGTTAAGTTAAATTACATTGAAGCAGATTCGTTCCTGCATCTCTTCGGGATAAAGGGGAGATGGAGGTGTCAGGGCCACAGGAAGACTTTGTTAATGGGTGCAGCAGGAGAGACCCCGGGATTCAGAGGCTCCGTGTCCAGGAAGATGATCTCCCTACATGTCGGTCTGGATGGCTCTTCAGAGAGGCAGATCCAGGGACTTGGCAGTGTGGGGTAGTCAGAGCTTTGGAGGTCAGGAAGGCGCCTGGGGAGGCGAAGCCGACCTGCGTGCCCTCCCTGTGGGGCAGCCTTGGTTGGAGAAGGGAGGGTTTAAAGGCTCTGATAGGCATCTTTGTCTTGCCTTCCTTTTAATCTTCCACCCCTCCACCACCCAGTTCATCAACAGGACATTTCAAGTTTCAGTAGGAGAAGGCTTTTCTGGTTTGAATAACACCATGGAAATATCAGCTTGC
>NW_012114630.1:1030-1393 GCF_000951035.1 Colobus angolensis palliatus
ACTGTGCCCAGCCAACCCGTCTTATTTTTTAGGTATTATGATTCCTTTTAAATTCAAGTGCAGCTTAATGAGATCTCAATAGCTAATATTTGGATATAGAATGTTAAAGTGTAAGCCTGACCTACTAAATTTATTTAGTGAAACTTCCACGCAAAGACATTTGACTTTAAGATACCTGAGTGCAGACTAGGGTTTGCACCGTCTTTGTGTCTGATCTTGGTAGTACCTAGAACCTGGAATCTGCGCACTTGACATGCGCCGAATTGAACTGTGACTTGCTGTTACCAACAGAAAGCAAAGGATTCGATTCTTTGTACAAGAAAGTAGATGTAAATCTAGAGAAAAAATGGTTTCTTAAAAAGA
>NW_012114630.1:1443-1798 GCF_000951035.1 Colobus angolensis palliatus
CAGTGGGTCTGTCAGATGAATGAAGGAATCCCTTTGAAGAATTCTGTAACTTCTTTATGAGGCTATTAAAATGGCATACTCCACAAACCAAGTGCGAATTAGTTGAATCAGTGCTGTGTGTAATACTCCAGGTTTCTATGTTTTCTGGGAAAGCTGTGAAGGAAAAAGAAGTCAGTCTGGTATTTTACAATGAGAATAGGCAGCACTATTGGTATTTGAGAGCCATGGTCTGATGCTACTAATTTCACAGTAAGATCTGTCAAGATTAGGCAAAGATTTGATTATTAGATTTTATATATTTCTGGGCTTTTAAATGAATTTAATAATTGAGTTATTAACTTTTAAAATGATTGTT
>NW_012114630.1:7318-7764 GCF_000951035.1 Colobus angolensis palliatus
GGAAGTGCCCTGTTGTGGGGCAACGGCCTTGTCTGCTTACTCAGATGCGGAGTGCGTGCGTTCTGAGCTGCACGGTGCGGACTCGGGCGGAACGCGTCGCGGTGTCGTCCTCAGGATCACCTTCTGGGTCAGAGGCAGGAGGTGTATTCAGTTTACTGAGTGGTCTGTGGGGCGTCTGAACAAGGTGGGGGCAGGGAGGATGTTCCCCAGGAGATGGTCCTGGGCTGAGCCTTGAAGGAGGAGGGGACAGCTGTACCAGCAGGAGGGGCCTGGGCCTGACCCCCCCACCGCCCACTGTGTGGCCCAGAGAAGGCAGCAGGAGCCCAGCACAGCCTGCTGTGTTTTGCACCCGGCCCCACAGGCAATGCGGCACCCCTCGGCTGGTGCCTCTGCACCCACCCTGCTTAACACAGCACAGCCCCTCTGTCACCCTCTGTGGGTGTGCA
>NW_012114631.1:0-1272 GCF_000951035.1 Colobus angolensis palliatus
AGCCTGGCCAGCATGGTGAAACCCCGCCTCTATTAAAAATACAAAAAATTAGCTGGGCACGGTGGCAAGTGCCTGTAGTCCCAGCTACTCGGGAGGCTGAGGCAGGAGAATGGCTTGAACCCAGGAGGCGGAGGTTGCAGTGAGCTGAGATCATGCCACTGTACTCCAGCCTGGGTGACAGAGTAAGACTCCGTCTCAAAAAAAAAAATTGTTTTTATTTTTCTTAAGCACATCTTAGCAATAGGATTGTTTTTCTTTTGATTTGTAGTTTTTATATATAACATTTGATGGTTATATGTATTGCAAATACTTGTTCCTACTTTTTTCCTTGTCTTTGCTTTATTTATAACCTCTTTTGATGACCTTTTTTTTTTTCTTTCTTTTTGAGACAGGGTCTCATTCTGTCACTCAGGCTGGAGTGTAGTGGTGTGATCATGGCTCACTGCAACTTCCACCTCCCAGGCTCAAGTGATCCTCCCACCTCAGCCTCCTGAGTAGCTGGGACTATAGGCATGAGCCACCACACCTGGCTAATTTTAAACATTTTTTTTGTAGCGACAAGGCCTCACTATGTTGCCCAGGCTGGCCTTGAACTCCTGGACTGAAGCAACCCCCTTGCCTCGGCCTTCCAAAATGTTGGGATTATAGGCATGAGCCACCACACCTGGCTGAATTTAAGTTTTTGTTTGTTTGTTTGTTTGTTTGTTTGAGACAGGGTCTGGCTGTGTCATCTCTGCGGGAACGCAGTGGGTCATGATCTTGGCTCACTGCAACCTCTGCCTCCCAGGCTGAAGCCATCCTCTGGCCTCAGCCTCCTGAGTAGCTGGGAGTACAGGCGTGTACCACCATACCTGGCTATTTTATTTATTTTGTGTAGAGATAAGGTCTCACCATGTTGCCCTGGCTGGTTTTGTACTCCTCGTCTCAAACAGTCCTCTCACCTCAGCCTCCCAAAGTATGGGGATTATAAGTGCAAGCCATCACACCTGGCCTAGATTTATTTTTAATAAATCACTAGAATTGGTTTCCTGCTCTTCAGGGTTTTTACATGGTGAGACTGGCCTGTCATATTACTTTCTTGTACAGTTCTCGTTGGTTTTGATATCAAGATTATACTGAGGTGGGGAGTGTTCCATCTTCTGTTCGCTGGAAAAGTTTGTATAAGACTGAAGTGTTCTGGCAGGGCACGGTGGCTCACACCTGTAATCCCAGCACTTTGGGAGGCCGAGGCGGGCGGATCATGAGGTCAGGAGATCGAGACCATCCTGGCTA
>NW_012114631.1:4103-4434 GCF_000951035.1 Colobus angolensis palliatus
CCCAGGCTGGAGTGCAGTGGTGCAATCTTGGCTCACTGCAACCTACGCCTCCCGGGGTCAAGTGATTTTCCTGCCTCAGCCTCTTGAGTAGCTGGGATTACAAGTGATGCACACCACCATGCATAACTAATTTGTGTATTTTTAGTAGAGATGGAGTTTCACTATGTTGGTCAGGCTGGTCTTGAACTCCTGATCTGGTGATCTGCCTGCCTCGGCCTCCCAAAGTGCTGGGATTACAGGCATGAGCCACCATGCCCAGCTGGTTTACTAAATATTTTAAGTCCACTTAGATCTACTGCTCTAAGTGTTTAGATCTACTGCTCAGAAAAAA
>NW_012114631.1:4484-4835 GCF_000951035.1 Colobus angolensis palliatus
AAAAAAAAAAAAGAAATACATTCCATATACAATGATTCCCATAATGGATCTGGGCAAAGTAAATTGAAAACCTTCTGGAAAGGATTCACCATTTTAGATGCCATTAAGAACATTCATAATTCATGGGAGGAGGTCCAAATATCAACAAAAATCAGAGTTTGGAAGACATTGATTCCAACTGTCATGGATGACTTTGAGGGGTTCAAGACATCAGTGGAGGAGGTAATTGCAGATGTGGTGGAAACAGCAAGAGAACTAGAATCAGAAGTGGAGCCTGAATATGTGACTGAATTGCTCAAATCTCATAAAACTTGAACAGATGAGGAAATCCTTCTTTTTGTTGTTGTTGTT
>NW_012114631.1:4885-5199 GCF_000951035.1 Colobus angolensis palliatus
CAGGCATGAGCCACCATGCCCAGCTGGTTTACTAAATATTTTAAGTCCACTTAGATCTACTGCTCTAAGTGTTTAGATCTACTGCTCAGAAAAAAAGAGTTCTTTCAAAATATTACTGCTCCTTGACAGTGCACCTTGTCACCCAAGAGCTCTGATGGAGTTGTACGAGGAGAATAATGTTGCTTTCATACCTACTTACACAACATGCATTCTGTAGCCTATGGATCAAGGAGTAATTTCAACTTTCTTTTTTTTTTTGAGACGGAGTCTCACTCTTTCGCCCAGGCTGGAGTGCAGTGGCCGGATCTCAGCTC
>NW_012114631.1:10414-12109 GCF_000951035.1 Colobus angolensis palliatus
GCAGTGGCATGATCTCGGCTCACTGTAACCTCCGCCTCCTGAGTTCAAGCGATTCTTCTGCCTCAGCCTCCTGAGTATCTGGGACTACAGGCGAGCGCCACCATGCCCAGCTACTTTTTGTATTTTTAGTAGAGATGGAGTTTGACCATATTGGCCAGGCTGGTCCTGAACTCCTGACCTTGTGATCCGCCTACCTCGGCTTCCCAAAGTGCTGGGATTACAGGGATGAGCCACTGCACCTGGCCCAATATCAGTAATTTTTATATTGATATGTTGATTTTGGGGGTTAAATATGTTACTAAAATTAATTTTACCTGTTTCCTTTTTATTTTTATTTATTTATTTTTGACACGGAGTCTTGCTCTGTCGCCTAGGCTGGAGTGCAGTGGCGCAGTCTCGGCTCACTGCAATCTCTGCCTCCTGGGTTCATGCCATTCTCTTGCCTCAGCCTCCTGAGCAGCTGGGACTATAGGCGCCTGCCACCATGCCCGGCTAATTTTTTTTTGTATTTTTAATAGAGAGGGGGTTTCACCTTGTTAGCCAGGATGGTCTCCATCTCCCCTCATGATCCTCCTGGCTTGGCCTTTCAAAGCGCTGGGATTACAGGTATGAGCTACCACTCCCAATTCCTTTTTAATTTTTATAACATAGCTAAAAGAAATTCTAAAATTACATATTTAGCTCGTATGATACTCCTGTTGGACAGCACTGATATATGTAATTGTTTCTTCTTAGGGGTACGGACTGTCTTAATTATATCCTTGTATCTTTGAATTTCTGGGGCACACTACATGGGGATGGGTAGGGATACCTGATGCTCATCCTCAGAACTTGGAGGCTGGAGTAGCAGATGTCCAATAGACATTATTACATTATTTTCCATCCAGGAACTTGGCCTCTCTCTCTTCTTAACTCAGGTTATTTTGTATCTCTTATTGGTTCTTATAGATTTTCTCATACAAATCACAAACATCTCAGGAATTTTATTTCCAAGAATTTTGAATTGGATATTTTATCATATAGTTTCTAATTAGTTATTGCTGGTACCAGCAGTGAATGCTACAGATTTTTGCTTTTTTTTTTTATCCTTTTACTTATTTAATCTGTTAATTATACTACATTGATTTCTCTTTTTCCTCAGGTTTTCTTTTTTAATATTAAAAAGAGGAAAACGTAGATGGGGATGCAAAGTTTTCTTAGGCCATTCTTATTATATTGGCTCTAGGAAATTCTTCATATAGAGAAGATATCTAGATAGAAGACTCGGGCCCACACAGCAGAGGCCCTTAGGTGTGAGTTAGCTATGGACTGAGATGCAAGGATGAAATGGAAACAGAAGGAGCCAATAGGTTTGGGGGAACATATATCAGGGATTACTGAAAGAAATTTATCAGCATAAAAAAGTAAAATGCAGGGGCTGGGCACTGTGGCTTATGCCTGTAATCCCAGCTTTGGGAGGCCGAGGCAGGTGGATCACCTAAGGTCGGGAGTTTGAGACCAGCCTGACCAACATGGAGAAACCCCATCTCTACTAAAAATACAAAATTAGCCGAGTGTGGTGATGCATGCCTGTAATCTCAGCTACTTGGGAGGCTGAGGCAGGAGAGTCGCTTGAAGTTACGATGAGCCAGGATCGTGCCATTGCACTCCAGCCTGGGCAACGAGAGCAAAACTCCGTCTCAAAAAAAAAAAAAA
>NW_012114632.1:0-1574 GCF_000951035.1 Colobus angolensis palliatus
CTACAGGCCCGCACGCCACCATGCCCAGTTAATTTTTGTATTTTTAGTAGAGACAGGGTTTTACCATATTAGCCAGGCTGGTCTCAAACTCCTGATCTCGTGATTCACATACCTTGGCCTCCCAAAGTGCTGGAATTATGGGCATGAGCCATCGTGCCCAGCCCAAGACTCCTATTTTTAAAACCTGAAAAAATTGTCATGAATGAAATGTAGATAGAATCTGTAAGTCACTTGCTACATTAAGATACTCAGGCAAAGGGATTTATTTCTATACATTATGATGTGTGCCTCCAAGCTTGTTTCATAAATAAATATCTTAAAAATGTACTTATTTGCCTACTGCATCATTAACTCATTCATTCATTCAATACATGTCTATTAGACATCTCCCATTTTAAGTCATTTTTATGCTGGGTAGTTTAAGGGGTTTTAAGATAAATAGCAGAAGTGTTGAGAGAAGACAAATACCCAAATAACTGAAATGCAAAACAGAGCAGTGTAAGTGCTGAGTAAGGGGAAAAACAAAGAATTATCAGGATTTAAAACAGGGTAAAATTAAACAGAGCGCCAAATGAAGTAAATTAGGAAGTATTTTATGAAGGCTGAAGAAGGTGATTTTAGCCTTGAAAGATGGTAGTCACTTCTGGCAAAGCACTAATATAAGCATAAGTCTGTTGGTGGGAAAGTTCATGGTACAGCACAGCTTTGTTGATGGGAAGAGTGTGGGAGATTGGGATGGAATAATGGACGCAGCACAGATCAGAGGAAAAACCAGAGAGGCCATATGGGAATTAAAAGTTAAACTCAACTGGAAAACAATTGCCTGCACGCACTGCGGCCAGTGTGGTCTGCAAGTCAGAAGCTCTCTGCTCTATTCTGGCATCCTCTGTGTCTTCTGAGGCTTCTTTCACCTCTCTGGGCCTCAGTGTCCATACATGTAAAATGAAAATACCACTCTGCTGACTTCATGAAGTTATTATAATGATTAGATAATGTAGATTATTACTGATTTTCAATGTTGGGTGGTAGAGGAATTGGTTAGAGCTATGCTACTTAACTTTTCAGAGCTCAGAACATAAACAATTTTTAATGTAAAACAGCCTTCAAAATTCTCTTTAAATAATATTGCTAGACCCACAGAGACATAAATCAAAAACAAGTTAATCAAATATCATGGCAATGATGATAAAATTGCTTTTTTATGACCTTTTTAATATAGATGTTATTAAGATTCCAATTCAAAGGAAACTAAAAATTAGACAGGGGAAGTTGTTTTCTACATTTATGGGCTGGAAAGTAGCAGAGCTAAGTCTATAAACTCAAGCAGCCAGACTTAAGCTGAAATGCTTAACACAGGCTAAACTGCTCTAAAATAAAGCAAGCACGCTATGATCTTGCTTATGGTTTTAATAAAAGAAAAAATACATACTTTTGTGACTATTATCCAAGTATTATTAATCCAAAAAGATAATTTTTAATTCTCTTTTATTTAAAAAGGTACACAAAAGAAAAAATATTTAATACTAACATTATGAATCAGTGAATTGAAGTTAAAATGGGATACTATTTTTAGT
>NW_012114632.1:8164-8708 GCF_000951035.1 Colobus angolensis palliatus
ATCTTTGTTATTAGTGAGGGTTTAATTACTTTACAAGTGGCCAAAACCCCTATTCTCAATGAAGAACCACATTGGATTTTTATTCTGTTCAGTTGTAGTCTACACTGAAGTCTTATTCCCGGTTCAAACTACCTCTTTAAATTGATTCGTCTTGTGCTGATCTGTTAAATCCTGCCCTCCTTGGTGCTAGATCCAGTTGTGCCTCAGAGCAGAGGAAATAAAACACAGCTATCCTGTTGGCCTTTGTACTTTCTCCACGGGTGCCAGTTAAATATTGGAGAGCAAGGAATGTGTACTTGTATGGCTTTGAACCAAGAGAGGGTTATGAGCCTACTGGATTGAGGTTAAAATCCAAGAACCAACATTTAGAGCTTTGTGCTTTTCTCCCATTCTATCACCTTGCAATGATGATACTTAACATGAGCAGGGTGAATGACAGGTACTGACAAAGTCCAACACAAAGATGTAATACAGCCTGTTGTCTCAAGCCAAGGAATCATAAAATCATAAGAAATAAATAGAAATCAATAGTTTGTAGTGACAC
>NW_012114632.1:9522-9870 GCF_000951035.1 Colobus angolensis palliatus
CAGTGTCATATGAAAAAGAACAAAAAAAAATTTTGATTGTGTTATTAAAAAAGAATTTAAAATGTTTACATTTGAAGTTATGTTTCTCAGCAACAGAATTTTCACTCACTGCTAATTTTTCCCACTTTACTATATTTAAGAAGATATGATTTGTATTATATATTTATATATTATACATATTTACATAGTCAGATACCATCTAACACTAGTCAGAATGGCTGTTACTAAAACGTCAAAAGATAGCAGATGCTGGCCAGGCGCGGTGGCTCACACCTGTAATCCCAGCACTTGGGGAGGCTGAGGTGGGCAGATCACAAGGTCAGGAGATGGAGACCATCCTGGCTAGCA
>NW_012114632.1:11002-12109 GCF_000951035.1 Colobus angolensis palliatus
AAATAATTCTATTATAAAAACACATGCACATATATGTTCACTGAAGCACTATTCACAGTACCAAAGAGATAGAATCAACCCAAATGCCCATCAGTGATAGAATGGATAAAGAAAAAGTGGTACATATACACTATGGAATACTATGCACCCATAAAAAAGAACAAGATCAGTCGGGTGTGGTGATTCATGCCTGGGGACATGGATGGAGGTGGAGGTCATTATCTTTAACAAACTAACACAGGAACAGAAAACCAAATATTACGTGTTCTCACTCATAAGTGGGCATTGAACAATGAGAACACATGGACACAGGGAGGGAAATATCACAAATGGGGCTTGCTGGGGAGTGGGGGCAAGGGGAGGGAGAGCATTAGGACAAACACCTAATGCATGTGGGGCTTAATACCCAATGCATGCAAGGCCCATAATCCTTAGCAAACTAATGCAGGAACAGAAAACCAAATACCATATGTTCTCACTTATAAGTGGGAGCTAAATGATGAGAATACATAGACACATAGAGGGGAACAATACACACTGGCACCTTTCGGAGGGTGGAGGATGGGAGGAGGGAGAGGAGCAGGAAAAATAACTAATGCATACTAGGCTTAAAATATGGGTGATGAAATACTCTGTAAAACAGAGTTTACCTATGTAACAAACCTGCACTTGTACCCTTGAATTTGAAAGTTAAAAAATTACACAATCATATTTACATATGATTATATATAAAATAATGATATAGCAATTATATATATTTTACATTAAAAATGTAAAAATCTTCAGAGTACAGCTCAATGAATGTTTATATACACCCATGTAACCACCATGCAGATCAAGAAATAAAATATTTCTAGCACCCCAGAAGGCTTACTTGTGTCCCCTCCCAGCCAATGCCATCCCCATCTAGGATGATTGTTGATTTTCTCTCTATCACCACTGATTAATTTTGTCTGCTTTGAACTTCTTATAAGGCATACATTATATATTTCTGGTGTCTGTTTTTTTTAAAGCCACATTGGTACATATCTCAGTAGTTTGTTCATTTTCACTTCTATGTAGTTTTCCACTGTATGAAAATAATACAATGTATTCATCCATTCTAGG
>NW_012114632.1:17296-17578 GCF_000951035.1 Colobus angolensis palliatus
CCCGCCTCGGCCTCCCAAAGTGCTGGGATTACAGGTGTGAGTCACTGCACCCGGCCCAGAGACTCCTTCTTATCTGAGTTTTCATTACTCAAATTCTTCTAGAATACGATTATACAGGAATATTTGCCATTACATGAAAGTATTCACTGATGAACTGAACACCCATAACATTTTTCCCCTTTCAAATAACCTTCTCTGCTTAGCTTGAATGACTATCCCTGATTATAAGTCAAAATTTTTTCAGCCTAACTCTTACTACTTATAGAATATTGTAAACATCTG
>NW_012114633.1:0-320 GCF_000951035.1 Colobus angolensis palliatus
TTCTGTCTAGAGATTCTTTCACACACAAGGACAAAATGAAAGCAACATACAAAAGGACCAAACAAATGAGAAGAAGCCACGCGGCCAGAGAGTGGTGCCACAGTTTCACAAAATATTCGGATGGCAGGGGCGACGGCACCCTGCCTACAGATTCGAGGAGGCCGACGGAGTCGTCAGCCTTCTCCCAGTCTACCGCCAGGGCGTCCCCGGGGCGTAAGTGAGAAGGTGCCGTCAACGTCTGTCCCATAGTTCTGTCTAGAGATTCTTTCACACACAAGGACAAAATGAAAGCAACATACAAAAGGACCAAACAAATGAGA
>NW_012114633.1:503-31128 GCF_000951035.1 Colobus angolensis palliatus
TCGAGGCAGGGTGGGACCCTATCTAGGCAGGGCGGGACCCTATCTAGGGCCACCTGGTGCTAACTTTTTAGGTTTTGTAAGGCCTACTAGTTTCAGTTATTTCTCATTATTTCCAATTCTTTGTGTATTTAAAAACAGTCTAAGAGCTACTAGCAGCTTAAGCTAGCCAATGGCAGAATATAGTATTACAGGTTATGACATTCATTTGTAACATTTCCAAACTAGAACAGTTACACAGTCATATTCTCCATGTACCATAGCCTTTTAATAATTAGCTTAGATTAAACTCAGTAATTTAACTATCGTTGGAAACAATCTCTTTCTGGCTTAATTTATTTCCTGGATTCATATTTGCATCATGCTGTATTGTAGTGATATGTATATGTGATTCTTCCTTGCATCAGATTATAAACCCATTAAAATTAAGGATTATTTTATTTACCTTTATATACTGACCGGATATCATGGGAACTGGCATCAATGATCAAATATAATTATAATATACTCTAGTTGGCAAATGTTGATACACTTGTACATCATTATGTCCAATATTTTTTCTGATATATATAGAGAAGTAAATTTTTAAAAAATATTTTTACATGGACTGGAAAATTCACTATTCAGAGGAACCATATTGAGGACTTTACTGCTTGAAGAATCTATTTATACAATGAAAATACATTCCATTGATAAACACAATTTGTGTTCAAACTTTACACACTTTGATTTTTTTTTTTTTTTTTGAGATGGAGTCTTGCTATGTCACCCAGGCTGGAATGCAGTGGCAGGATCTCAGCTCACTGCAACCTCTGCCTGCTTGGTTCAAGCAATTCTCCTGCCTCAGCCTCCCAAGTAGCTGAGATTACAGGCTTGCACCACCACACCCTGCTAATTTTTGTATTTTTAGTTGAGACGGGGTTTCATAATGTAGGCCAGGATGGTCTCAATCCCCGGACGTCTTGATCTGCCTGCCTCAACCTCCCAAAATGTTGGAGTTACAGGTGTGAGCCACTGTGCCAGGCCAAGATTTTTTTGAAAACAATTGTTTATATACATAATAGCATTTTAAGAAATCATTTAAATCTGTTTTGTTTTTAGTTTTTTGTTTACAGAAATAAATTGCATACAATTTTAAATACCCTAATATTAAAAAAAGCAAAGCTGTAGCCGTGGTTACTAGCTGAAAGTGTCAGATCTTTTTCTCTTAAACTCTCAGGATCTCTACAGCCTGTCTCTTTTTGTCTCTGTCTATCTCTCTCTCTATATATACACATACATATTTATATACATACACACACACACATATATATATTTCTTCCCAAAGGCAGACTGCTTTCAAGTATATTAAAAGTCAGATTAAAGAAGGAGAAGGAAAATACTTTTCTTTGAAAGAGAGATAGTAGGTACCTGCCAAGAAAAATAGAGAATTGAATTGGAAAAAAAAAAAATGTCATCTTCTGTTGCTACAAAATGTTTTGCTGAAAAGAGAGGAGCTCATCATAATTTGCATTTGTAATACTCTGTGTGAAGGCTATTGTGGTTTTGGATTGCAGGAGAGGTCCAGGTGAGACTGGAGGAAACCCATTCAGTGTATTTTCATCCCAGGAAGCATCTTTATATCTTTCTTCTCCTAAATATCAGAACAGAACTAAGAAAAACTTCTAAATGGCTCCATGAGAGAAAAGGGGACTACAAAAGCCCACCCACTGCACCCTCCATGAGCTGCAGCCTCTGTGGAATGGTGCTGAAATTCATTTCAATAATATTACATGCTTAAAAATAAAAAAGTAGTGATTCCAGTAAGAACATCCTTTGCTTTCTTCCCAACATAAATGACAGAGAAACCACCCTTACCTCTCTGTTATCCCTGAACCCAAATGTATAATCCAAATGTGTCCTATTTACCATACATCCAATTAACTATCTCTTGAGATGTATATAAAAAATAACTCCATGGAATCAAAGGAGACAAAAGTCATCATTCTGTTCTATGTTCTGAGATATTTTTTTAATTGGAAATGTCAGAGGCACGTGAACCAGAGCAACTCCATCTTAAATAGGAGCTGGGTAAAATGAGGCTGAAACCTACTGGGCTGCATTTCTAGATGGTTAAGGCATTCTAAGTCACAGGATGAGATAGGCGGTCAGCACAAAATACAGGTGATAAAGACCTCGCTGATAGAACAGGTTGCGGTAAAGAAGTCAGCTAAAACCTTCCAAAACCAAGATGGCCACGAGAGTGACCTCTGGTCATCCTCACTGCTACACTCCCAAGAGTGCCTGACAGTTTACAAGTGCCATGGCAATGTCAGGAAGTTACCCCATATGGTCTAAAAAGGGGAGGCATGAATAATACACCCCTTGTTTAGCATATCATCAAGCCCTTGAGGCTGTTCTGTCTATGGAGTAGCCTTTCTTTTATTCTTTTACTTTCTAATAAACTTGTTTTCACTTTGCAGTATAGACTAGCCCTGAATTCTTTCTTGAGCAAGATTCAAGAATCCTCCCTGCGGTCTGGATCAGGAACATTTTCCTATAACTGAAATACATGGCTACCTCTTTTATCCCACCACTGTACTCTGTTTGGATATTTACTCAGCTCTTAGTATACTTTATTGAAATGATTTGTTTATATATGCTTCTTTTGCTTACCTTTGAGCTTCTTCATTTCTAGAATGGTGTCTTGTTCTTGTTTGAGTGTATGCCATATGTATCAGGCAACGTGTGGGTACTGGAGAAAGAGTTGTGGTTTTGGATTGCAGGAGAGGTCCAGGTGAGACTGCAGGAAACCCATTCAGTCTATTTTCATCCCAGGAAGCATCTTTATATCTTTCTCCTCCTAAATATCAGAAAAGAACTAAGAAAAACTTCCAAATGGTGAAAGGAACCTGGCCTGAAGGAATTTAATCCTGGGGAGATAACAGGATATAATTATGTCATTTGCCAAAGAATCCTGAGCATTTCTATATGTTGATTGAATTATCTAAAAAATACTTTTGAGTCGATTGATTTTTCCCTTTTAAATTTATATGAAGGATTGATTTCCAAATATTGAGGGAAAAAAACCTTAAAGTAATAGGCACAGAGCATATATAAATTTTAAACTCTTTACTAGAGCTTTCAAATCTGACCTACTTTTATGCAGGTTTAATTTATAGGTGCCATATAATTTTTTCAATTTGTAAATGTGATTCCAATAACATTATACCTTTGTATTTCAAACATATGTGTGTGTGTATATATATATATATTTGATATCAGAATTTACTTCAAATCTCATTTCTCAAATCTTTAAAGTATTTTCAGATAGTCTCCCAAAATGTCTTTTTAACGGTGGGTATAACAAGTAATATGGGAAGTATTGCCATGATTTTATGTCACCTCAGAAATGCTTTCTATCAGCTCTCAATTCTGAATAACACAAAATATTAGTTTTTTTCACAGGAAGAGGTATAGGCATGTCACTGACATAGGGGAGCATAGTTTTATGCAGAAGTTCTAAGACTTGTGGACAAACTTTTCGACTTTTTTTTGAAGCATCTACATTTCTTAAATTATTTGAAATTAATTAATTTGTACAACAAACAAAACATGAACTTTCCTGTTATCTTAAATGCAAAGGATATGGGCTTTATTTTAGATAAACGATATATACATATATGAGTTATATATGAGTTAACTATTACAGAAATACTAAATTTGGTGGGGGAAAATCATCCAAATATTAAAAGAATCATTTTCAATGCCATTATCTAATTATATGTATTTAAGGCACTTTGGATATTAGAGAATGAGTCCCAGATCTAGCACTATATTACTAAAGAGTATTCATGTGTCACTTATGACACATTTAAAACAGTACTATTGCTTTACCTGAGTACCTGAACCCATCTGATGTGCGACATTTAGTTACTTAATTTCCACTGTTTTTGGATATTCCTTTGCTTTCCCTTACGAGCCAAATTTAATATGATATTGCTTATAAGGCCATCATATCAAGATCTATTACTCTGGCATTGCAATCAATTTATTATATGAGTGCTTATTCTCATCTACACTGAAATTTGTTTTTAAAACAACTTTTCAAATAATATAAGGTTGATAATATTAACTTTCTGTGTCCAGCCATTCCACAGACATAAAGCAACAGCATGGATGAACGTGGAGGATATTATGCTGGTTGGAATAAGCCAGTGATAGATGGGCCAACACTGTAAAATGACACTTATATGAGGTATGTAAAATATAGAAGCAGAAAATAGAACGGTGGTTGCCAGGTGCTGGGGAGAGGGAAAACAGGGAGTTGTTGTTTATTGGATATAAAATTTCAGTTCTACAAGATGAAAAAGTTCTAGAGATCTGTTGTACAACCAAGTGCCTTTAGTTAATAATATGCTACTATTTATTTACAAATTTGTTAGGATGGTAGAACTCATGTTAAGTGTTCTTTCCACCAAAAAACAAACAAAACAAAATCACATGCATGCACACACATCCAAAAACAAAACAAAAACGCACATAGAGACAAGAAACTTTGGAAGTAATGGAAATGTTTATTACTTAATAGTGATGATGGTATCACCATCAAATGCATACGTCCAAACTCATAAAATTATATACACTAAAAATATACAGTTTTTATGATGTATCAATTATACCACAATAAAGCTGTTAAAAATCACTTGCATATTTGAGATCTCTTTAATAATTTGCTAGAGACCGCACAGATCAGCAGTATATCCTATTGACTTATTTAAGATGTTTTTACTACAACATATATCTTTAAAGGTAGCAGACACCATAGGTACACTGCAGCCTATAAATGTAGAAGAGAGACTACCAGTTAGATACTGCACACAAATAAAATCAACTAAAATGTGTATGAATGTTTTAAAATTGATTTAAAATATATACATGACTAGCTTTTCATGATTTTGAAGCAACTGACATTGGTTGCTTTAGACAATGCTTGTAACACTTGATATCTTTATAATCTTTCTTTAAAAAAATTTTTTTGGAAACATAGTAGAATGTAGTTAAAATGTTACTTATTATGCAGTATGTAATTTAAGTGTTAATTATTATAATGTTTTAAGTCTTAGATTTATTTAATAATTGTCTAATATAAACCTTAACTATAAATAAAATAAATAAAGAGAAAAAATCTGCCTTACCAAGTGATTCCAAGTAACAAATTATCAATGTAAAACAAAATAATTCAACTTATCTTCATGGAACGGACTTTGAGCACTTAAAAAATCAATCTAACATGTATAAGTAAATTTTATTAATTCTATTGGTATTTTATCCCTACTTTTGTTATAATTAGATTACTTATTAGATAATCTAATGGCAGAAGCTAATAAATAAGTAGGAATATCATCTAACTGGTTGGCACATATGTAAAAATGAAGTTTAAAAAACTGTAAAAATGATAAAGCATGAATTGGGAGTCAATAGTGTTAGAATTCTGATTTCTAGAAAAGATTTGTGGAGAAAGTAAAACTAACATATAATGTTCCAAGCACAATACTTAGTAAAATGTGTACTAAATAAATTATAAACATTTCCATATTACTAATGATAACAAAAAATACTATATTCAGAAGCATCTTAAAACTCAGTCTCTGTGGGTTGCAATAAATTTCCAATAAAGTATTATTCTAAATAATATAAATAAATTTAACTCTCAGAATCAAAATTACTAGCTCACCAGAGCCCAAGAAACTGAAAAGCATGAGTCAACATAATTACTTGTTAATAATATAATTACTTGTTAATAACATAATTATTTGTTAATAACATAATTACATATTGGAGAAATAATCAATTTATTAAGTTAAATTAAAGAAAAATACATAATTAATTTTTTTAAAAAATGCAAGGTTGACTCGTTAGACTTTTGTTTCTAATTATTTAAAAAAGTGATTTTTAAAAATATGTCTTCTTATAACCTATCTGTTCATTGTTGTAGCACAGATTCCTGAACACAACCTCAAATCTATTAAATCAGAATTTCTAAATGGTGGGCCCTTGGAATATATATGTTTTACTAGCTTTCAAGAAGAATCTTAGATATACTAATATTAGAAATCATTAGCTCTATTTTTCTGTCCATACATACATTTTTATAAATAAGTAATATTCATATATAATAAAATAATATATTTCATTTTGTTTTATTTATTTAACTCTATCCCAGCCAATAATAATAATAATAATAATAATAATTGGCAGGGATCAAATAAAGAAAAACATCTGCCAAATACACAACAGTCAAGAACTTACATGCATATGAATGTTTATTTCAGGATCCCAGACACTTGCTTGTGTACTGTGCTTCATTGACTGGGGTGTTAGATAATGTAAACCCAAAAGTCTGTATATACTCATGGGAACAGTATATAGTTCTGTTCTTAAATTTATTTATTTACCTTTCTACTGGATTTGATTACAAGTTCCAGCTTCTAATGTTGTTTTGTGTTCTTACTTGCTTATTACTTTGTTCATTCTCCTTCCTATCCTCAGGATGCCTGGAGATTTGATTTTATATTTTCTTATGTTTATTAATATTATGTAGAGCAAATTAATTCCATTTATGCTTCCCACCACTTGAGTTCTATCTTCGATTATTAAGTCCTGATTTAACTTGTACAGCTATGCAAAACAACCAAACACACAGAAAAATTAGGGCAAGACACAGACTTTCCTCATATACCAAAATGAAGGAATTGGCAGTAATTTACTTTGACTTTGAGTGACTTTAAGATTTTAGTTATTCTTTTACTTTTCCAGTTTCAATACGAAAAGTACTATGGGGATTTTTAGTTGTCCACTTACAGACTTATGCCACCTTTCTGGAAAGCAGAACTAGCTGTAGTCCAATCTGGCTTTAATTTTTTGTAAACCACTGTCTACACACACACACACACGCACACACACAGAGAGAGAGAGAGAGAGAGAGATCTGAATTGAGTGAAAGTTAAGAAAATTCAATGTAATCTAATGAACAAACCATAGGATATTTGCAATTACATCATTTTCTTTTATTTTCTGATTTTCATGTTCCTCAATGGACAGATGTAACAATACCTGCCTTATATAATAAGTACTTAGCAGAATTTCTGGAATATGTCAAGAAATAAATGTAATGTAGCTAGTTTATTTCAAAATTTTAGAACTAAAAGGGATCTTAAACCTCATCAGACATAAACTTGTCATTTTATATATAAAGAAACAGGCCAAGAGAAGTGCATTTGTTTGATAAAGAACATTTAAAAATAAATGAAGGGGAAGAGTGTTCAGGATAGACCACAGTGCACTGTGCGAATGCAATCAACTGGGATGGCTATATTGTGATATGGCACCATTGCAAATATCACTTCTAAGGTGAATGCATGGCTGAAATTGATCCATCTTAACAACTACTGGCATCTAAATTAATTTGACCACTTTGTCTTTGAAACTAAAATAATCTGTTTCTAGTGAGAGAATTCAGTTTTGGTGGTTTGAAAAGGAAGAGTTAGCTACAGTTTAATAGAGAGACACTTCAGGAAAAGGCAGCCTTCAATCAAATTCTGCAGAGTTGAGGCAATAATAGGAGAATGGTCATATATAGCCAAAGACAAAATATTTTGCTTTCTTAAACAGTCTTACATACTCAGTCTTTGATACTCAGGATATAATTTTGACTTAAAAATGTTATCATCATACAATAAATTGATTGTTGTCTGTTCAGCAAAATTTTAGTCAATCAAAAGCATTCTTTAACTCTTCTACTTGTTTTGTCCTTCTGGAATCACCAAGAATTTTTTTTAAGCACCTGCTGTGTATCTGACAACTTAAGGCACTTACAATTTAAACAGGAGGCATCTAAGAAACAACTGAAAATCAATACAAGAAACTAAAGGAGAAGACAAGGTAACATGAAATCAGATGGTAGATTGATCGGTGCAATTTCAAGATCTATAGGCCTCCAGGAAAGGAAGATCACAGAAACTGAGGATTTCAGAAACTGCTCGTGGAGAGGAAGAAATAAAGTTCCTTGTAAAAGGAAGTGCAGGATTTAAGTTGATTTATGTGAGGGAATATAGCTTTTCAGGAAAAGATACTATGAAGTAAATACAGAAAAATAAACAGAAATAAATGTGTTACTTCTTTAGGAATTGTTTTTAAGTGTGCTTGTATCCAATTCCTTTTCCTGTTCTTCACTTATTGATTAATTAAATACTATTTTTCACTGGGTCTTTATTTTTTCTCTGTTTTATTGGGGGGCTGTTGGTAAGCATAGGGATGATTATAAAACATGTTATAGTTATTCTATCACAGTTAAACAAATAAATGTGCAAATTATTTTAAAATAAAGTTATTTCTACACACACACACACACACAACTATCTAAAAAAATCCCGAATAAAAAATTGCAAGATAACTAAAGAAGTTAAAATAATTAGCTATTTCATCCAGGATTAAGGCTTTTTTTAAGGATGGTGTTTTCTTACATTATAGACATATATGCACCTAGATACATATATAATAGAGAATGAAGGAGGGAATGGAGGGAAATGCACAGATTTGAAGAGAGGGAAGATAACTCAGTGTAGAAATCCTGTTGTTTGGATATTTTGACCATATTTTAAAAAAAAAATTTGCTTTTTATTTTAATACAATACAAGTTTATTTTTGAATTTTGTAACCTACAGGTAATTAAAGAAAATAATCTCTATCAACATGCTGAAACCAACATGGTGAAATTAGCTGGGAGTGGTGGCGGGCGCCTGTAATTCCAGCTACTTGGGAAGCTGAGGCAGGAGAATCGCTTGAACCTGGGAGGCGGAGGTTTCAGTGAGCTGAGACAGTGCCATTGCATTCTAGTTCGAGCGACAAGAATGAAACTCCATCTCAAAACAAAACCAAAAACAAAAATAATCTCTGTCCCTCTATTCAAGAACAACCGTTACAAATGCTACACTATTACTTTTTTCAGTTTTTGTATAATTATGTTTGTTTTTCTCTTTAAGATTAATTGGAATCTTACTGCCTATGTAATTAAGTATATTCTTTTCATTTATTCACATATAAGACTGCTTTACTTTGTTGTAAAATCTTGAAAAGCATAACTTGAAATATCCCATCTGACTGCTATCTCATCATCTATTATCATTACCATCTTCATCATTCTAATGATTTCAATATGAGACAGGAAAAATACATAATGTAGGAGAAATGATGTGATAAAGCCTATCTTACCCCTCTAAAACATACACATATGCATATTTGTGCTAAATTTTAGAATAATAGCATGTTCTTACTGCCTCCCTCATCAAAACCAGGAATGCTTGTTAGTGATCTTAATTTTTGTTCTTTACATTATTATGAAATATACAATATTCTCTTGAAACATGTTGTGATGCCAAAACGTGAAGAATTGCTCAAGAAAACCAAAACAAAACAAAGCAAAGAAACAAGCACACAAACACAAGCATAAGATTAAGTCAAAGGGACACTGGAACCAATGGTGAAAGAGTTTCCAATGGCCTAAGATGGAAATATTTGAACAAGACAATACATAATATAGTACTGAATAATAACCAATAGTTTAAAATAAATATTAGTGAGTCCATATTGATATAAATAAATGTTTATAGAAATAAGTTAATGCTGGAAAAGAGACAAATGCTCCAACAAAAATGTATTCAAAATAATTTATGTAGATAATCTGGTCTCAGTGGGGGCCACATAACTCTCCCCCTTTAAGTATGGACTACTTATAGTGACTTACTTCTAATGAGCACAGTATGGAAAGAAGAAAACAAAAGTGACTTTTCAGTGGACAAAACTGACAAACATTACCTCTGCCAATGATCCAGGTTAACACCAACGGTTATGTCATGGAAATAGTATGTATCCTTGCAATGATCAAACATATTTTCATGAAACTGCTTAACCTAAACAAGCAAAGAAACAAACCCAAAATACTCAATATTCTTTAAAAGACAAGACTCAGAGACTTAAAATATAACAAAGTCACCAGCATCTTTTAAAATATAACTCCCCATATGAAAAGACATGAAATTTCCATTCCTCTCAGGAGAAAAATCAATCAATAGAAATAGAACCAAAAAATGAGAGATGATGAACTTAGCAGACAAGGACTTCAAAAGATGTGTTATGAATATGTTCAAGAATTTAAATGAAAACACGTGGATGATATAAAAGGGGAAATCAACAAAATATATAGAGATGAAAAATACCATATTTGAAGTGAAAATATGATTGGATCAATTTAACAGCTTTTTGGAAAATGTAGAATAAAAGATTAGTAAAACGACTGTAGCAATAGAAACTACCCAAAATAAACTACAGAGGTTGTTTCCATTATGATGGAATAATTGTTATTATATTTGCCCCTTTTGCCTAAACAACTATTAAAATGGGACACAAATCAATACAGAATGATAATCCCTGAGAAAAGAGTGAGTCCTACAATAGCACTGCACTACTTTCCTGGAAGTGCTTTTGAACGATGGCAGAGAGAGTGGAACCCAAGTACAGTAAAGGAATATCAGGGATATGGAGATGAATACCAGATGTTTAGCTGATAAAACATGTAAAACATATTATTAGAAAGAAGGGACCTAGGTCAACAAAGATTTCACCTGTCCCCTGCATGGAGTTCATATGCTGTGTTTCCTTTTGCTTATTTGCAGTGAATGATGGTAAATATAATTCCTTCAACTAAATGTAACACATGAATTTCAATGCTAAACTCTTAATCAAAAATGGAAGAACTTATTCTTTTTGCCAGGAATGTAAATTATTTATCTTATAAAATATTTTTAAATTAGATATTCAAATAAAATGTTAAACAACAGTACATATGCTACACCAGTGCTTCAAATTCTTGTACATTAAAATTTCATAGAATTTAACAAAGTCTACCTTACCAAAATAAAAATGATACTAATTCATTATCTCCTTTAATTTTTTTTCTCTCTCTCTTTCTCTCTTTTTTATAATTGACAGGGTTATGCTCTGTTGTGCAGGTTGGAGTGCAGTGATGTGACCATAGCTCACTGCAACCTCAAACTCCTGGGTTCAAGTGATCTTCCTGTCTTGGCCTCTCAACGTATTGGGATTGCAGATGTGAGCCACTGCACCTGGTTAATTCGCCATTTATATCTAACAATTTTTAACTCATCATTTATTGTCTATTATTTATTCTTTAATCTGTGAAGACACGCAGAAAGTACACAATACATATTAATAAAATGGTATTAAATATATGAAAGAATTGCATTAGCAATATAGTTCTGAGTAAAAGTACAATACTGAAAATATCTCAGAAGCTATGCCATAATTATCTTATATATTTTCTACACGTAAATCTACTCCTAGTTTTTCATTTCATACATACTTCTTATCAAAAAATTGGCATAAATATGCAATTGATATTGGCTAAAACTATACAGAGTAATGTTCATTAATAGAAGAATAAAATGTTAACATATTTTTACTGATGGTAAAAAGTGAATTAAAGTGAACTGAGGAATTTTATGCTTTCTGGAAAGAACACAAAATAAAATCAAATGATGAATGAGTGAACATGATAAAAAGCAATTCTGTGTAAAATTGACACAAAAATAAGCAGTCTAGACAAATTTAGAGCTAAAAGTGTGGGCATAGGACCTTTTGACCTGGTAGATACAATAGCAACAAATATTAAATTGGCAACAGCAAAGCACATAGTCAATAATATTTCAGTGATCAAATAATGAATGATGAGTAAAATCATTGTTGAACATTTTATTCAAAATTTTCTCATCTTAATGAAAAAGTGTAATGTCAGTAAATCAGGACAATTTCAATAAAAGAAAAATATTAATGTGCTATAAAAATACCAAAAATAATTTAGTTCTATGAGGATTTTAGTAAAATACATGCAACTTAATCTTCCCACAAACCAGGTTTCAAGTAATTTTAATAAAAATGATAAAAAATGAAACATAAAAGAATAATAGAAATGTACACAGAGGGAGTCAGTCAGAGGCATAGCAAATTAATCAAATATTATCAGTGCTTAGAGTACATGCCAATAGTAAGTCTGTTATCATTATATAAATTACATAATCTTTGTTTCTAATTATGACACAACTGAATGAGGAAAACATCTTCCATATTTCAAATAATTTTAATAAAATGCAGAAGCTGTTATAATTGGCAATATTAACATTTATGTGATGATGCCAATAGTGTTTAAAATTCTGTAGGTTCAGTATTATAGAAATTAACTATCACATAATTTTATATCAAATTTTGGATAGTTGAGCTTTTCTGTTGTTTAGAGCCAGAGTAGAAGACATTTTAATATTAGTCCCCTCATATTTTCCATTTTTACACACAATTTTTACCTATTTATATACTTATGTACTGGGACAAAATATCAAAACACATAATTATAATTTTATTTATTCATAGTCAAATGTGTTACAATTATGTCAACATGTAAATTTCTCAAGAAATCTGTGGTTTGCTAAGAATACTAGAATGACTTCAACATTTTAGTAGAGCAGATATTTATTTTTATTATTGTGAACTAGGAAAGTAAATCCTTCTACGTTTTGAATCTATATCCGCCTCAAGCATCTGTCCCATTTTTCTGTTCCTATTTCCAAACTCCCAAACTTTGCAAACATCAAAACTTGAACTTCAAATTAAATGTTGTTCATTTCCTTTGAAATCCAAGCCAATTAGGTACTTACTTGCTGACATTCCACGAAAGTAACTGTTAAAAATGTCAACAGTGATCTCCATGTCATTAAACTCAATATTCAATTCCCACTATTCATCTTACCTAACTTGTTAATATTTGGCAAAGGATCTTCTGCTTGCAACTCTCCACTGGCTTTTATTCCTTCTCAATCTGCTTTGGTGGTTTCTCAGTTCATTAAATGGTAAATGTTGGCGTAGCCAATGACAGTTACTCCTATCAATTTTTACACAGTTACACTCATTCCACAGATGGTGTCGTTCACTGACAACTGTAAATATCAGCAGTTCCCTAATGATTCAAAATAATTATACTTGGCTTAACTATACCTCTGAACTCCAGACTTTCATGACCAAATTTGCCAACTTGTCATTTTTTCTTAGATGTGTACTAAGTATCTCAAAATTATGTAACACAGATTCAAACTCCTGATTCCCACCAACACCAGATTTCTCATGTCTGCCTCCGTCTTTACATTGCCTTCTTCTCTTTGTGTCTGTGTCCTTTTCCTGTCTCTTATAAGGACATCCTCATTGGATTTGGGACCTGTCCTAATTCAGTATCATCTCATCTACATCTTTATTTTAAGGATCTAGAAATACCCTGATTCCAAATAAGATCACATTCTGAGATTCTGTGTAGATAGGAATTTGGGGGAAGATACTAGTTAATCCACCACATCCTCTATTTCACTAAATTACAACTTTATTCTTGTAGGAGGTGAATCCTCATGGTGATTCTTCATGCTTTTCTTTCTCTTCTATACACATTTGATCCATCAGATCTTTTACAGTTTTCAGCTTCAAAACTACCTCCAGAATTCAACAGCTGCTAATCACCATTGCTTAACACCGGTCAAAGTTACCATCATTTCAAACTTGGGTTATTTAAAGGGACTCCATACTAAGCCCATTGTACTTTTCCTTTGAAGTTTACCCTTAAAAACACTCAGAAAAAAGCCAATGTCTTCACATTATCCTATATAATGTTCTATTTCCACACAAGCATCTCTTCTTTCTTTTGCTTATTTTAAATGCAGATGTGGTTCCCTCCAACAGTTTCTCAAACACAGCAAGCATCCTTTGTTAATAAGTAACGTGCAATTATGGTTGTATCATTTGGAAAAAAAAAAATCTCTATATGCTGCATTGTTCACTCCCCCACTCTTTAATGGTTCTGTTCAAACAGCACCTTTCAGAAAGAGCATCCCTGAAATAATAAATAATATTATTTCTTCAACAATGTCTTTATTCTCCCCTTTTCCCCCCAGTTCTTATAACTACTTAACTTCATGTATTTATTTGCTTAGGTGTTTATTGTCTTTCTTTTCCAATAAAATGCAAAATTCTTGAGGTAAGGACTATTTTACTCTTAGGTCCATGTATATTACAAAATAGGTACTCAGATAATATTTCATGAATTGATGGATTAATCCATCTGAAGTTCTGTCTTTACATGATCAAACTCCACTTGCAAATAACAAGTTTGTCAGAAAGCCAGGAAGTTTCTGCTGGCATCGGCTTCTGTATCATGCTTCTTTGACAGTGATTAGATTCCTGAAATAAACATTGACTTAGAAATATTCTTTGTGTCAGAAAATGAAAAAAAAAAGATAATTTTTAACTAGTGCAAAAGGATAACATATTTTTCACAGAGTAAAAAATAAATTGGTGTTTAAAATAGAATTTTTAGCATTCTCTTTGATATTGCTTTGTCATTTGTAATGGACAATTTAAACTCTCTAATATATATATTATGGTTTATCTATAACATGTTAATGAAATGCAAGAATGTTATGACTGCAATAAGTGGAAAAATAGTAAAGTTCCATTTACAGAACAAAAGGTGTTTGATGTGATGTCAAAGGCTCTTTAAATATATAATTCATCCCATCTGTTAGTCTCACCACATAGCCAGCTGTGAGGTTTATAAGTTAAAAAAAAAAAAAAAAAGAGGAAAGAACGAAAGCTTGGCAATTCCTAGCTCTGTTTTGATTAGCATAAACTTCTGCTTTCTTGTCAGGAAATCCCTCTCTGTAGATTAAAATATCTTGCAAGTTGCCATTTCCTCTTCTCTTCTGATGTTTTATGATTAAGCAATGAAAAAAATATAAGCAAGATACCACATTTTGGCTGAACAAAATTTTCTATGCAATGTCCAATAGTGCACATTGCCACAGTTTATTAGATGGTGGCACACCTTAAATATAAAGATGTCATCAATTCCAAATTTCAAACTGTGTTGAAAAGTGAAATTCCAAGGGAGAACATATACAGGAGATTTGTGCCAGAACTACTTCCCAACAGCAACATCAAAAAGAAATGAAAAAATAATTTTTCTAATTGGAAATATGTGGGGAATATAAGGTAGGAAGAATTTAATTAATAGATTTGGAGTAAGGCCAGAACTGCAGGGTTAATACTTTTGGTTTTTCAAGGAGTGCCGTGGGATCTTGAATGCCTATGGTGGTCAGTAGAACTGGCAAGTTTTACCCTGGATTAATCATAAAACAGCTTTAAAAATTTATTTGGGGATAACGTTTTATGCAAAGTATGTCATGTGTGATTTTCACGGGGTTTTTTTTTGCAAATGATATACTTCAGCACAATATGACAATTTTGAGGGTTTTTCTTAGGAGAAATTATCGGCATCCAATAAAGCTATTTCAAAATATTAAATATGTTAACATTTACAAAGCACAGCAAGTGAAATTTCTTAATGTATTTTTAAATAAGTACATTCATTTTAATACTTCTGATGCGCGCACGTGTGTGTGTGTGTGCATGTGTGTATGTTTTCCCCTTCATTTTTTTAAACTTTTATTTTAACTTCAGGGGTAAAAGTGCAGGTTCGTTACATAGGTAAACTTGCGTCATGGGGGGTTGTTGTACAGATTATTTCATCACCCAAGTGTTAAGCCTAGTACCAATTAGTTATTTTTCCTGACCCTACCCCTCCTCCCACCCTCCACTCTCCAATAGTCCCCAGTGTGTGTTATTCCCCACTGTGTATCCATGTGTTTTTATCATTTATCTCCCACTTAGTGAGAACACACGGTATTTGGTTTTCTGTTCCTTTGCTGGTTTGCTAAACATAATGGTCTCCAGCTCCATCCATGTTCCTGAAAAGAACACGATATCCTTCTTTTTTATGGCTGCCTAGTATTCTACCATATATGTGTACTACATTTTCTTTTTCTAGTCTATCATTGACGGACATTGAGGTTGATTTCTGTATTTGCTTTTGTGAATAGTGCTGCAACGAACTTATGCACACGTGTCTATATGATACAACCATTTATATTCCTTTGGTTATATATCTAGTAATGGGATTGCTGTGTCAAATGGTATTTATGTTTTTAGCTCTTTGAGGAATTGCCACACTGTCTTCCACAATGGTTGAACTAATTTACACTCCCACTAATTCACAATCCAAGCTGATTCCTAACAAAGCTATGGCAGAATGTAGTTAACTACCAACTCTCCACCATGCATAGTAATAGAATTCATTCATATTTAATATAAAGCTTGTAAAGTAATTGAACACCTATAGGAACCATAATAATTGGTGGCCTCGTATCTCATGAAAGATGGTCCATCTTGTTTCTAGAAGAAAAGTTGCTTGAGTTATAAGAATTCTGCGATCATCTGACAACTGCTGTGACAAACCCTTGCCTCAAAAAAACCGTGAAGTCTAGTTCCAGATGTAATTTCCCATAAAACAACAACAATGTTCAAAACACAAGAGGTAAAAACAAGCAACATTTTTTTGTTTTCTTTTTGAGACAAGTTCTCTATTGCCCAGACTGGAGTGCAGTGGTGCCATCACAGCTCACTGCAGCCTCCACCTCCCAGGCTCAAATGGTCCTCTGACCTCAACCTCCTGAGTAGCTGGGGCTACAGGCATGCCATCATGCTGCCAATTTTTATTTTTAATTTTAATTCCTTTTTTTTTTTTTTTTTTTGTAGAGACGAGGTCTCATTATGTTACCAGGCTGATCTCAAACTCCTGGGCTCAAGTGATCCTCCCGCCTCTTCCTCCCAAAGTGCTGGGACTACAGGCATGTACCACTGCCTCTGGCACGTAAAGTTCTTAATTTTTGTAAACAAAAGCCACATAAAATACAATAACTTATATTTGAAAATGTGATTGAATTATTTTTTACATTGATCATAGTGCTTTGACAATAAGCTTAAGAATCTTGACGATTTATTTACCAACACTTTTAAGATAAAGATAGCATAGACTTATGTTAGTGTGTTCAGGCTGCCATAAGAAAAAACTACCAACTGGGGGACTTAAACAACCAAAATTTATTTTCTCACAGTTCTGAAGACTAGAAGCCCAAGATCAAGATGTCAGCAAGTTTGCTTTCTAATGAAGCTTCTGCTTGGCTTATTGATGGTTCCATTTTTTTTGCTGTGTCTTCATGTGGCTTTTCCTCTGTTCATCCTAAGTGTCTGTTCCTCCAAGGACACTAGCCTTATTTCACCCATATGACCTTATTTAAGAAATTTCTAAGCCCTTATTTAACTTTACCTACCTTCCTAAAGGCCCTGTCTTCAAATACAGCCATGTTTCAGGACAGGACTTCCACATATGAATGTTGCATAACATTCCACCCTATGCTCCCCTAAAATGTCCATAACATTCTACGTTCTGCTCCCCTAAAATTTATGTCCTTCTCACATGCAAAAGACATCGATCTCAACAACATAACATTCCTTCTCACGTACAAAATACATTCACTCCATCCCAATAGTCCGTAAATGTATTAACCAATGCTAGCGTCGGTTCTGAGCCCAAAATTTCATCTAAAGATCATCTAAATCAGTTATAGGTGAGACTTGAGGTACAATTTTTCCTCAGGCAAAATTCCTCTTTAACTGTGAACTTATGAAACTACACAAGTTATGTGTTTCCAAAGAACAATGGTGGGACAGTCATAGCATTACATTTTCATTATAAAAAGGAAATGAGAAAGAGCTATGGGTGATGTATCTGAAGTAGGTCCAAATCCAAGCAAGGCACATTCCATTAAATCTTAAACTATCAGAATACTCTTTAGGCTCAACGATCTGCCTTCCAATTCTACTGTGGTGGCTCTTTGTGGTTGTGCTGTCTCAGAGAAAAAGGGCAGGGTAGCCTGGCCTGCTGAAACTGAGGAGGGGCCTCTATCCTCTACAATTGAGGAAAAAGAGCTTTGCCCCCTGGGCCTGTGGTAGGAGTGGCAGCCCTGACAATTTCTGAATTGCATTCAGCCTTAGTCTTCCCTTTTCTTGATGAACAAAGCGTGTTGACAGCCAAATAGCTCTATTATAATTCTCCTACAGAAATCCAGAAGCGGGAAAGCCTGCCTTTATTTCAACACATTTCTGCTCCCATTGATGAAACTGACAGTGACTGTGCTTATATCATCCCATCACTCTTCCTGCCTCTGTTGAGATGACTGATTAACTCCATGGACAGTCACCTTAGGGAGTGGTTATCCAGCCACATCTTTGGAGTTTTCTTTAAAACACATGTTTCTTTTTTTTTTTTTGCAATATGGATAACTGAGATTTTTCCAAATCTTTTAGTCCTGGTTTTCTTAGAGTTAACAATTTGTTTAATTTATTTTTCTTATCCTGTACTTTACTATAAGCAATAAAGAGAAATCAGGTCATATCTTTAACTCTTTGCTTAGAAATTTCCTTAGCTAAATATTTAACTTCTTTGCTTTTAAGTTCTACTTTCCACAAAAACACTAGAACATAGTTCAGCTGAGTTCTTTGCCACTTTATAACATGGGTCATCTTTCCTTCAGTTTCTCATACATAGCACGTCTCTTATTTCCTTTTGAGATCTCATCAGAATCACCTTCAACATTCACATTTCTACCAATAATCACTTCAAGGGAATCGAACCTTATTTTAGAATGCACTTCAAAATTTTCCAATCTATACCCATCACCCACCCAAACCCAAAGCCGCATTTTTAGATGCTTGTTACAGCAGCATCTCACTCCTAGTACCAAAATCTGTCTCAGTCTGCTTGGATTGCTATTATATAATACCACAGATTGAGTAGGGGAAACCACACCAATTTATTCTCTCTGAGTTCCAGAGGCTACAAGATCAAGGTACTAGCATGGTTAGTTTCTGGGGAGGTTTCTTCCTGGTAGACACACAACAGCCTTCTTGCTGTGTCCTCATGTGGGCATTCCTCTGTGCACAGGTGAAGAGAGAGAGCTCTGATGTCTCTTTCTTTTTTTATAAGGATACATGTCCTATTGGATTAGAATTCACCCTTATGACTTCCTTTAACCTTAGTAACCTGCCTAAAGGCCCTGTCTCCAAATACAGTCACTTATGGGTTAATGCTTCCCATATGAATTTTGGGAGGACACAATTTGGTCTACAACAACTTACCTGTGCACATTATATATCTACCTAAATTGTTGCTCTTTGCAATAAAAATATGAACAATATTAGAATGTCTTTTTTGAAGGACAAACTAGCATATTTGGGGAAATATTCAAAATGGTTTCATAAAAGAGTTTTCAGAATGAATAATGTTATTAGATTATTTTTACTTACAACAATTTATTTTATGGATTGTATTAATATTGTGCATGCACACACACACATCCCTTAATATATGATATCCAACTTCCCCCAAATTCTTCATATTACTATTTTGGTTACATCAAAATGGAATGATAAAAATGAATTAAGATGTGGCATATGGATCAGGAAAGCAAAATATGATTCACCATGAATAAAATTGTAGTTGTTAAAACTATTAATGTTATTTTATATCATTATTTATCATTTGTTTCTTATACCTGTCACAAACTTAATCACTTCAGTTGCCTGTAATTCTATCAATACAGCAACTAAACCATAAAGTGCACTTAAATGTTTAGTGTCAGATCAAATCTCCAATATTACACTTTGTCACCATATCTAACTACTAAAATATACATTATTTTGTTTCAATGTGCTGGCTTGACTGCTATTGTGAGTGCAATAAATAATATTTCCTAGCACTATAACAAAAAAGATTATTGAAAAGAGATAGTTCTGTTTGATAAAGAGGTGTGAAATCTATGGGAAGGAGAGGTTTAGTTTAGAGACCATTTCTGCCACTGAATATTGCACCTACAAATAAAGGAAAATTTTTTCAATTTTATTCTGAATAGACAAAGATTGCTCTCCTCATATTGGTTTGTTCAATTCATATATATTCATTTAGATAAAAAATTTTGTATTATCTTATACAATTAGAAAATAGCCTAGGTGCCCCAGTTTTTTCTACTTTATACAGCCTCACTCCAACTTATAGACTAACTAATACATGTTCTTGGTTTGAAATAAGAAAGCTAAGAATTAATTGATTATAAAAGTATAGATTAGGATCATTACAAAAAGTTAATGAAAAAAAAATCAGCAAATGATTTTGTGGAATATGTGCCACTAAGAAAACATGCTATTTTTTGTAAAAAATAAGACTGCATTTATCATGATTTATTTCACCATCACTAAGACACTATAGGAATTTCTAACCTCTTTTCTGTGTGCAATATAAATTATTACTCCTTTGTTTTATAATTTTATGATCATGATATTGTTTCAAAATATATTATGTTTTCATCAGGATGTTAAGCATTTCTTTAATATAATATTTGTATAAAGTTAGAAAATATTGAATTTTATACAGATTCTCCTTCTACTACAAGGATATACATATATATGTGTGCATGTGTGTCTATGTGTGGATATACATGTATATGTGTGTGATATATAACAATATATCAATTTTATAGTCAATTAATTATACAACAGTATATTATTGTAAACATACACACACACATATACACTTGTATAATACACATATGGTCTATCATTTTAGATTCTAGAGATATACTGCTATTCATCTAAAATGATGGTGTTCTAAACTGTGAAATTCATATTTATTAGTTTGATATAATTCAATTAATTGGAAAGATTGCATATTTTGCTTTTTTTATTGATGTGATTTTTAAACTGAACTATATTTTGTTACTTACCTTGCTGACCATGCTAGAATAAGACATTCATAATCTGAACTTGCAACATAAACAGTTAGAAAGCTACATGAAACAATTGTTAGCAGATTTTGGACAAGAGGAAGAACCAGATTGTGATCCCTAATAAATGGAAAAAAAAAAATTTGAGAATTCATTCACTATGGCTTTATAGTTGAAGGCAATTTCAGAAGTTCAAAGAATGGAGAAGGTATTCAATATGAGCCTGGCAGTTTCACTGAGTTAAAAAAGATAATTGGCATTTAGAAAGTCCAAGGAAGCTTAAAGTCAGAGGGCAGAGTTCCAGGAAGGACATACATAGAAAAAGAATCTCAGAGATATATGAAGAACTTTTTCTGTATATTGGATGGCACATTTATAAATGCTTCCCCTTAAAAAAGAATGGAAAATTGTAAACCAAATTATTCCCAGAGCTCACACAAGTTGGATTGACTTTCAAGTTTTGATCAGCCAAGGTAGAGAATTGTTAGGCATCAACTGGGGTATTCAACTTAATGGAGCACATTCAGTGTAAGATGAAATATTTCTGTTAGTATGTATTTCAGTCCTGTGTTAGCAAAGTTTACAAGCAGATAACTGATTTGAAAGTAATTTAACTGCTTTAACAATAAAGCCACAAATTTTCTTTTATGATGAAAAAAACTCAAATATTTAAAAACATGATATGTACAATTTTTGACATCAAAAATTCTCTTTCTAGACATGCCAAGAGGCATAAATGTGTATGTCAAAATTCCTAAGGAAATTTCAAAGCAATAAAAACTTACAAAAATTAATCAGAGCATTTAGTCAGTGAGTTAATCAGCAGGAAAAGTCACAGGATACAGGGCAATATAAAATATAAACTATAATTTTACAAATTAGCAACAAACAATCAAAAAGAGAGATTTTTAAAGGTAGTACTCATAACACCATAAAAAATAAAACACAAAAATTTAAGAAAGATGTGCAAGATTCAAATCTGAAAACTATAAAACATTGCTGAGAAAAATTAACAGACATAAATAAATGTATAAAAATTTGATATTAAGATGAGGATTCTTCCCAAATTGAAGTATATGTTAAATGCAATCCCAATCAATATTAATCACACGAGGCTTTAATATAAAAATGAATCAATAATAAAATTTATATGAAAATCCAAAAAATATTGCATAGTCAAAACATTTCTGATTTCAAAATTTATTATTGTCCCATAGTAATCAAGAATTAAGTGTTAAGAATTAAGAATTAAGTGTTAAGAATTAAGAATTAAGAATTAAGTAATCAAGAATTAGTGTTGAATTAAGGTTAGAAACAGATTGATAAAACAAAATAGACTCTAAAATAGGCCCACGTATACATGAAAAAAGGGTGCAGTTAAGTCAACGGCCAAAATTGTCTTTTCAACAAATAGTGCTGAAATTTCAAGATATTCCAATGACAAAAAACTTTAACTTAACCTTTATCTCTCACTATGCATACACACACACACACTCTCTCTCTCTTTCTCTTTTTTTCTCTCTCATCTCGAATAGTCAAAATGGAACATAAAGCTAGGATAAAGCTAAGGATAAACTCTACAACTACTATATTTTAGAAGGAAACATAGGGAACAAATGTTGATGATGTTGGGGTAAGCCACAAAAGAAATAACATTAAAGACAGAAAAAAAAAAAAAATTCCAAACAGTGTGAGAGGAAATATAAAGATTGTAGTTCATCAATACTAAAACATTTTGCAATGAAGAAGATAAGTTAAGGAAATAAAAATTTAAGTCACATAATAGGTGAAATCATTAATAATATATGTATCTCAACAAACTACTAGTATCCAAATTCATGAAATGCTACAAATTCATAATAAAAAGACAACCCAATCTGAATAGATGTTTTATAAAATATACAGGTAACCAATAAGGACACGAAAATAGGCTCAACAACATTGGTCATCAAGCAAATGTTAATTAAAACTACAAAGAGATAAGACTACACACTACAAAGTATATTATATTATAATAGGCAAATTAAAGTGACTGGCAGTACCAAGTGTTGGCCAAGACATACAGTTGGGGAAATGATCCTGGCCAGAATGCAAAAGGTTAAATTCACTTTGGGAAAACACTATGGGAGTTTGTTCTCAAGTTTGATATGGCTTTAATATATGATTCAACAATTATACTCCTAAATGTATGAATCTTGAAGACATTATGAATAAATCTGAATAAGTTTACAGAGAGCAAAAAAATCAAACTCACAAGAGTCCATACTATACATTCTAATTATCTATAATTATTCTAGGCAAGACAAATCTAATCTAATCAGAAAGCAGGTCAGTGGTTATTGGGTCCATGTGTATATACAGGGAAAATGATGAGAAAATATCACAAGAAATGTTGTCATTGTTATGGAAGCATTCTGTGTTTTAATTTTGGTACTGATTACATAAACATACACATTTGCCAAAACTCATCAATATGGGCATTTAAAATGGGTGCACTTTATTGTTTAAATTGCACCTCACTGACCAACATGGAGAAACCAGTCTCTACTAAAAATACAAAATTAGCCAGGCGTAGTGTCGCATGCCTGTGACCCTAGCTACTCAGGAGGCTGAGGCAGGAAAATCGCTTGAACCCGGGAGGCAGAGGTTGCAGTGAACCGGTATTGCGCCACTGCACTCCAGTCTGGGCAGCAACAGCAAGACTCCAACTTAAAAAATAAATAAATAAATAAATAAATATAGTTTCTTTTAAACTAGAATTTTTTTTTTCTTTTTGGTTTACTGCCTTTGAGTGACAGAGTTCATTGTTAGCTAAAGTTTAGGCCTTCTTAGAATACAACCTCATAACAGATATATTCATATAATTGGTTTTGAAAATAGTTCATGGTTTTTTTATTCTATGAGATACACTACAGACTGTTCAACCAATTACATAATATGCAAATTTGGAATTAAGGTATGTTTTAGAAATACAAAGATTTCTTACTTCACAAAAGGGAGAACACATTTAGAAATAAAATGTTTCACTAACACAATTGCTAATTTATTTTTATGTATGAATATTTAGCAGAATTAATTTCTGCTTTCAAAACATTAAAACATATAAAACATATAAATGTTCACTTTTTATTCATCTTCTTTAATTTATAACATGAAAAACAGATTTTATAGTCCCCATCAATTTTCTGGAAAAAATGATTATTGATAAAGGGGATATGTTCCAAATGATAAACATACTGTAAATCTTTCACAATTTTATTATCATCATCTAAAAGCTATCTGGATAGTCAATGAGATTTTCCTTTCTGATTATCATTTGTCTAACAAATCACCTCAATACGTAGTAGAGCAAAACAATGGCAATATTTGTTTTTGCTTACCAATCTTTAATTGGAGTAGGTATTGGTGGGGACTTCTCTGCTTGGCACGAACTGGAGTGGCATAAAGGTTGAAAGTGAGATTCATGTGAAGGTTTTATCACTCATATTGAGTAGTCAACGCATGCTGTCAGGTGAGATCAACTAACATCGTCACTTCTTAACTTTCTCAAAGTATAGTGACTGGGTTTCAAGATGGAGTATCTTGAGAGAGAGGAAGACAGAGAGAGAGAGAGAGAAGACAGAAATGAAAACCTCTGAAACCACTTTGGAAAACTATCGGCAGAATTTACTATCAACATATATCTACGCTATGACCCAGAAATTCTAGTAACAGGGTAAATCCAATACAGAAATATACTTATACCAGAACATATATACAATAATTCTAATAGTAACAGTTATTTCAAATAAGGAAAAATAAACACTGGAAACAACGCAAATATTCATCAACAGTAGAATGGAAGTATAGCTACTCAGTGTAATACTATACAAATGATTGCCCGTACAATAACGTGGATGGATTCACAAGCCTTTTTTCTGAGTGGATGCTTGCAAATAAAGCCAGACTCAAAAGTACCATAACGTATAATATAACTTGTATAAAACTGAAATCTCTAGAGAATAAGGTCTGTGGAGATAGAAGTCAAAATTGGTGTTACCTTGGGAGGAGGTTATTGCCCTGTGGAGGCATTAGGGGGAGCTGGTTTTACTTCTTGTCTGGGTGCCAGTTATACTGGCAATTTCATTTGACAAAAATGCATTAATCTGTGAACTTATTATTTGTATGCTTTTTTGTGTAAATATTATACTTTAATAAAAAGTATACTGAAAATACATGCAGAGATCAATATTCATGTAATTTATATATTCCTTATTTATATTATGCTTCGAAATTATTTTAAATGCATGCCTGTCTGCAGTTAAAATATAATTTTCTTTTCTATATTTTTTAAACTAAAAATGAATATAAAAATTTTTAAGGAGCCAATTTTTATGTAAGAGCTGTTATATAAAATTCAGTCAGGAAAATGATTGCCTGTTAACAAGGAAACAGCTCAGGAAGAGTGTAAACCTAGTCTTTGAAGTCACCAACTTCAGAAACCTAGCTCAAGAACATATGGGTTGGCATAATATAATCACATTGAATTTTTCTGTTTTTAAGACATTCCTTTTTAAAATCCATATGTAGATGAAATGGAAAATGACAGAGAAAACTGTGAATTAATATTATAGTCAACTTCAAAATGACTATTACTGTCGTAGATTGTTAATATATTCCTACTTGATTTAAGCTGTTCAATCACTAATAGATTGAGGAAGTCAGCTTTATTTAGACCGTATTGTAAATAAAAGTAAAGTCACAAATTACTTCCCCATATGGAGCAATATTTATTTACACATTTTTTATTCATTCATTCAGCAACTATATACAAATATGAAAAAAGACAATCATGTGCTGCCTTTTCATAAAGCCCAATCTAATGGAGAGTGCTATGGACAGAATTATGTTCTCTCCTCCCTAATTAATATGTTGAAGTTCAACCTCAGGTTCTCAGAATATAAATAAATGCATCCGTTAGGGTGATGCTCTAATCTAATATGACTGATGTCCTTATAAAAAATGGGAATTTGGATATACAAAGAGACACTGGGAATGTACACACTGAGAAATGGCCTGGTGAGGACACAGCCTATCTACAAGTGGAAGAGAGAGGCCTCAGGAGAAATGTAACATGCTGACACCTTTTCTTTAGGCTTCTAGTCTCCAAAACTGTGAGAACTGCTCTTCTAGCTTCCAGAAAATAAATTTCTGGTGTTTAAGCCACTGAGTCGGTGGTTATGGCAGCCCCAGCAAACTAATACAGGGAGTCATGTCATTAGAATATGTATTTTTATAAGCACAAGACTTTCATTTTAGTAAGTATTGCAAAGAAGTATAAAGTTTACAAAACAGATGGTCAGTTTTTATCTAGCCAGATGTCAGAAGAATTCCAACAGATTTTTATTTTGAGCTAGAGGAGTTGGATTTAAAAAGTTGAAGTGGAGATTACTCCAGGAAGACAAAACATGGTTGACAGAAATATCACTGACTAATTTTAAGATCAGTGTATCAAGAGAGTAGGAAATAAAGAAGATAACGGCACAAACTAAAGTTGTGTTGGTCAGGGTGGCCAAATCATACACAATTATCTCCTCCTGTAATTATACTCTAGTGTCAATTATTATAGAATACATACATATATAATATATACATATATAATATATACACATATATGATATATATATGTAGCTATATCGATCTACTTGTCTATATATCCAATCTATCATTTAACCACTTCTTGCAACAGAGCCTTGGGTTTTACTTTTCCATATAATTTTTGCCACTAATCTTTCAAATTTGACTACAAATCCTATTATATTATGTATTTTTTTGGATTAAAAGTCTTATACTTACAAGATATTTGGGAAAATATTAAATCTTTACAATTCTGAGAGTATACATTCCTGTATATATTACTCATGTTTTTGTTTAAATCACTTTATACTTACCAAAGAACTACAAAGACAGTTTAGAGTGCTCCTTTTCACTCTTCATTCAGCTTTCTCTATTATTAACATAAGAACATAAATATTACATAATATAACATGGGTTATATTTATCAAAACTAAAAACTTCACATTGGTATGTGTATTCACCTATTCTCACACTGCTATCAAGTAATACCCGAGAGTGTGTAATTTATAAAGAAAAGAAGTTTAATTCCTGCAGGCTGTGCAGGAAGCATGGCAGCATCTGCTTTGGGGAGGCCTCAGGGAGCTTTTACTCATGGTGCAAGGCAAAGCAGAAGCAGGCATCTTGTATGGCAGAAGCAGGATCAAGCAGTGGGTAGGAGGAGAGATGACACACAGTTTTAAATAACCACATCTCATTAGAACTCACTACGGCAAGCAAAGTACCAAGGGGGGATGCTGTTAAACCATGAGACACCACTCCCATGATCCAACCACCTCCACCAGGCCCCACCTCTAGTATCAGGGATTACATTTCAACATAAAATTTGGGTGGGCATGCATCCAAATCATATCAGTACCCTACTATTAACTACCAACTCTCTTCACATTTCACTAGTTTTTCCAATAATGTCTTTATTCTGGTTCAGGATTTAAACCAATATGCCACACTGCATTCAATTATCTTGTTTCCTTAGTCTCCTCCAATCTGTGACAGTTTCTTTAGTCTTCTCTTGTCTTTTATGACCCTGATACTTTTGAGGTATTTTGAGGTATCCAGTCAGGTATTTTGTAGACTGTCCTCAACTTTGGTTTGTCTTTTTATTTCTTCCTGAATATATTAAAGATGTAGAGTGTGTTAAAAATTACTACGGAGGCAATGTGTATATATTGGCATAACTGATCTCTGGTGATAATCTGATCACTCAGCTAAGACAGTGGCATATCCAGTTCAAAATAGCCCAGATATGGAAAGAATCTAAATGTTTCATCGATTTTTAAATGAAGAAACAGTGAAATATACAGAGAGTCACCCATTGGTATCTACAGAGGATTGGTTCTAGGACCTCCTGTGGGTACCAAAATCTTGGATGCTCAAGTCCGTGACATAAAATGGGGAAGGGTTTGCATATAACCCATGCACATCCTCCTGTATACTTTAAATTATCTACTATATTTCTTATAATACTGAATACAATGTAAATGATATATAATTATTTGTTATATTGTTATATTGAATAATGGCAAGAAAAAACAGTCTGTACATGTTCAGTACAGATGCAATTTTTTTCAAATATTTTCAATTCATGGTTGGTTGAATCCATGGATGTAGAACCCACAAACACAGAGCAACAGCTGTGTGTGTGTGCATGTGTGTGTTTGTGTGTGTTTATTACCTTGGATTGGGCAAATTCTTAGATATAACACAAAAAGTACAAATGACAAAAACATAGAGATAAGGTAAACATCATCAAAACTAAAAATGTTTGTAATTGAAAAGATATTGTTAAAAAAGAGAAATGACCACTGTGGAATTCAATAAAATGTTTGCAAATAACACATCTGATAAGGATTTTATCAAGAAAGAGGAAAAACTCTTACACTCAAAACAGAAAGACAAATAATCCAATTTTACAACGGGCAAAGAATTTGAATAGACATTCCTTAAAAACAGGAACTAATAAGCACATGAAAATTTGCTCTCAAGACCATCCTGCTTAACACGGTGAAACCCCGTCTCTACTAAAAATACAGAAAATTAGCTGGGCATGGTGGCTTGCACCTGTAGTCCCAGCTACTCAGGAGGCTGAGGCAGGAGAATCACTTGAACCTGGTAGGTGGAGATTGTAGTGAGCTGTGATTGCGCCACTGCACTTCGGCCTGGGCGACAGAACGACACTCCATCTCAGTAAATACATAAATAAATGAGGAAACAAATTTAAAAAGTTGTTCAACATCATTAGGCATTAAGGAAATGCAAAGCAAATCTATAATTAGAGATTACTGGAATGGCTAAAGTAAAAGTGGCATGCAAGAGCGAGTGTTAAAGAGTAGGTGGAGATATTGGAACCTTCATACACTGCTGGCAGAAATGTCCAATGGTTTAGCTGCTGTAGAAAACAACTTGGAGCATCCAAAAAAAGAAAAAAAAAATCAGAGAGTTACTGGATGACTGAGCAATTACAATCTTAGCTGCATAATCAAAAGAACAAAATAACAAACAGATGTGCATACCAAAACCTGTACACGAATGTTCATAGCGACCTTATTCATCAGGTCAAAACTGAAACAACCCAAATATCCACGAACCAATAAATGGGTAAACAAAAGTGATATATCTGTACAATGAAATATTTATTAATAAAAATAAGTGAAGTACTGACATATAGTAAAAGACTGATAAATCTTAAAACCTTATGCTAAATAAAAAAAAAAACCCAATCACAAAGGCTACATGTTATATAATTTATATAAAATATTTCAAATAGGCAAATCCATAGAAACAGAAAGTATATTAGTATTTGCCAGAGGATGGTGGGTGGGGAACGAATTCAGACTACTGCTAATGGGCATGTGGTTTCTTTTTGAGGTGATGAAACTATGCTGAAATTAGTGGTGATGGTTGCCTACCTCTATGAATTAAAAAACCACTGAATTTTACACTTTGAAAAGATGAATTTTATGGCATGTGAATTCATATCAAATAAGGCTCTTATTAAAAAACACATAATGAAAATGTTTCTCTTTGCTTCACATGTGAAGGATATCATTAATTGGAAAATTGGAGTAATCATTCTAAAAATATTAAATGTTAACAGTTCATATTTATAATGAATGCATTTTACTCAGTGGTGAACCACATAGTGAAACAATTCTCATACTTTCCTGCATACAAGAATCATCTAAGGAAATTTCTTGAACTGCAATGTTAGCCAACATGCAACATAAATGGAACAGAAATTTTGGGAGTGTGAAACAATAATTAGTATTTCTTAAAGTTCAGCAATGATATTATTATGTAGCTAAATTAGAGAACCACTACAATTGTGTTAAATGTAAATAAATGCAGACTATATTTTAAGAGGAATAAAGAGATCAAATGACCTGATAACAATTTACAAAAGTACTCAACTCCAACTGAATTAAGTATAATGGGAAGGTTTAGCTCTAGTAGGTAAATATCATAGCAGTTACCACACTTTTTTATTGGTATAATGTGTTATTTGTTTGAAACGAAACTAAAAAGACCCACACACTTATTTCTACATGATGGATTAAAACTCTTTCATTCAGACTTGACTTTTAAAGAATGAGCGATGGGAAAAATATTTTGATAGGATTTATATGAAATGAATCACATGACTCAAATTGGTAAATCCTCTGATCAAAAATTATATCATCATGATTGAGAAAATGGAAGGTTCTATTTGCTTTTAACAAATTTGCAAACAAATCAAAGCAAAAATACTTAAAGGGAAGTAGTTTCTGTTTTTTGAAATGCGGTTTACATGTTTGAAACAAAAACTGACTCTGTGTGTGAGAGTGTACATGTGCAGGTGTGCCTGAGTTAACATCTATGATATTCTAGTTGTACATAAAGGTCATTTTGAAGATAATTTGAACTGAAATAGTATATGTAGGCCTATATCTGCAAGACAGTTCTCCAGCACAATTTCAAATCCACTATTAATTATGTTTTGAATATTCATTTTTTCCCTTTTCAGGAAAATGCTTTAACATTTTTATTTACTTATTTATTTATTTTGAGATGGAGTCTTGCTCTGTCGCCCAGGCTGGCATGAGGTGGCACGATCTCAGCACACTGCAACCTCTGCCTCCCAGGTTCAAGCAATTCTCCTGCCTCAGCCTCCTGAGTAGCTGGGATTATGGGCGTGCACTACGACACCCGGCTAA
>NW_012114633.1:31984-35244 GCF_000951035.1 Colobus angolensis palliatus
ACATTTTAAATCTAAATAAATCTAAATCTAAATAACAATTTAATAATAAATTTAAACTTAAACAAAAGTGAATCAAAATATAAAACAGAAATCTTTCTTATATTTTGCTAACAGATAAGAGTAGATATTTTATTTACCTGACTTATGTTTGATGTGTCGCCAAAAGTATAACAAAGAAGATTAGGGCTAATTAGTGGTCGTTTTCGGCTGTCTTTAAGCTCACTTTGACTTCAATTATTTCCTAATGGAATGAGAATATAGAAGCCTATAAATTCCTAAGCAATAAAGTCTCATAAAATTTCTATGCATCAAAAAGCATTTATTGAATACCTTTAATGTACAATAAAGTGAGCTACTAACTAGTGACTGCCACCTATTTGCCATGGTTAACCGGTATTCAAGTTTCACTTTTGTTCTGACTTCTCTAAGAAGCTTTCACTGAAAATTTTAAATTATTTTCTCACAGATAATTGTTGTTGCTCTATGTATTCTAAAAATGGATGCAAATTTATTCTTGACTTGCTTAGTTTCCCTCTTATATATCACACTGTATACTGCAAAGCATTTAAACTCAAAGTATTTTAAATATGTGCCATAGTTAAAAAAGAGCCCATATGCGGTTTCTGTCACCATCCTTAGTGGGGAGCAGGTTCTGCAGTTATGTGTTAATCATATGAATGAGACATTCTGTGGTAACAGCTGAGCTGAGTGGATAACTGAACCAACTTGGCCAATCAGATGTTCTCTCCTGGAATTTGATTTGTTGATTGAGAACGCAGTCGATACCTAATGGTATTAATGTTGATAAAAAAAATGCAATTGTTTATGATATTGGAGCAGAAATATTCTGATGAGATTAAGAAGAGAAACCCAGCTTATCAAGATAGTGATATAGATGAGATGAGATATCTCACAGAGAATGTCTGAGAATTTAGATGCCAAGTCTCAATGTCTTTCTACCTGTAGTATCTCAGGTGGCCTCGCTTCTTTATACACTTTCTCCTCTACTTCACTGTATTGTGTGTGTGTGTGCATCCTAGTTTGTTTCTCTTTTCAGGGTAACTTGGATTGATTTTTAGTTCTTGAATCTAAAATGTTCTTCACTAAGACAAAAGGAGTGTTCTTAACCAAAACCCAAGTCAAAATTTAAGAACTGTATTAATACTGTTGGTTTCTACTTATAAAATGTTGCATTTCAATAAAATTTATATTGTTTAAAATATTCAGTTTATAGTTATAGTCTTAATATTTGAAGTTGTTTTTTAAAAAGAAGCCTCCTGAAAATGTGACTGGATTGAAATTGGGTTGTTCTTTTTTCTTAAAAATGTGTAATTACAAACAAATTAATTAGCTTACCAGAACATCTTGAAATTTCCAAATAATATTACATTAGTTTGCAAATAGGAAAATCTAGGTACATTAGAATGTCCTATATTGCCCATTTCAAATCAGAGAGTCTGTGGCATAGTTGCTAAAAAATCTGATTTAAAATAATTAAATTTCTCTTGACCTGACAGCATATATTGTGTGTGTCTGTGTACATACTTTTGGATTAAGAGCAAATTTATTCTGTTATTTACCCAAAGTGTAAAGCTAAATTCTAAATTTATATATCAGAAACCCATCAACATGGTTTAAATATATAAAGATACTTGTGCTTATTTATTCCTGCTGGTTGCCAAATTTCACTCATCAGAATGCCTTATTTAAGAGTCACTAAAAATAACAACAATTTAGAGTGTAATGTTCCAGAGACAAAATTAGTCAAGTCAGTGAAGACAATTAAATAAGACAGTTTAATACAAACTCTATAAATATTTTATTTATCCCATTAGTGATTTTTCTCTTCTACTAAAAATAATACCTCCTTTTCCTCTTAAAGTACATTTAATTAACTTAACAAAATGTACAATTTGATTGAAGAATTTCCCTAGTTATTTTTTACACATTAGCATAAGGAAAATGACAACTTATTTTGAACGTATTATGGTAGAAGGTTGAATACTTCAGGTTTCCATTGGGTTAGGAGGTCATGAAAGCTAGTTATACCATTACAGAATGGTACTGAAGAACATGGATTCTGGACACAGATGATCTATATTCGAATATTAAATCTAGTTTACCAGTTGTGTCCCTGTAGGTAAGATGCTTCATCTCTTTATACCTCAGTTTCTCCATCTGGAAAATAGCAGGATATAGATTTATCCTAAAAATAAAAAGAGGTAATAATTGTAAAATATGTAGGACAGGATCTGGTTCTACATATTTTATGTAAATATGCAGAATATATATTTACATAAAATATATGTTCTACATATTTTATGTAACAGAACAATTAGCATAAATTATTTCCTATTATTGTTTGTGTCTATGTTTGAATTTATCTATGATTATGTGTATGGAGAAAATATGGAGGATATAACTCAGGTTGAAAATGTGGTAATTAGTAATTAAAAAACAGATATGGATAGAAAAATAGAAAAGGGGAGATCAGGTAGAAACAAGAAAATAAAGGGGTAAAAGACTAACCTAAAATGTATAAGATATGATCAACTATAGGCATTTATGTAAAATGATATATACTTACATATGCTTTTTGAAGCATCTTTTAAATCAATTTACCAAAACATTTTCAAAACTATTTCGTTTATTTCTTACTCCTAAAACTACTTTTTTCTTTTTTTCTGTTTGTCTCTCAGTACTAAAACTACTTTTTTTCCTGTTTCTCTTTTAGATAACCTAAGAGATAAAAGAGATCTAAGAGACAAACAGAATAAAAGTAGTTTCAGTACCACTTTTAGTAATGCAGAGTAGTCAAGGCCGTATTATGTTACAACCATATACTACAAGTAAATTGTAGCTATTATTTTCATTTATGACAGTTTCAAACTGGTTGCTAGTAATTCTAAGATAAAAGTAATTATTTTTCTGAATCTTACCATTTTTATTCAAACGTATTTTGTGATCTAGAAAATCCTGATACATTTATTTATTTAAGTGGTGTTAATATGTGATCATTATTCAACTAGATTTTATGGTTGTGTATTCCTGAGTCAATCCATCTCCAAGAGGTCACGTAGAAGAGGAATAGGCAGAAAAGGAGGGCAATAGGAGTTTGTGATAGCTATAATTTCAGGTTCCCCCTGCCTTTTTTTTCTTTTTTTTGAGACGGAGTCTCGCTCAGTCTCCTAGGCTGGAGTGCAGTGGCGCGATCTCGACTCACCGCAAGCTCCACCTCCCAGGTTCACGCCATTCTCCTG
>NW_012114633.1:36487-83723 GCF_000951035.1 Colobus angolensis palliatus
TCTAGGGTTTTTATGGTATTAGTATTTTTAGTAGAGACAGGGTTTCATCATGTTAGCCAGGATGGTCTCAATCTGCTGACCTTGTGATCCTCCTGTCTCGGCCTCCCAAAGAGCTGGGATTACAGGCATGAGCCACCACGTGCCTGGCCCGAGGTTTCCCTTTTTACATGAAGTAGGAAGCAAGCTTATCAACTAAGAAGGATGGAAAAAAGATTTGGAGGTAAAATAAGGTGTCAAAGCCTTGTATAAAAGAACAAAATTGTGGGACATTATTTTTGGAATTGTACATATTGTTAGGAAATTATTTATAACCTTTCGCTTGTCAACTCAGCTGTCATAAAGTTACTGGAAATCCTTTACTCTCTCCTTTATCTGTCATTATGCTATGTAATTATTACCAAGGTTGTCCATTTATTAGTCTCCTTTTATTTTCTAATAAGGTCCCTAGGACTTTTCCTAGTTTCAAGATTTAACTGTATTCTTTCTAACGTTTTGATTTTTCTGTTTTTGTACCAGCTTTTAGTTTTATTAACGCCCACATACTTCCAATAGAGAGGGTTTTTTTGTTTTGTCTTTTTCTACATTTTTTCACTTAATTTTTGCCTCACCTTCATATCCTCCATTTCTTCTTTTTGGAATTTGTATTTTATAGGCTACCATCCTGAATCAATCCTCCAAATAGCTTTCCATCATGATTTTTAACTTTTTGTTGGTTTTGTTTAACAACATTTGTTTGACCTAAATTATTTTTAAATTTTTTGTGAGATTGAATTATTTCTTCCATTTGGTCTTCCAGGTTCTTCTTTGGGTTGTGAGCACTATCATTTTCTGCTTTGATTCTTCTACTGAATTCTTTGATAGGAAAAGTGGTGTTTTTTGGTCTGTAGTCCCCAGAAATTTTTTTTATGGTGGTTTTTAGTGTATATAAAGGTTCTAGTTTATATTATTTTTAATTGACATATTTATTTATCTTATACAGAAGTTCTGTTTCACTGAGAATGAATTTCCAGTGCCTGATCTTGCTTTCTATAGGATGTAATAGATTTAAATTAATTTGTCACTTTGCATAATCTGTTCTGGGATCTCACAACATCCTGCTTGACATTCTTTAATGTGCATACAGAAAAGATCATTCTTGTGGTATACAATCTAAGGGATTTGCATAGTCATAAATCCACCACTTCAGTATCATACAGAAAGTTTATCACCTTAAAAATTCCCCTTTGGGGCACCACAGCAAGCTGGCAATCACTTTTCTCTTATATTTATCTTTATATTTAACACAATTTCTTATACACAGCAGTAAGCTCATCTCATTAAGGTTTTTTATCTGATAATCTCAGATATCAGAAAAATACATTTTGGTGTATTTAGACTAATTATACCTAAAGTGATCATTGAAATGGCTGAATTAAAATTTATCGTTTTCTGTTTATTCCATTGGTTCTTTTTTGCTCCTTTTTGGCCTTCTCTGTTTAACAGAGCATGTTCTATGATTCCATATTATTGCCTTTATTGACTTATTATTCATACCTCTTAAAAATATTTTTAGGGTTTACTCTTGGGTGTACAACCTACATTTTAAATAATCTGAGTCTACTATCATATAATAAATATTGTACCACTTCATACGCAGTAGGAGAACCTTGTAAGACTATATATCTTCCTAGTTTTCTTTCCCATCTTTTGTGCTATTTTCATATTTTTACCTTTACATATTCTAAAAGAATTAAATAGATTGCTATTTTTGATTTAAACAGTCTTTTAGAGCAGTTAAAAATAAGGAAACAGATTAATTTTATTTTGAATTCATACTTTTTTTTTATTTCCAGTGGTCATTTTTTTTGTAGATCCAAATTTCTACCCTAGATCTATATTCCTTCTAAGTTCATTTTTTTGACCTTTCTTTCAGCGTAGTTTGCAAGTGTAACTGAGCAGCTTGACTTCAAATCACGTTTTAAATCTTTGTTTTCTTTCCTCCTCTCTCCCCAATCTCAAGATATAACTTGCATATATAGACAAACTGCGTGTGTGTATCCTTTCATCTTGAAATACAGCCTGGGAATGCACTGTGTACCTCCACTCGTTTTATTTCCCATTCTATGCTCCCATGCTTTATGCACAGTTATTCACCTGGATACTTGTTAAGCACACACCATACTTACTTATTGGGTCGTATACTTCCTTAGGAGCTTGAGGGGCCAGATTCTGATATGAACCAAACACGTCTGGCCACAAAAGCACTGGCCCCTTCACCAGATGGAACAATAATTCAAGATAAGCCACTGGAGTAGGTCACGACACCTGACACCTCCCAGCCCCCTGCCTCTTCTGCATTCCAAACCTTCTCTTTTACAAGCTCTGTGTTCCCTCCACAAATTGAAGAGTGGAAATTTTGGGGAAGCATTTCACCCACTCCTCCCCTTTTTTAGCATGGATAATAAAATCTTGCTTTCTGTTTATCACACCTCACTCTTGTTATTCTGGCTTCTTTCTACAAGCGGCGAGCACCTCGACCCTTCCGTGGTTACATGAGCAAATAATTCCCTATTTTAGTTGTTCTGATGAAGTCTTTGTTTCTCCTTCATTTTAAAGGACACTTTCATGGGTGTAAATTTCTGGATTGACTTTTTTTTTTTCCTGTTAGCATTTTAAAGAGTTTTTGCCTTAATCTTCTTGCTTGCAAGTTTTCTGGAGAGAAGTCTGCTATAATTCGTATTTGTCCTATACTACAGACATGTGTATTTTTATCTGGCTGCTTTTAAGATTTTACCTTTGCTTTTGGTTTTCAGCACAGTTTGAATGGGATGTGCCTGTATATGGTCTTTTTGGTGGTCGTTACCCTGTTCATTGTTCTCTGTGTTTCTCACAACTGTATTTTGTTGTCCACCACTAACTTTGGAAAAAGTTTTAGATAAATTTTTTCAAACATTTTTTCTGCTTCATTCTTCTGAGATTTCAATTACATATATCCTAGAGTGCCTGACATTATCCCATAACTCTTTAAATCTATGTTTTATTATTCTCTTTGTATTTCTTTTTCTTTTTTTTTGAAATGGAGTCTTGCTCTGTTGCCAGACTGGATCTCACGATCTCAGCTCTCTGCAACCTCCACCTCCCATGGATTCAAGTGATTCTTGAATCCCATGAATCCCATGGTTCAAGTGATTCTCCTGCCTCGGCCTCCTGAGTAGCTGGGACTATAGGCATGTGCCACCACACCCAGCTAATTTTTTTTTTTTTTTTTCTAGTAGAGATGGGGTTTCACCATGTTGGCCAGGATGGTCTCGATCTGTTGACCTTGTGATCTGTGATCTGCCCACCTAGGCCTCCCAAGGTGCTGGGATTACAGGCCTCTTTGTATTTCTATATAGGTAATTTCTATATAGGTAATTTGTCTTCACCTTTCCTTCAGTTCACTACCTTTTTGTTTTGTTTTGTTTTGTTTTTTGTGTTTTTTTTTTTTTGAGACGGTGTCTCACTCTGTTGCCAGGCTGGAGTGCAGTGGTGCGATCTCAGCTCACTGCAACCTCCGCCTCCTGGATTCAAGCAATTCTCCTGCCTCAGCCTCCCAAGTAGCTGGGATTACAGGCACCCACCACCACATCCAGCTAATTTTTTTGTATTTTCTTTAGTAGGAGGGGGTTTCACCATGTTGGCCTGCCTCAACCTCTCAAAGTGCTGGGATTACGGGCGTGAGCCACTGTGCCTGGCCTAGTTCACTAATTCTTTGCTCAGCAGTGTTGAGTCTAATGAGAAGCCCATTAAAGACATATTTTATTTCTTTTTCATTTTTTTGATGTCTAGTATTTCCATTTTATTCTTAACTACACTTTTATTCCTCCACTTAAATTACCTATGTGATTCTGCAATTGTCTAACAACTGTTCTCTGAAAGCCTTTGACATTTCAGTCTTCAAGCATCTCTGTTTGAAAACACCCACATCTATAATGTATTTGAAATTGATTTACATTTTTTGACTGCGTTTGTCTTGCAGACACAGACTGTGTCTTGTGTGGCACATATTTTTGTTGTTGAAAACCAAACATGTTGTTTAAAAGAGTAGGAGCACAGAAATTGAAGTAAATATATTAGATGCAAGCACAAATATAGATACAGAGAATCTATCTCTTATGGAAATCTCTGCTTTATTTTGTGGATCAGTACAGCATGCAGTGACTACCAGTGCCAGAGGAGGACTCCAACTACATGGAGGATAGCAACAATTATCACTAAGCCAACTATCAGAAAAAGAAATGTAAACACTTATGCCTACTATCTTGGTATTAAAGTCACTATACTATACTAACACATTGGTATTAAAGTCACCAAGGACAATACAAGGCAGTCAAGCACTGGATTGAACAATGCTTCACATAGAGAAGAGACAGAGCAAGATCAGCATTTGGCCTATGCATACTCGTCTCTTGCTGCAGCAGAAGGACCCCTTTTCCTTTCTCCCCGCCCCCTTAGAGTCTGAAATACTAAAAGCTGGAGGCATATCTGAGAGTCACTGACATACACGCTTAGCCAGGTGTGTCAAAGCAATATTCATTAAGTCTGTATTGGGAAAGATATCTTCACAAAATATGATAAGTCTAGTACAGGTTGTGCAGGCTCTTTATCTCTTGGTAAGCAACTATTCCAGGCCCAATATCTATTCTTACGTGGGCAAGCAGGTATTGAAACAGTGTGCACGTGAGACGGCCCTTCTCCACATATTACATGTTTAGTTTTCCTGGAGGTTTGTTAGCATTGTGATGGGGTGTGGTAGAAGAGCATGCACATATGTCCTGATTAAGTCAAATCCTAGACCCAGTCGCTCTGGGAATCTGAGTCCTGAAAATGTGGTTTTTACCCTCCTCCAGCTATAGTGCTGGATTTACGTATTCTTGCACTTCCTCCAGGGGCAGAGCTTAAGTGCTACTTGAAGTGTTGTTATTACAACATTAGAATTTCTGTTTATGCAAAAAATAAAAAAATAAAAATAAAAAATAAAAATTGTACTAATATGGGCTAAACATCAGATTAGTCAATATGATTTTCTTTATCAACATTTTTTAGTTCTTTGCAGACAATTTTTAAATAACTACTTTCTGATTATGTAGAGTTTGGTAAACTTGGAGGTCTTTCTATTCTTATTGCTTTTATAAACTAAGATGAATGTCTACATATTTTATAGAGTGAGAGTGAGCATAACTCCTTTTCTGGAACCATGAATGACAACCTAATACATATTGAAATAAAATTATAATTTTTCTTGAAGTACTTTTATGAACTGCTTGGAAGGTATTTAAATAGCCAAGAAAAGTTATATATATTTCCTGGATAAAAAATATTGTGACATTACACATAAAAATGATTGGCCATTTAAAAACTCATAACATAGATGAATGTCTTTAAAATAATAAATGAAAATATGCACTAAGACTGATGTTTTATTACTCCACTACTGGAGCACTAAAATCTATTCCTTTCCAGCATTTGCCTTTTATTATCTATGAAAACTATACTGAACATCTAAGTAACATTGCTTTTTAAAAAACTTTGAAAAAGTGATGTTAATGACTATGCATTTAAAGTTGGAAAATAATATACAAAATATTCCTTGTTCATAATTCTTTATTTTAGGCTAACAAACAATTTGTATGCCTGAAAGTAACCTCAACATATCATACTATTATACCACCTTTAAAATCCTGTCTGTACCATTCATTTCAAACACATTCTTTTTTTATTTTTTGAGACAGTCTCAACTTTGTTGCACAGACTGGTCTTGAACTCCTGGACTGAAGCCACCTTCCTAGCGCTCCTGAGTTGGCGAAATAACAAGTGTCAGCCACCATACCCAGCCCACTCTTACCATGTTTTTTTAACCTTACTCTTTTATACCTTTAGAAAATAAAAGTCATTATATGCTTTTTTTTTTTTTTGAAACAGGCTCTTCCTCTGTCACTCACAGGTGAGTGCAGTGGCACCATTATTACCCACCGTAGCTTCTACGTCTGGGATCAAGCAGTTATTCTGCCTGTCTCCTACGTAACTGAGACTACAGGCATGCACCACCACACATGGCTAATTTATATATATATATTTTTTTTTGTAGAGATAGGGTCTTGCTATGTTGCGTAGGTTGGGCTCCAGTGATCCGCCCACCTCTGCTTCCCAAACGGCTGTGATTACAGGTATAAGACACTGTGCCCTGCCTCTATATGTGATTATTATTTGCTAATATCTCCTGTTCTTATCTGTCATCACTGGAAACATAGGTAACATTTTTCCTATTGAAATATTCCTCACTTTTTATTTAAATGACAAATGATCCAAATTCACTATATGTAATATGAAGTGCCTAGTAAATATTTTCTTTTGTTCCCAAATTGTCATTAAGTCACAGATGATTTGGCTATATATGTAAATATATCCCCTGGAACTAGTATTCTTTAGTGCAACTTTCAGGAAATGCTGTCCTATTGCAAATGAATCACCTAGGGATTTCCTTAGTCTAAAAGAAGGAACTCTAGAATAATTGCTATAAACAAACACATACATGCCCACTTATCCTCCCACTCACATACTTATAATCTATCTTTCTGTAGCTGCACATATATACATATAAACACACACACACACACACACAGAAATACATCTTTTTGATTATTGAAATCTAGTGTTATCTTTTTGGTGAGTTCAGTTTTTCCCCCATTGAGGTATAGTGGTGAATAACAATATGTAAGTTATTGATTCAAAGTAACAAAGTAAACAAGTCATAAAACAGAAAAATTAAACCAATTTTAAATTTTTTTTAGTAAACCATATAAAAAGATATGTATATTGAGATGAAATACCCTCAGAACAAAAGAAAATATACTTTGAGAACTAATTAAAAAAGTATCTCTTAAGTGCGGTTGCCTAAAATATATTTATTCCTTTTGTAAACACTCCTATTATAATTCTTATACCAAGATATTAGGATGTACAATAGTAACACCCAGTAAAAAAGTGTCAATATTCAGTGGCAAAATTTTAACTTCTTAAGATATGTGATTCCTACCCTTTGTTCCTGGTACATCAAAGCAAGTGGCTAGTCTTTAAAACCATTTTAGTTAGTGACTTCTACATACTGGCAGTTGAAGTGACCAGACTTTAATCTTACTCATTATAACATAGCTGAAAAGATATATCCGAGAAGCATAGCAAGCTGCTTAGAATCTAAAGAAATGGCAGATTATAGGATCAATAGGCAGTTTGGAGAAGGCTGGATCAGCTCTCCAATTACTTTTTGAGCTTTATATGTTGTTATATGGATTGTAGATGGCAGATGGGACTTATTTTTCTTGAGCAAACATCTAGGCACTTTTAAATATGAGGAATAAATCCCCTTGTAATGCTAGTTTAGTATTATCTTTTTAATAAGCAATGAGGGTTAAGTTTCACAACACCATGAGACATAGGGACTAGTCCAAAAGAGGCAAATGAATCCTCAGTATTAGCTATACAAAATAATATTATACAATATTATTATGATACTGTGATATTTTTGTTGCATTTTTTGTAAAAATTTCAGATATGGATTCCTTTTCATTTTTATGGTAGAGTATGTAAACTCACTGTTTTTCCCACACTAGGTATCTACTTCAAAGCAGGGAGGAGTTCTGTTTCTTTCAATCAACTCCTCCTGGAGTAGGTTAGATTGGAAGTGTTAACAATCAATCATAATTTTAATATCTCATTAGAAAAGCCTTCAATACACAGACTTATTTAATATAACATTAAAAGAAAGCTTAAGAAAACATTTAAAACAGAATTGCAAGCATTTCATATTACATCTGCTGGAGAAAAATTATGTTTGAATTCCATTGAAATAAATGCATAATGTACATACAGAGATGAGTGCAATATATTTGAGAAATAACAGTAATTGCAATTAGTTATTTTCCTCTTATTTCCTAAACCAGAAACTAAAAAAAGAAAAGAAAATCCAAAAACATATGGTGAGTTATAGGGTGAGGGTATATCTTCAGATCTCTGAAGGATCTAACAAAACAACAAAACTAGAACATGATTTTTTTTCACCATTCCATGTTATAATTAATTGGACCAATTCAGTGCTATTATAATATATTTAAGTAGATGCCTTTCTTTAAAAAGATGAAAATGGCGGTAATAAAAAAAATAAAAAGCTTATGCTTTAAAGATTCAGATATTTCATTTCATTATTCAAGAAATCAGGTGTGTGGTTGATTTCCTGATAAAGTAAGAGTAGATAATGAGAGAGGTTTTAAAAAAGTAGTAATAAACAAAAGGACATTAAGTGATTCATTTTAAGTTGTTTCTCCAATTTATGGTCTAAGATTATTTGTCCATCTGGAAAGAGAAAATAGCATTTTTATGATAGGTATGAGTAATAATTACTTAAAATTTACATACTCTTGTGAATCTGAAAAATGCTGCATGATGTTGAGTAGCAGTATTTTCCTTCAGCTTACTTATGAATAGCATCCCAGCTGTGAGTCTTTCAAAATCAACAAAATACATATTCAATACTATGTCAAGCATGAGGTCTTCTGAATAGGATGCAGTTTATCAAACAAAGAAATTGTAAGAGCACAGGCATGTAACAAATGCTAATTTGGGTGAGGGGGCCGATTTCAGAAGTGTTTTTTAAAGTCATATACTTTAAATCAGCCAGCTATTCAATAACTTAAAATTAGTTAATGGGCATTATCAAAAGGGGAAATAATTTGGCATTGTTCAACTCCATAATTTGCTTATAAAAATAACATTTATGTATTATTTTATGTGACAATTAAAATTATACTATGAATTCTTTATGAAAATGTGAAATTTAATGTGATAAAATTTATAAATTATATATTTTTGCTTTACTCTGGAAGTTATGTATTGTAAGAGGCCATTTAGGTCATCACAACATCACAAATCGACATAACAACTTAATTTGACATTGTTCAAAGACCACTTGTTTTCCTAGAGACAAAATGTATATGTTTAATTAAACTTTTGTTTATTTTTTCACCTGTAATTTTATTGTCTCAATGTAATATAGTATTTCTAAAATTCTTAAGTATTTGATTTTCAGAAAGTTAAATAAAAAGTCAGAAAGGAAGAAACCAAGAGGATTTTTAAATAACACAATATCCCGACCAAATCTTGATATAATTACAAATATACGTATTATATTGATCACTGAATGATTGGATTTTTGTATCTTTTCAAGCACATCCCAGGGGAAAAAAGTTATTCTTAGATTTTAGACTCAAACTATATATAATCAGAGGTAAACAAATGCATAGACATGTATCTATTTTTGGAAATAGACATTTCCCTAAAATCTTATTTCTCTAGGTTTTGCTAATTCATAGTATTTATTTTAGCACCTGGATTTATTTACTTCCAGTGTTTTCTAAATTCACTTTGTCTCAAAATTTTCAAAATATTTTGAATAGCAACATTTGCTTTAGTTGATACTATGTAGTTTAATATACCCACATGATCTTATTTCAAGTATAATTGCATAATCGCAGTTTTATGTTTATCCTTGCTATTCAGCACATGAGTAATGATCTGGAAATGTGAAACTTCTTACTGGGTAAACTGTGCAGTGTGTCATTCACTCATTCTATCTTCCTACGACCTTGGTAATCACAACCTTTCCAATTATATGACTTTGACTTACATTAAGTTATTATTTTACTCATTCACATTCATACCACACACAATTTTTATGACCAGTTCTCAAATGTTGAACTTGGCAAATCACAGGCTCAATTATTCAATATTTATTACAGATCTGACATTCTATTGAACCCAGAATGTAAAGACAGAATGCAATGAAGTCTCCATTCTCAAGTTCTATGTCTATATACAAGAAAAAGAGATCAAAAGGCAACAGACGATATAATATGTATGTCTTAGCTGTACAAAATTAGAGCAATCAACTATAATTGGATGTCCCAGAAAGGACTTCACTTGTTTTGTGTTTTGAAGGATGAGTGGAAGATGTCAGAAGGACTATGATGCACAGAGTATTCCATTAAGTGGGATGCATTATAGCTGATTGAACTTTATTACAGTTGCATAAAAGCAAACACTGTCATCTGTATTATAAGCCACTTGTAAATATACAAGTAAATCTAATCAGTATTCAACAATGTATAAGATAAACTTGTAAAGCTTGAAAGAAAAAGAAAGTAGCAAAGGAAAAAAAGAAAGGGAGGAAGAAAAGGAGGAAGGGAAGGAGCAAGAAAGCCAGCAAGAAAGGGGAAAATCAAATGTAATATTTGAAAAGTCTTCCTTGAAAGCTCCTCTCTTTTTATTGAGTATTTTAGTATACTATGATAATGATCTTCTTATCTATCACTACATAACAATGCACCTCAAAATTTGGCAGTTTAAACTCGTAAAAATGAGTTATTTTGCTCACAAAAATGCAATTGGAAAGAGCTTGGTAGGGACAGCACATACCTGATGCAGGTGGCATCAGCTGCTGTCATTCAACTGAGGGCCGGAACATCTACCTTTGAGATGGCTCAATCATGTGGCTGTCAAATAGGGCTGAAGGTCACCAGGCACTTCTGCTGGGACTAGAAACCGGGGGTTTTTGCTTCCTCTCCACATGCTTGTCTATAGGCTGCCTGAGTTTCTTCAAAGGATGATGGCTGGGTTGCAAAACCAAGCATTTCAAGAGAATTAAGATGAAGATGTATTGTCTCTTATAAAATAGCTTTGAAAGTCACACAGCTTCACTTCCACTATAGCCACAAATCTACCCATACGCGCATGATGAAACACTGACCCCCACCTCTCAAAGGTAGGCTTGTTAAGGTCATATTGAAGAAAAGGACATTCATAGATTATGTTGTTCCCTTTTTGGACAACAAAATATTCAAAAATAAAGTTAGTGAGAAATTTGTCCCAAATACTAGGTACATTTTCAGTAATGTTTTCATAGTTCTCTCTAATTAGGGGAGAATTTGCACACCAGTGGAAGTCTGACAGCATCTGGGGACATTTTTGACTTTTGCAAGTGAAAATTGCCACTGGCACCCAATGGAGGGAGGCCAAGGATGCTGCTAAAAAGCCTGCAATGCATGGGACATCCAACAGTGGAGAATTATCTTCTCTGCTGAAAAGATTCATAATGTCAAGGTTGAGAAGCTCTGCCTGAAAGAATAAAAGCCTTAATATTTACCTGGAAATAGAGTATTATCTTACTGCTGGAAGTCATCCATTGTGGTATTATATAAATTTCTGATGTGGATTTTGCTCCCTAAGGTACTATAGTAAGAATTTCTGAAAGAAGTGAAACAATAGGTTATTAGGTTACTTGAAAATAATCAACTTTGATGTTTTAGATAATGTATTTGTTTTCTGTGGTTTCCATAACAAATTGCCATAAGCTTGGTGACTTAAAACCACATAAATGTATTCTCACAGTATTGGAGGCCAGATTTCTGAAATTAAGATATTAGCAGTGTTGTACTTCCTGCAGAGGTTCCAGAAGGCAATTGAACCTCAGCATCTTCTAGTTTCTGTGTGGTTCCTGGTTCCTTGGTTTACAGCCACAACACTCTGATCCTGACTCCAGGATCATGTTACCTCCTCTTCCTTTCTGTGTCTTCTGCATTATACTTGTTTCAAATCCTCCTCTGCTTTTTTCTTATAAGAACACTTGTCATTGAGTTTAGGGACCACCAGATAATCTAGAATTATCTCCACATTTCAAGATTGTTAACATAATCATATTTACAAAAGCCATTTTCTTCCAAATAAGTTTCCAGGAATTTGACATATAACTTTTAGGACATCATGTTTTAGCCTACAACACAGAGTAAATTTATCGCAGCTACCAATGTTTGGCCATCACAGATTAATTTCCAGAACCAATTAAACTATTTACAAGCATTCAGAAAACTAATATAAAACACAAAGATTACTTTAATATCTAACAAAAATATACTTATACAATGATATAATAATTTATTTGTGTATTTTTGGATTAATATATCTCTACAAATCACGATATATAAAATAAGACAAACAAGTACCAATGAATTCTGAGATTTAAAAAAATGCTAATTACTTAGAAAGTTATGAAGAACTAATTCAAAACTAGGAAATTTTGGCATTCAGATCAAAATTTTAGAATGTAATACACTATAACTTATTTTACTTATTTTCAGAATTTCCAAATTAGAAGTTAGTCAATTTGATACATAGAATAAAGTTATGGTTTAGAAAATATTAGTACTTTAAGATGTAACAAATTATTTTTTATCAAAATAAAATTACTTGGCTTTACACTAATCTCAATTACTTAAAATTTAAAAGTGACAAGGATTATTTTAAATGTTAACATGAGATTAAAGCTATAAGATGTACAATATGTATACTTATGACTACATAATCCTTAGATCTTATGTGTTCTAATTACACCTATTGATAGCATAACTTTAAAAATACTAAGAATTTTAGTCTCTCTTTCATAATTTTATTTTCACAGAAAGAGCAATTTTACCATTTAAAATGTATTTTAAAGAGAATAAGACATTCAAATAAAAGAGTGTATTTTCAAATTAACTTCTCAAAAATGAATTTTTCTTTACTCTAGTACATTAACTGTATATGATACACAAAATAATTAATAGAAAATAAATAATATGGTATTAAAGCTGGAACCCTCAATGTTAACTCAAAGTAAAAACTAGTCCTGCTGTACCTCTGTGAACAGATTAAGACAGTCTAACTTCAGCTTTCTAAGATAGTAGTCTAGGACTCTACCAAACTTGTTCTTCTAGTATAATTAGATTGGTGCAGTTAATATGTTAGTATTTCTTTGGAGCCTTGTCATGTCATATTAAAGTCTTCATTTCACACAAAGGACACTTATGGAAGTCATTAGCTGATTTCTCAAGGCAACCATGGTAAATTGTTCTGTTTTTCCAAGTGATTGGCAAATATTATTGCCCTTATCTTCCTGAAGAAAGAAGGCTATCATGGGTCTTTTTTTCCTCATAGAATATATTGATTGACTCACTAAGAATCAATGCTTCTTCTTTTTTCTTTTTTTGCCAATACTCAGTGAATTATTTACATACTAATGACATACATATTCTTGGAAGTTTCTGAATTATTCTATGCTTCTTCTATTTCTAAATATAAACCATCTATATTCTATTAAGCCATCATATTAAAATTAAATGCTATTTCTTTTGCAAAACCATCTTTCATACTTTCAATCATTATATTTTTGTTTGTAATAGTTTTTTAAATTATGATTTAAAATTTCTCTCTCATGTATAATAGTTTCAATACTATTAAATTTATGGTTTATAATTGACAATTTACATCTCATTTATAGTGACTAATTTTTCTATAAAATGCAGACCTAGAATTCTACATGATTTTAATAGGTATGCCTGTTTTCTGCTTCTTTCTCAGTGTGCATTGTAAACTATTTGTCAACAGGACATTGTGCTTCTCACATTTTCAAAATCAACTACACAGTGATGAATATATTGTGGAGACACAATAAGTAATTGAGTATTTGATTCATCACAGCTTTTCAAATATAAAGATTTCCACAACATAGGAAAAGTGAAATACAATTTTGTAAAAAGTAATTTTTTAAGACAAGATTCAATACATTGGAAAACAAAACCAATAAGATTTTGGAGAAAAGCAAAATGTAGAGTATGGGATTACAGAAGACTGAGAAGACAACTTGAGGTTAGCTTCCAGCCCTGCACTGCTCAGTTATCTTAATTAGTGATTAGAAAAGAAGATAAAATGGAAGAGTGAGATCCAGAGTAAAAGAGAGCAGGCTGGGTGAGGTGGCTCACACCTGTAATCCCAGCACTTTGAGAGGCCAAGGCAGGCAGATCACCTGAGGTCGGGAGTTTGAGACCAACTTGACCAACATGGAGAAACCTGGTCTCCACTAAAAATACAAAATTAGATGGGAGTGGTGGTGTGTGCCTGTAATCCCAGCCACTCTGGAGGCTGAGGCAGGAGAATCACTTGAACCCAGAAGTCGGAGTTTGGGGTGAGCCAAGATCATGCCATTGCACTCCAGACTGGGCAACAAGAGCAAAACTCCTCCAAAAAAAAAAAAAAAAAAAAAAAAGTAAAAGAGAGCAATAGAAGCTACGGTTTACAGTTTTTACTGTTTTCGTTTACAGTATCTCTGTAGTAGTGGGTCAATAGCCCTCCTCTTGTGGTGTCCATGATTGTGTCAAATATAGGTGGCTGAAGATAAGGGAGATATTCTATATACTTATGAATGAAACTCAAGGCAGTCTCAGTGCCTTAATGATTCTGCACAACTCAGGACAACTGTGGAGCCCTGGTGACAAATCATTATTTCCTATAGAGGGATGCCACAGCAAATAATGTCATGGGGAAAGAAGAGAAATAGAATAAAATGGAAATATAATTTACATGGCACATGTTAATTGGCTGAATATATTAATGAAAATCCATGAGGCACCCATTAAAACAGCTGAATAATATAGATGCTGCAGGTTGTGAGGGTAGAATTTACAGTTGAATGAAGGTCATCCAATATAACTAGAAAAAAAAGTAATTGTGATTATTTTCTTGTCTTGATTTTAAATTGCAGGCTTCCATAGCGTTGGAAATTGTGCAGAATTCTACAATTTATTCTTCAATTATATTTTCCTCAAGTTTGAGCTTTTTAAAGCTTATTTATGTATTTTCCATTTTCTTGAAGGAATTTTTTTATCATTTTCATTGCAAAAAATTTAATACTGTATGGGTTGCGTTGTCTTTCCTGTGACCAAGTCCCTACCTTCCATGTTAATGGAAAACAACATTGAGAGTAGGTTAGCCTGAGGTTGATGTTTTCCACACTTTCTCAAATCTTTTTATGTTTTTTGTCTCATTGCATTGAAAAGACTTAATACAAACACTTACTATGTACCCACAAAAATTTTAAAAATATTTACAAAATAAAAAACTTCCCATTTTAAAATACCAGGCTATTGTATGAACATCCTTGGAAGTCTCAGTTAGAGCCAAGCTTCCTACCAATGCATTCTATGTGTTTTTCTATACCTTTCGTTTCAAATTACTTTTACAAATAATTAGGACATTGTCTTTCACAAATCACCATAGATGTCCTTATTGAGAATAAATAGACAAAAATGATTTCTTAATTCAGTAACATGCTGATACAGTTTAACAATATAAATATTAAATTAGACATTGATATTGAAATATTAGAACTAAAAAAGCACCAATTTTTAAAAACATGAATTTCAGAAATTTTGCCCGCAATGACACTCTTATATAAAACTTATTTTCTGTCACTCTAAGCTAAAAATCAAGGCTGTATTGCAACACCTGCAAGGAAATCACAGAAAATGCCAAGTATTAGCACTAATGCTGAAAACTCAACCATTTCAAGATGTGAGAGACTATCATATGCTAAGCGATAACACATTTGAATTTATGAAACTGACTGCCCAGCATGTAATTACAGCCACTAAGCTAATGAGATATAATTTGTAAGATTTTACTTTTATTGTTCTAAAAACACTTCTAGTTATCAGTCTCTCAATTAATATCTTTTATTTTCTCAATACACAGAAATGAAATACATATATTCTAATTTAAAAGAGATAGTCAAGTGCGATGGGGTGCTGAGAAGAATGTATATTCTGTTGATTTGGTAGGGAGGGTTCTGTAGATATCTATTAGGTCTGCATGGTCCAGAGCTGAGTTCAAGTTCTGAATATCCTTCTTAATTTTCTGTCTTGTTGATCTGTCTAATATTGACAGTGGGGTGTTAAGATCTTCCACTATTATTGTCTGGGAGTCTAAGTCTCTTTGTAGATCTCTAAGAACTTGCTTTATGAATCTGGGTGCTCCTGGATTGGGTACATACATATTTAGGATAGTTAGCTCTTCTTGTTGCTTTGATCCCTTTACCATTATGTAATGCCCTTCTTTGAATTTTTTTATCTTTGATGGTTTAAAGTCTGTTTTATCAGAGACTAGGATTGCAACCCCTGCTTTTTTGTTTTGTTTTGTTTTGTTTTCCATTTGCTTGGTAAGTCTTCCTCCAATCATTTATTTTGAGCGTATGTGTGTCTTTGCACGTAAGATGAGTCTCCTGAATACAGCACACTGATGAGTCTTGACTCTATCCAATTTGCCGGTCTGTGCCTTTTAATTGGGGCATTTAGCCTGTTTACATTTAAGGTAAATATTCTTATGTGTGAAGTTTATCCTGTCATTATGATGCTAGCTGGTTATTTTGCCCATTAGTTGATGCAGTTTCTTCACAGTGTTGATGGGCTTTACATTTTGGTTTGTTTTTGCAGTGGCTAGTAGCAGTTTTTCCTTTCCACATTTACTGCTTCCTTCAGGAGCTCTTGTAAGGCAGACCTGGTGGTGATAAAATCCCTCAGCATTTGCTTGTCTGTAAAGGATTTTATTTCTCCTTCAATTATGAAACTTAGTTTGGTTGGATGTGAAATTCTGGTTTGAAAATTCTTTCCTTTAAGAATGTTGAATATTGTCCCCCACTCTCTTCTGGCTTGTAGGGTTTCTGCCAAGAGATTCGCTGTTAGTCTGAAGCACTTCCCTTTGTGGGTAACCCAACCTTTCTCTCTGACTGTCCTTAACATGTTTTTCCTTCATTTCAACCTTGGTGAATCTGATGATTATGTGTCTTGGGGTTGCTCTTATCAAGGAGTATCTTTGTGGTGTTCTCTGTATTTCCTGAATTTTAATGTTGGCCTGTCTTGCTATGTTGGGGAAGTTCTCCTGAATAATATCCTGCTGAGTGTTTTCCAACTTGGTCCCATTCTCCCCATCACTTTCAGCTACACCAATTAAACATAGGTTTGGTCTTTTTTACATAGTCCCATATTTCTTGGAGGCTTTGTTTATTCCTTTTCATTCTTTTTTCTCTAATCTTCTCTTTATGCTTTATTTCATTAAGTTGATCTTCAGTCTCTGACATCCTTTCTTCTACTTGATTGATTTGGCTATTGATACTTATATATGCTTCCTGAAGTTCTTGTGCTGTGTTTTTCAGCTCCCTCAGGTCATTTTTTGTTCTTCTCTAAACTGGTTATTCTAGGTAACAATTCCTCTAACCTTTTATCAAGGTTCTTAACTTCCTTGCATCAGGTGAGAACATTCTCCTTTAGCCCAGAGGAGTTTATTACCCACCTTCTAAAGCCTACTTCTGTCAATTCGTCAAACTCATTCTTCATCCTGTTTTGTTCCCTTGCTGGAGAGGAGTTGTGATCCTTTGGAGGAGAAGAGGCATTCAGGTTTTTGGAATTTTCAGGCTTTTTGTGCTGTTTTTTTCTCATCTCCATGTATTTATCTACCTTTGGTCTTTGCTGTTGGTGACCTCTGGAAGGAGTTTTTGCATGGTCATCTTTTTTATTGATGTTGATGCTATTGCTTTCTGTTTGTTAGTTTTTCTTCTAAGGAATAATTTTGCAATCTATTCATCTGACACAGGGCTGATATCCAGAATCTACAGTGAATTTAAACAAATTTACAAGAAAAAAACACCCCATCAAAGTGTGTGTGATGGATATGAAGAGACACTTTTCAAAAGAAGACATTTATGTGGCCAAAAACATACGAAAAAAAGCTCATCATTACTAGGTATTAGTGAAATGCAAATCAAAACCAAGATGTGATATCATCTCACACCAGTTAGAATGGCAATCATTAAAAAAATCAGGAAACAACAGATGCTAGAGAGAATGTGGAGAAATAGGATTGGTTTTACACTGTTGGTGGGATTGCAAATTAGTTCAGCCATTGTGGAAGAGACTACGGCCATTCCTTAAGGACCTAGAACCAAAAATACCATTTGATCCAGCAATCCCATTACTAGTACACACCCAAAGTATTATAAATCATTCTACTATAAAGATACAAGCACACATAATGATATTACACCATTATTCTCAATAGCAAAGACTTGGAACCAACCCAAATGCCCATCAGTATTAGAATGGATAAAGAAAATGTGGCACATATACACCATGGACTACTATCCAGTCATAAAAAAGAATGAGTTCACGTCCTTTGCAGGGACATGGATGAAGCTGGAAACCATCATTCTCGGCAAAATAACACAGGAACAGAAAACCAAACACTGTATGTACTCACCCGTAAGTGGGAGTTGAGCAATGAGAACATATTGGCACAGGTAAGTGAACATTACATACTGGGTCTGCGGGTGGTGGGGGACAAGGGGAGGGATAGCATTAGGAGAAATGCCTAATGTAGATTACGGGTTGATAGGTGCAGCAAACCACCATGGCACATGTATACCTATGTAACAAACCTGATCATTCTGCACATGTATCCCAGAACTTAATGTATATTAAAAAAATAAATGAGCTGCCACTATGCACTGCCTTAATTAAAATAAAAGAGAGTCAAATACAAAGTCATTGTTTCATTTAAAGATAAAATTTTTTCATCAGTTCAAAAACTAAACAGTGTTCAAATAGAGGAACAGCTGGCACAGATGTCAAAGAATTCTCTGTTTGGTGTTAGTCACAGCTAAAGTTTATATCTAGCCTTCCTTAAAGCTTTGGAAGAACATAATGAATGGTCACCTTGAAACAAAGATAAAACATTTTTCAACCAGATAGCTTTATAAAAACATTATACGCCTCCAGTACAGCAACAGTAATCTTCTCAAATGGATAAAAGTGTTGAACTACATCTGTTGTTACCTAACAACACTCTTTGGATGTGACATAAAACCCTGTCTGTGGCAGCACTGTAGAGAATAGATGGAGAGAATATTTAGATTACTATTTCATAATCTCACTGTAAAACATTAAAATATGCAGCAAAACAATGTGCACAAAGACCAGATTTCAGAACCTCTTTCATGACCTGGAGGTATTTGTCAATCGTCCATAAAAATGAATTTTGGCAGAAAACTAACAGATGTTTGTACTCTCATAAAGACTTCACATAAAGACTTCACATATTCACATTTTTCTAGTCTCATAAAGACTTCACAAATACTGTACTTTAAAAAAATTCTAGTAGATTTGTGCTTGTTTGTGGATGTACATGCTCACCATAGGTCACTTTTGCCGAATTATCCTTAGAAGCATTATACATGAAGTAGTACAATGCATTTTGTAAGTGTGTACAGCTCTTCTTGCTCATAATGTTTTAAAATCCATTCATGTCACTAGGTCTATCACTAATTATTTCATCTTTATTTTTGAGTCTTTAATTGTGTGACTGTAACAGTGTGTTTATTCACTCTCCTCTTAATGGACAGTTGGCTTGTTCACATAATTATTATAAATAAGACTGCTATGAACATTTTTGTATGTCTTTCTGAGTTCATATGTTTTTATTTATATCAGGTAGATTCCTAGTAGTGAAATATCTACCTATTCAAGAAATTCTCCAACAGTCTTGCAAGGTGGTTGTGCATTTTCTATTTTAAACAGCAATGTATGAAACTCCTTGTGACTTCACACCTTTGTCAGAATTTTTCAGTTTGCCTGTAGTCATTCTAGTGGGAAAAGATTGTATATCAATAATGTTTTAACTTGCATTTTCTCAGTTGTAATTGATGTCATGCATTTTCACGTGCTTTTTAAATTTATTCCTAAAGTTGCTTTTTAAAGTTTGTGCCAATTTTAATTGGCTTATTTATATTTTTACTATTGACTTGTGTACATTTTTATGTATTCTCGATATTAGTGAATTGCCATATATACGCTTTTTAAGTGTTTCCCCTCCTGTAGTCTGTGGCTTTTCTATTGATTTTCTATTTAGATGAGAACAAATGTTTATTTTATATGAAGTCAAATTATCATTTTTTCCTTTACAGTTATTTTTCTTTTCTTCTAATGCATTTCTGCTTAACCTTAGCCATAATGGTAATCCTTGTTCTTCTAGAAGTTTTATGGGTAGTGCTTATAATTAAGTCTAAGATTCATCTTAAACAGATTTTTTTGAGCTGTGATGTAAGAGTTTATATAAAAATAATAAAAAGATGCTTAAAAATACTTTTGATTAATATATCCAATTGTTCCAGAACCATTTATTGAAAAGATATATCTTCTCCTTCACATTGACTAAGTCAACATTTAATTGATTATAAATGCACACATCATGTTTGGATTATCTTTTCGTTCCCTTCTTTTTTAATTCATATACCAATATTGACTATAGTAACAAAGCCTGTATTCTTGAAGTCAGATAGTAAAAGTGCACTGTGTTGTTTCTCTTTTACAAGGTTATTTTAACTAATCTATATCCATTACATTTTCATGTAGTTTTAGAATCAGCATACCAATTTGCACAAAAAAAGTTAAGCTGATGAGAATAAACATCGTAACAATATTGAGTATTCCACTCTCAATAATCATGATATATATATTATTTAGCTTTTTAATTCTTTAGCTCTTTAATTTTCATCATCAATAATGTTTTGTAGTTTTGGTGAAAAGATCTTAGAAGTTTGTCATTATATTTAATATCAGGTAATTTATATTGCTTTATTTATATTGAGTTATTGCTAGAAAATTCTTTTTTTTTTTGAGACGGAGTCTCACTTTGTCGCCCAGGCTGGAGTACAGTGGCCGGATCTCAGCTCAGTGCAAGCTCTGCCTCCCGGGTTCACTCCATTCTCCTGCCTCAGCCTCCCGAGTAGCTGGGACTACAGGCGCCCGCCACCTCGCCCGGCTAGTTTTTTGTATATTTTTTTTTAGTAGAGACGGGGTTTCACCGTGTTAGCCAGGATGATCTGGATCTCCTGACCTCGTGATCCGCCTGCCTCGGCCTCCCAAAGTGCTGGGATTACAGGCTTGAGTCACCGCGCCCAGCCCCCGAAAATTCATTGTTTTTTTATAATAACCTGGACATGGCAACTTTGCTAAATACATGTATTAATTCTGGTAGGGTTGGTTTTTTTTTTTCTTGTTGAATCATAAAGTTTTCTTTTCTTTTCTTTCTTCCTTTTTTTTTTTGAGATGGAGCTTTGCTCTTGTCGCCCAGGTTAGAGTGCTGTGGCACCATCTCGGCTCACCGCAACCTCCACCTCCCAGGTTCAAGCGATTCTCCTGCCTCAGCCTCCCAAGTAGCTGGGATTATAGGCATGCATCACCACACCCGGCTAATTTTGTATTTTTAGTAGATATGGGGTTTCTCTATGTTGGTCAGGCTAGTCTCAAACTCCCAACCTCAGGTGATCTGCCCACTTCAGCCTCCCAAAGTGCTGGGATTACAGGCGTGAGCCATAGCCTCCAGCCAATCCATAAGGTTTTCTTATACATAATAATGTATATTTTAAGTAAGGGACTTTTACATATGTTCAACCTATATATTTTAACTTTTTTTCCTTATTGTATAGGCAGCACCTGTAGTCTAATCATACATGGAAATGGAGATAATTTATATTCCTATATTGTTGAGAATGTTTTTTGTAGGTCTGTCATGAATGTCCAATATCATATTAGGAAAGCTCCCTCGTATTATTGGGTTACAGATATATATATATATATATATACACACACACACACACACACACACACACACACACACACAGATATATATATGCACACAGATTTATATATATATATATTTATATATATATATAATTTTCCAATCAGGAATGGATGTATATTTTTAAATCCTTTTTTTGCTGCTGTTGACATAATGATTTTTCTGTTTATTTCTCTTAATGTGGCAAATTACCACTATTGGCTTTGATTTTTAAAATATTTATTCCTATGAAAACCTTACATGAGTGCCATGATATGTTATCTTCTCTGTATATTGCTGTATAGAATTTGATTATATTTTATTGACAGTATTTGTGTCTAAATTCAAAAGAGATACTGGCCTGTATTGTTTTTCTTTTATAGTTTAAAATGGATAACCTTTTGGTACTGGGGTTATGCTGGCCTCGTAAAACAGCATAAGAAGTGTTTCATCCTCTTCCATGTTTTGGAATATTTGTGTAATTTTGGTGTTATTTTTTCTCAAGTATTTTATAGACTTTACCAATGAATCAATATGATTCTGGGTTTTTCTTTGTAATAAGGATTTTTTTACATCATCTATTCAATATATTTAATAGCTATACAACTATTTAGATATTTAGTTTTGTTCTTTTAGCATTAGTTTTGATAAGATTTTTAAACTTTATTTTACTGTTTTATTTAATCAGTAGTTGCTCATATTATCCCATCATTATCCTTTTCTTTTCATATGAAGTATATCAATCCTTATTTTATAGCTAGTGTTTGCAATTTATTTTTACCTCTATCTTTTTCATGATCAATCTTGCTAAACTTCACCAATTTTACTAATCATTTTAAAGCACCAACTTTAGGCTTTGAAATTTTCCTTCATTGTTAATTTTATATTTCAATTACTTTGTCCTTTTTTCAAAATTTTATTTCCTCTCCTTATTTTGGGTTTATTTTGCTCTTCTTAAGTTAAAAGCTTCTATCATTGATTTTAGACCTTTTATTTTTGTATTGTATAAACTGTTAATTTCACTCAAATTACTGCTCTTATTGAATTTTGCAGGTTTTTGTAGGATGTGATTTGATTATTATGGAACTAATAATATCCTATAATCCCTCATGTGATTTATTCTTTGACATATAGGATATTTGTAATTATTTTGCTTAATTTCTTACTGTTTACAAACTTTTGTATATGTATCAATGTCTTAATTACGATTAGAGAATACGCTGTTTTATTTCAGTCCTTTAATACATATTGAAAAGGAAAGGGGGATTATGGCAGATGGGAGGCAGAACTAGATTGCAGCTCTGGAAAGAGCAGAATGTGGAGGCTTGCATTGTGAATTTTAGCTCAGATCAATTGCAAGAGCAAACCAGCAACCATAAGAGGACCTACAGAGCAACTGAAGGAGGCAGACTGCTCCTTCAGGACCCTGGAGACACCCCAAATACTGTAAGTGTCCCAACTGTGGAACTGGGAAAGGCAGATCTTCCTCTCCGGAAAGGAACACACACTCCCTCTGGGGAGGCTGAAGGTCTGTTTGTAGGAGATATTTCTGACTTACCTGGAGTTGAGTAAAGTTAGAGAGCCAAGCAAAATACAGGGGTGGATGAAACAGCAGAAGGCCGCTGGGAGCTCGCTGGGTCCCCAAGCAGTCCATTCCTACCTGGCACTACAGGAATCCATCGGGAGGGTGGCCAGTGGAGCAGGAGGTAAAACTTCACAGGGAGAAGGAATTCTCTAGCTGAACTTTGTCACAACTTGAACGCGGCAAGAACCCTCGTGGCCAGAACTGAAGGCTGGGCACAAATCAGCATGCAGACTTCTAAGGCTGGGGAAGAACTAAAGCCCTTTTCTTTTGCAGCTGGGAGGTGGATAGCCCTAGGCAAGTTTTCAAGCCCTCAGCCTGGAAATGGACTCTGGGCTCTTGAAACGAATCCTGGAAACATATCAAAACAGAACCTCTTTAAGGCATAAATCACAGGACCTATGAAACAAAAATACAAGTTAAAAAACAAAAACAAAAAAACAAAACACAAAATACACAGGCAACAAAATGTTCGATGAAAGCAATGGTACCTCACATTTCAATACTAACATTGAGTGTAAATGGCCTAAATGGTCCACTTAAAAGATACAGAACGCAGAATGGATAAGAACTCAACAACCAACTATTTGCTGCCTTCAGAAAACTCACCTAACACATAAGGACTCATGTAAACTTAGAGTAAAAGGGTGGAAAAAGGCACTTCATGCAAATAGACACCGAAAGTGAGCAGGGGTAGCTATTCTTATATCAGGCAAAACAAACTTTAAAGCAACATCAGTTAAAAGAGACAAAGAGGGACATTATGTAATGGTAAAAGGCCTTATTCAACAGGAAAATGTCACAGTTCTAAACATATATGCACCTAACATTGGAGCTCCAAAATTTATAAAACAATTACTAATAGATCTAAGAAATGAGATGGACAACAACACAATAATTGTGGGGGACTTCAATACTCCACTGACAGCGCTAGACAGGACATCAAGAAATTCAACAAAGCAAGAGTGGATTTAAACTATACCTTGGGACAAATGGACTTAACAATACATACAGAACATTTAATCCAACAACCACAGAATATATATTTTATTCAACAGTGAATGCAACTTTCTCAAACATGGGCCATATGATAGGCCATAAAACAAGCCTCAATAAATTTAAGAAAATTGAAATTATATCAAGCACTCTCTCAGACCACAGTGGAATAAAACTGGAAATCAACTCCAGAGGGAACCTTCAAAAGCATGCAAATACATGGAAATTAAATAACCTGCTCCTGAATGAGCATTGGGTCAAAAACAAAATGAAGACGGAATTAAAATTATTTGAACTGAATGACAATAATGGCATAACCTATCATAACCCCTGGGATACAGCAAAGGCAGAGCTAACAGGAAAGTTCATAGCCCTAAACGCCTACATCAAAAAGTCTGAAAGATTGCAAACAGACAATCTAAGGTCACACCTCAAGGAACTAGAGAAACAAGAACAAACCAAACCCAAACCCAGCAGAAGAAAGGAAGTAACCAAGATCAAGCAGAACTAAATGAAATTGAAACAACAACAACAAAAACAATACAAAAGATAAATGAAACAAAAAGCTAGTTCTTTGAAAAGATAAATAAAATTGATAGACCACTAGCAAGATCAACCAAGAAAAGAAGGATGAAAATCCAAATAACTTCACTAAGAAATGAAACAGGAGATATTGCAACTGACACCATTGAAATACAAAAGATCACTCAAAGTTACTATGAACACCTTTATGCACATAAACTAGAAAACCGAGAAAAAATGGATAAATTTCTGGAAAAATACAATCCTCCTAGCTTAAATCAGGAAGAATTAGATACCCTGAACAGACCAATATCAAGCAGTGAGATTTAAATTATAATTTAAAAATTACCAGCACGAGAAAGGCCAGGATTAGACGGATTCACAGCAGAATTATACCAGACATTCAGAGAATTGGCATCAATCCTTTTGACACTATTTCACAAGTTAGAGAAAGAATGGAACCCTCCCTAATTCATTCTATGAAATCAGCATCACCCTAATACCAAAACCAAGAAAGGACATAACCAAAAAAAAAAAAAAAACAAAGCCACTATAGACCAATATCCTTGATGAGCATAGATGCTGAAATCCTTAACAAAATACTAGCTAACTGAATGAAACAACATATCAAAAAGATAATCCACCATGATTAAGTGGGTTTCATACCAGGAGTGCAGGGATGGTTTAACATACACAACTCAATAACTGTGATATACCATATAAACAGAATTTAAAACAAAAATTACATGATCATGTCAATATATGCAGAAAAAGTCTTGGACAATATCCAGCAACACTTTATGATTAAAATTCTCAGCAAAACTGGCATACAAGGGACATACTTTAATGTAATAAAAGTCATATATGACAAACCCACAGCCAACATAATACTGAATGAGGAAAAGTTGAAAGCATTCCCTCTGGAACAAGACAAGGATGCCCACTTTCACCACTCCTTTTCAACATAGTACTGGAAGTCCTAGCTAGAGAAATCAGGCAAGAGAAAGAAAGAAAAGGCATCCAAGTCAGTAAAGAGGAAGTCACTGTTTGCTGATGATACGACCAGCAAACAGGTCAGCATTTACCTTGAAAACCATAAGGACTCCTGCAGAAAGCTCTTAGAATTGATAAAAGAATTCAGCAAAGTTTCCTGATACAATGTACATAAATCAGTAGCTCTTCTATACACCAACAGCGACCAAGCAGATAATAAAATCAAGAACTCAACCCTTTTACAATAGCTGCCAAAAAAATAAAATACTTAGGAATATACCTAACAAAGGAGTCAAAAGACCTCTACAAAGAAAACTACAAAACATTGCTGAAAGAAATCATAGACGACATATACAAATGGAAACACATTCCATGCTCATGGATGGGTAGAATCAATTTTGTGAATGTAGATTGCCAAAAGTAATCTACGAGTTTAGTGCAATCCCCATCAGAATACCACCATCATTCCTCACAGAATTAGAAAAAACAATTCTAAAATTCATATAGAATCAAAAAAGAGCCCACATAGCCAAAGCAAGACTAACAAAAAGAACAAATCTGGAAGCATCACACTACCTGATTTCGAACTATGCTATAAGGCTATAGTCACCAAAACAGCGTGGTACTGTTATAAAAATAGGGACATAGACCAATGGAACAGAATAGAGAACCCAGAAATAAACACAAATACTCAACAGCGAACTGATTTTCGACAAAGCAAAGAAAAATATAAAGTGGGGAAAGGACACCATTTTCAACAAATGGTGCTGTGATAATTGGCTAGCCACATGTAGGAGAATGAAACTGGATCCTCATCTTTCAGCTTATACAAAAATCAACTCAAAATGAATTAAGGACTTAAACCTAAGACCTAAAACTGTAAAAATGCTAGAAGATAACATTGGAAAAACCCTCTAAGAGATTGGCATATTTAAGGATTTCATGACTAAGGACCCATTAGCAAATTCAATAAAAACAAAGATAAATAGCCAGGACCTAATTAAACTTAAGAGCTTTTGCACGGCAAAAAGAACAGTCAGCAGAGTAAACAGACAACCCACAGAGTGGAAGAAAATCTTCACAATCTATACATCTGATAAAGGACTAATATCCAGAATCTACAATGAACTCAAACAAATCAGTAAGAAAAAAATAATCCAGTCAAAAAGTGAGCTAAGGACACGAGTAGACAATTCTTAAAAAAAGGTATACAAATGGTCATCAAACATGTGAAAAGATGCTCAACATCACTAATTATCAGGGAAATGAAAATCAGAACCACAATGGGATATCTCCTTACTCCTGCAAGAATGATCATAATCAAAAAATCAAAATACAGTAGAAGTTGTCATGGATGTGGTTAACAGGGAACACTTCTACACTGATGGTGGGAATGTAAATGAGTACAGCCACTATGGAAAAGAGCGTGGAGATTTCTTAAAGAACTAAAAGTAGAACTACCATTTGATCTAGCAATCCCACTACTCAGTATTCATCCAGAGGAAAAGAAGTCATTATACGAAAAAGATACTTGAACATGCATGTTTATAGCAACACAATTCACAATTGCAAAATCATGGAACCAACCCAAATGCCCATCAATCATCGAGTGGATAAACTGTGGTGTGTGTGTGCGTGTGTGTATATAAAATGGCTGCATAATATTCCATCATATACACACACACACATATATACATATGTGTGTGTATATATATGTATATGTATGATGAAATACTATGCAACCATTAAAAGGAATGAATTAACGGCATTTGCTGTGACCTGGATGAGATTGGAGACTATTATTTTAAGTGAAGTAACTCAAGAATGGAAAACCAAATATCATATGTTCTCACTGATATGTGGAGTTAAGCTATGAGGATGCACAGGCATAAGAATAGTACAATGGACTTTGGGAACTTGCAGGGAAGAATGGAAGTGGGTAAAGAGATTAAAAGAGATAAAAGACTACAAATATGGTGCAGTGTATGCTGCTGGGGTGATGGGTGCATCAAAATCTCACAAATCACCACTAAAGAACTTACTCATGTACTCATGCAACCAAATACCACCTGTACCCCAATAAGTTATGGAAAAATAAAATAAAAAATAAAATGTTATCATGGTACTAGGTAGTTCAGTAGTGAAAAACAAATGTTTACATAGCGATAGTAACAAAAATATGCACTACAAATTTAATTTAAAAAATATATATAGAGAGAGAGAAAAGGAGAGACCAGATTCATTATTTAGTATATATGTAATGTTCCATATATTTCAAATACATATGAATTATTATTAGATAGAGTGTTCTATAAATGTTAATAAGGTCAAGTAGATTGATAGTTTTGAAATCTTTATAGTTGTCAGTTTTTATCTAATTGATTTAAAAATTACAGAGAAACAGATATTACAGTCTTCAATTATGATCATGAGTTTGTCTCTCTTCAATTCTCTGTTTTCTTTATACATTATAAAACTCTTCTTTGAAAAGTATGCACATGCAAGATTGCTATGCTATCAGTTTAATAGCTTCTTTTGTCAATACATTTTTCTTTGTTTTCCTAGATTTCTTAAAGTCTACTTTCTACCATTAATATACTCATAGCATCTTTCTTATTGATATGGGTAGATTTAAGTCTCTCTCTCTATAAAAAGTATATATGTGTATATATGTGTGTGTGTATTTACACACACATGCTTTTTTTGCTTATATACATTTTTTTGTTTGAGTGAAAGTGACAGTCAATGGCAATTTTTGTATTCTAAGTGGAGAGAGAATTCAACTTTTATTTTACTCTCCAAAATATAACAATATACAATTTTCTTGAGAGAATAAAAACCTATGAGTTATGGCCACCCTTCATAAGAAAACTAATCTCATTTACTCTAAGAAGGCTATGTCTACATGGAACCCTCCTCTGTGATTTCATAAGGACATACCATTCCAAAGAAGAAATTTTTGTGTTTAAAAAGTGATTTATTATCTTGGCTATACTGTATTTTGGCTGGTATCTTGTGGGGAATGGGGAAGCAGTAGAAAAAGTCCTTCTATGTTTAGTCTCCTAGAGGCTTCTATTCTGATCATTCACTTTGCTACCTTAGGCACCACTACCTTTGATAAAGAAACGGAAGAGGAGAATGCTATGAATAAACACACACAGTCAAAGATGCCATTTTTTAAAGTTCTACAAAAAGCTTATTTTGCTAATAGAATCTCTCTACTTTGGTGTCACACTTGAGTTTATCTAGTGTTTTTCAAATGCACTTTCTTCCCCTCAAAAAGCCATATTTAAAGAACAACCACAAAAAAAGTACATCAGGAAAAATTCTTCATTCTCTCTGCCAAAATCACATGTACTTTACTGAAATAGACGATGTCTCTTTTTTATATCCAATGAAATATACATTGCAAGAAAATTAAGATAATGTCAAAGTTACCATCAGTTTGTTTTTCACCAGTTATCAACAAGGAAACTTGCTCTTGGGGTGTCGGTTATTTGTCAGCAATTATTAATAGGTATTGACACTGACGAAGTCCCCACCGGGGTTTAGCCCTCAAAATAGCTGAAGACAAAAATCCATCAGTAAGCAGCTGCTGCTATCATGAAGTGCACACTGCAGTTACAATTTACATGGAAGTGTTTATATTAAATATAAATGTTAAAATTACCCAATGGTGATAAAATTGCTTTTTTTTTTTTTTTTTCTTTTGAGACGGAGTCTGTCGCCAGGGCTGGAGTGCAGTGGCCGGATCTCAGCTCGCTGCAAGCTCCGCCTCCTGGGTTCACACCATTCTCCTGCCTCAGCCTCCCGAGTAGCTGGGATTACAGGCGCCCACCACCTCGCCCGGCTAGTTTTTTTTTGTATGTTTTTAGTACAGACGGAGTTTCACCGGGTTAGCCAGGATGGTCTGGATCTCCTGACCTCGTGGTCCACCCGCCTCGGCCTCCCGAAGTGCTGGGATTACAGGCTTGAGCCAACGCGCCCGGCCAAAATTGCTTTTTATTTAATTTTTTTTTTAACTTGCAAGCATATTAATTAGAACAGATGCAGTTTTGTGAAAACATTTTAAAAATCTCAAATTTAAATTAAATCATTATTTGTATTAAGGTTTCACAAAAACATACCTTAAAATTTAAACAACTCCAGAACAAGCATGATACAAATAAGCAATGCTCAGTTTCAATCATCTCATCAATTGTCTTTGGGTCAGTTGGTAACTTTGTTGTTCTTGGCTAGGCCCACTTATGTGTCTGGGGATTAACTAGTCTATTTGCTTATCTAGGTTGCGCACACCTGGGATGACTAGAGCAACTCAGATATACTTCACATTTCTTACCCTCCAGTAGACTAGTCTGGGTATGTTCTTGTGGAACTAATAGAAGAATGAGAGATGACAAGAATCCAATCATATAGGCACATTTCAAACTCCTGTTTGCGTGATATTGGCTAACATTCAGTTGGTCAAAACAAATCACATGACCAAACCTGGAGTCAAGCAATGGGCAAATCCAAGTGAAGTGGCAAAGAACATGGAAACAGGGAGGTGTAAAACATAAGCGATGGTGCAGTGACTCATGCCTGTAACACAAGCACTTTGGGAGGCTGAGGCAGGAAGATGGCTTGAGCCCAGGAGTTTGAGGCCAACCTGGGCAACAGTGAGAACGGGTCACTACCAAAAATATTTTAGAAATTAGCTGGGTGTTCCCAGCAGGGTGGCTCATGCCTGTAATCTCAGCACTTTGGGAGGCTGAGATGGGTGAATCATTTGAGTTCAGGAGTTCAAGAGCAGCCTGGCCAACATGGTGAAACCCCATCTCTACTTAAAATACAAAAAGTTAGCTGGGTGTGGTGGTAGGTACCTGTAATCCCAGCTGCTCAGGAGGCTGAGGCAGGAGAGTCACTTGAACCCAGGAGATGGAGGTTGCAGTGAGCCAAGATCATGCCCCTGCAATTCAACCTGGGTGACAGAGTGAGACTCCATCTCAAAATAAATAAATAAATGAATAAATAGCTGGGTGTGTTGGTGTGCACCTATAGTCCTAGATACTAAAGAAGCGTAGGTGAGATGATTGCTAGAGACCAGGAGTTCACGGCTGCAGTGGGTTATCACTGTGCCACTGCACTCCAGCCTAGGCAAGAGAGACCCTGTCTCAAAAAGATGTTTTTTTTTCTTTTTTTTTTCCAAGGAGGAAAAAAAACACAAAAGTGTAATTAACACAATATTCTGACCATTTAAAGGCCTTAAACTTAAATTTTATCTGCTTTCACATTTCTCATATTTTTGAATATATCTAAAGTCACATGAGAAAATTTATGGTTAATTCAAGATTATTAGGTTAAATAAAATATTTTTTCCATGTCTATTGGCATATCTGCACAATCCATATAGAGGTGATTTAAAAAATTACCTGTGTAAAGGGAAGATTTTGCTGTTGGAAAGCACATAGAATTCACTAGCCTTGAAAACAAATTTGAATGGTCTATCTGGAGTTCTTGGCATCCTATTCTCTCTATAAATGTAAGAATCACTTTTGTCTTTAACATATCAGTTGTTTAGATGAGTATAAAAATAACAGTCACTAATCCAGATGTTTCATAATATCAAATTAATTCAAGAAAATAAGGTTATATCCCATCTCTCCAATAAAGTCACACAATTGAGGACACTAAAAACAATGAGAAAAGAATGTACAGTGGATCAGAAGAACAGAACATAAAGACATAGAAAGAGGTGAAATCACATAAGGATGATGGAGAGGAAATTTATATACAAGAGTTAGTTTTGTGAATGTTATTCCAAATAGTAAGAGTTAAATACTGACTAAAATATTATTATTTTCACAGAAGAGTTGAGGAAGGTAGCAATCATTTAGTTTTCAATCTGCAGCTATAACCAAAGGAAAAAGCTTCTGTTGAAATGTCTAGCTGTGTTTATTTATAATTCATGCAATGTAAATAAAGCAAAATAGAGGAAATATCATGGTAAAAGAAAAAGCTATAATTTTTTTCTTTTTAAAATAGACAAAAAAATTGGCAAATAAAATATAGAATTTCTAAACCATGATTTGTAGAAAAGTGAGATTCTGTATAAATATATATATATACATATATATACAGATAATACATATATATATACAGATTTACATGTAAGACAATTGCTCCACTTTAAAATTTAATAGGTGATATTGTGAGAGATATTAAGAAAACTGAAGATGTGCTATGCATCTTTTTAAATGTACTTGAATAAGTTGGAATGAAAAATTTTTATACATATGTAGATTTGTAGACAAAAGATGATGTCTGACAATGCTACATGATATCAAGAAATAAGCAGAGTACATATCTTAGCAAATTTTGATGCATAAATCAAGATTCTTGACAAATAACAAAAATTCATATCAAAGCATATTTTCTCAAAAGAAGCTTTAATTAACGAAAATATTTAACACTATATATTGGTTTGTTCTTTTTAAAGATGTGTTTAGTGTGAAATGTAGCACATAAAGATAATTAATTAAACTTCATTAAAATGTAAACCTCAATGAATTATCAAAATGTGAACTCATGTAATTTATAGAAAAATCAGGAAATAGAACAACTTAAACTAACCAGAATCCTATCTCACGCTATATCTTAATGATTATCTCCTTCCTGCCGGGGTCTTTAGGATGTTTCTAATGTTTTGTGTCTTAAACTACAGAAGATTCTTAGGATTGTTTATTTTGTATAATCTGATCAAGTTATATACTTATAATTTGTGTACACATTTTATATTTCAATTTTAAAAATGTAACAATGCTTTTTTATCATAAAGTCCTTTAACGCTCCTTAATTGCTAGTTTATTAGGATGAATTTGACACACTATAAGCCCCCTGTACAGGTAAATTTTACCCTGAGTTCTCTGAGCAGCAAAATAACAACAATAGCAACAACATCAAACTAACTAATGATATAAAACAAGTTTTAGAATGAGAGTTTGGGGGATAGAAGTTTGTTTTCTAAAGGTAAAATTTTCTGCTCTCCATCTTTATTAGGATGGAATTTATTCACATAAGTGAGCAAATCAATATTCAAAATTAAGAGGCTATAACACAATAAAGGGGGAAATAACTGGATCAATTTGAAAAGGCCTGAGTTTGCATAATAAGTATTTATTTGAAATCTGTTTGTGAAACGTCTCTCAGTACAAGAACTAAATCTTACACTTGGGTGTATGGACAGCACAAAGTACATCACTTTCATTTGTTCTATGCCAAATAAATCATTGTTGGAAGGAAGGAAGGAAGGAAGGAAGAAGAGCTATTGAGGTACAGTGGCAATACATGAATCTTAGATGTAGGTAGGGCTGAATTGGACCCTGGTTAAACTATATACATATTTTCTGCATCTACAGAAACTTTTTCATCTTTTTAAGTTTTGGGCTTGCAATATTCAGAATCTAAGTAACATCGAGTGAGTTGGAAAAATTAAATGATGCATTTCATGCAAAATTTGTATTTTAATAATGCATCCAAATGTGACCAATGAAAGATAAATGTTAACTTCCCTGTCTCTGAAAATTTTATAATGTGAAAGTGTCTGTTTTTATTGACTTGATGGTTTATTTTGTAAGGATTAATTGAAATGATATCTGTGTATGTCCCTTATAAACCTAAGAGTACTAGGGCTATTATTAGGTGTAAAATTTAAATAATATTTATATTATTCACTGTACACCTGCTTTTCTAGGCTGAGCCAAAATAGAAAAACAGGCCATAAAAAGAGAGGCCAGCAAATCAATCTGTAACGATCGCTAAAGCATCACTGGGGTAGATCCACAGTGCCAGTTATTTTTGGTCTCTATAGTGAACCGTCCCTTCACAAAACTAGCAAATCATGTTTTTCGGACAAGCCTGGTTAAATTAATTTTCCTCTAATTGAAGTTTAATAGAGCAATGGTAAAGTGTGCTCCTAAGTAAGTAAAATTAAAATAACCCCACATCCAAAAACCTTTAATCTGCTTTCACAAAGTGAAAGGATGCAAAATGATTACCCTATATAGAGATCATATTTAGGGCTGTTTTCTAACATATTATATTACTAAGACACATCATTAAACACAACTAGAACTAAACTTTGTAGGCCTCAAATATAATTAATAGCCTTATAATATTGTGTTGGAATTTCTTAGCTCAAACATCTATAAGTTGGGTTTTCCTGAATGAGTGCATTTTTTGCTTGAATCTTTAGTACTTCTGATGTAATCTGAATAATACACATGATCCCAAACCTTCTATACTCAATTTTTAAAATGTGTAAATGTATTACAGACAAATTATATTTTGTTGTTTTGTTTTGTTTTGTTTTTGTTGGTTTGTTTGAGATACAATCTCACTCTGTCTCCCAGGCTGGAGTGCAATGGTGCGATCTTAGCTCACTGCAACCTAGCCTCCCAGGTTCAAGTGATTCTCCTGCTTCAGCTTCCTGAGTAGCTGGGATTACAGGTGCCTGCCACCACACCTGGCTAATTTTTGTATTTTCAGTAGAGATGGGGTTTCACCACGTTGATAAGGCTGCTCTTGAACTCCTGACCTCAGATCATCTGCCTGCCTCCACCTCCCAAAGTGCTGGGATTACAGGCTTCAGCCACTGTGCCTGGCCATTGGAGACCAATTCTTAGAAACTTGTTTTCAGCTTGTTGAATTTATTTATAAAGATAAGAGAAAAATATTAAAATGGTAAATAAGGTTTCTATTTCACAATGTATCAATAAAATATACATATTTTAATACTTTTTTTAACTATTTTTTTCCTCATTTTTCCTGTCAGGTGTAATTGCACCCACCCACCAATTTTAAATACAAGATAATGTCAAAATCGTCAGGAAATTAATAGAAATTTTAAATTCACAAACACATGATATGGAAGATATTGAAAAAACTCTATTAAGTTAGACATTGTCTCCTATTTCAGGAATCCATCTGCAATATTTTAATTAGAATGCTTCTTTCCTTAAAATGCACATTAATTGTGTATGCTATTAAAATCATCCATAACTAAAAATAAATAATGCTGTTTTAAAATATTGCAATGCATTTTCACGACTTGCCTTGCTTATGAACACAGGAATTTGTGCATAAATAATCTTTAAGAAATATATAAATCTCCATACTTCATGAATGAGAAGACTAAATCAAAATAATGTGGCAGTCTGGGTTCGTTTGGGAGATAAACATCACACAGTAGATTAGCAGGGATGTTTGATACAAAGCACTATTAAGTATGGTTAAAAAAAAAAAGAGTATGAATCTGTCAGGTCCGAACCACGGCAATGACCAAAGAACTCTTACAGATGGCCATGTACATGCTGCTAGACGTTGAGGAGAAAGTGGCAGACAAAGAGGTGGAGAAGGCATATAGGCAGAAGGCCCCCTCCTGCTACCCGGCATTCTTCCACTGGCAGCTGAACTCTTCCACCACATTCTCGGGCCTTGGAGGTGCTGACTGATGCTGCAGCCAGGGCTGCGTATGACAAGGTCAGGAAAACCAAGAAGCAGGCAGCAGAGAGGAGCCAGAAACTAGATGAGAAAAGGAGGAAAGTGAAGCTTGAGCTGGAGGCCCGGGAGCGGCAGCACCAGGCCCATGAGAGGGAGGAGGAGGAGGAGTAGGAGGAGGTGGAGGAGGAAGGGGGGGTCGGCGGGGGCCGAGGCGGAGGCGGAGGCAAGCCTGAGCTCCAGGACTCTAGCGCGAGAGATCAAACGCCTGGGCGAAGAGGGTTCCCGGCAGCTGGAGGAACAGCAGAGGCTATCCGGGAGCAGATACACCAGTAGCATGACCGGAGGTTGAGAGGAAAGACAGAAAATACTGAAGGCCAAGGAACCCCCAAACTAAAGCTAAAATGGAAGTGCAAGAAGGGGGCGGGGGTGAGTCCAAAGGTGGCTACTCCAAAGACATTCTCCTATGGCTTTTGCAAAAGTGTGGTGAGGTTCTCAACCTGGTGCTTTCCAGGAAGAAGGCAGGCACTGCTGTGGTGGAGTTTGCGACTGTCAAGACTGCGGAACTGGCGGTCCAGAATGGAGTTGGCCTGGTGGATAACCCTCTGAAGATTTCCTGGTTGGAGGGAGAGCCCCAGAGGACCGTGGGCCCCAGTCACCCAGCACTGTCAAAGGGCTCAGTGCTGTCGGTGACGGACTACGAGGGCGTCATCAGCACGCGCATGCGCCACGCGGCCGAGCTGCGATGACTGATCCCAGAGATGCACCGCGAGACCAAGACGGGCAGATCACGTAACCCTGGCTCCAGCCACCCGCCCGCAGCGTTTTTCTTTAACGTCATCAATAAACTTTTGTTTGTTTGTTTTTAAGAAAAAAAGAAGGAATGGTATAATGTAAAGAAACTCTGTATGGTATCTTAGAGCTGATGCAGAGTACTCAAGGACAAACTTAGAAGGCGTTCAGACTTTATTGGAGAAAATGTGGGTCAGCTCGCTGGATACCAGGGAAGTTCTCAATTTTGGCCAGACCAGAGCAGATCGGAGTTCCTTGGCAAGTGAAAGGCTACCTCCAGGGTACAGGGGATCAACATCTCTAAGCAAGTGTATCCAACGGATTCCCGGTAATTGGTGGGGCAGGAGATCTTTAGAGCGGACAGTCTGTGGGGGCTCCGGTTTCCAGAGAGTGCCGTGGAAAGATTATCACCAGACAGAGGCTGCAATGTCACGGAGGGACAAAGGCTGGGCAGGTGACTGGGACAGGCTCTACTAGCTATCCTCACCCCCTCCTTCGGACACCCAGCTCACACAGGGAGTCTCTACTGCACTGTTCCTCAAGCACCCTCCACTGCTCGTACCAAAGGAAAAATTATTTAAAATATTCTGTTTTAGAGCATATGTTGAAATGTGCATTCAGAGCTGAGAAATAATAAACTGACGACTGACACAAATGATTATTAGGTATACTTTAAGTCATTTTTAGTCATCCGAGGAGAAAAAAAGTCATCAATGAACTGCATGGAAATAAAAAAGTCAAGTGATAAAACCGTAACTAAATAAACCCAGATTGCCACATCATTTTGATTTGGTTTTCTCATTCATGAAGTATGGAGACTTACATAAACCTTACAGATAATTTATGATCAAATTTCTGTCTTCACAAGCAAGTGGCTTAGTTCTAAATGCAAACATATAATTCCAAGTATAATTTAAATACTAGAAATTCCTCACAAAATTGCTATACCAGATTTTCAAATTATGGGCAGGAATACTAACTGAGATTGCATCATTCATTGGGATTTATAAGTTCACCCAACAAGCCTAAGCAGATTGTATTCACATACTGATAAATTTAATTATGGCAGATGAGTGGTTCTTAAATTTATTTTGTCATTTGTCCTTTGTTTTGCTATGTCTTGTGCTTCCTTAACTACCTCTAGTTCAAAATTCATACTCGTGATTTCAAATTCAGGCTTCTCAGAGTTGATGTTTATTGGGCTTCACCTGAGCTATTTGAACATATTCAGTAAAATCATTATGTTCCCAATATATATGTAATAAAAGAATTTGTCTAGTCTTTCTTATTGTCTGTTACTGAAATAGTGGTAGAGGGTGTGGAAGGAGAGCTGGGTAATTCCATTACATTTTTTTCTCCCAGAACACAATAACTGACATGAGTTGCCTGCTACCCTGGCCCAGTCAGGTTTCCCTTCCCACTACCTACAAAGCTGTCTCACCCTAGACAGATTTGGATCAAATAGAAAAAATAATAATAAAATTAAACAAGAAATAGGCAGTGAAATTTAAACAAACAGGATATGATGCTTCTTTAGCTCAGAGAAATATATAGAGCAATCAATAGAAACAATCTAGTAGAAGAACATAAACTCATTACACTAAGCACTGATGAGAATCGGAAACAAGCTTCAATCACTGGAAAGCTTCCAGACTCGTTTCTAGGTGACGACTTAGTCAAATCACCAGTCAGATGTTCTTATGAATCTAGCAATATTTTGAACTGTACTTGCTTCAGATGAATGAAGGAAAGATAAATTAAGAAGTATCCGCTTATTTATTTGGAGAAATGTAGACTTTGTGTGTAAAAATCAGCAATAAAATTTCCTAATATTTAGTAAGTACTCAAAATATTATGTCATCAGTTACATTAAAAAAGCCACTTTAGTAGAGACGGTGTTTAACAGAAACCCCATCTGTTAAGTTTAACAGAAACCCCGTCTCTACCAAAAATACAAAACTTAGCCGGGCGTGGTGGTGGGTACCTGTAATCCCAGCTACTTGGGAGGCTGAGGCAGGAGAATTGCTTGAACCTGGGAGAAGAAGGTTGCAGACAGAGCAAGACTTCATTTCAAAAAAAAAAAAAAAAAAAGAAGAAAGTAATCAGTGTGTCAGTGTGTCATTTAGAAAGCCTCCCTACAGTATTTCCCAACATTTATCTCGAGTAAATTTTTATACAAATCCCCACAAATTCTAATAAGAATCTGAATAGTTAACATTTGATTTTAATATCTTTAAAATGCTCTTCCATAATATATTGTTAAACCATTCCCACTTGCAAATTTTCTTTCAAACATGTATTTACTTATAAGACCATGTTAGCCAACTGAATTAGCATAAATATCATCTGAACTAAAGATAATAGAAATAAATTTCAGGCATTGAAAATGTATGCGGAAAGACCCCAGAATGACCACAAAGGATATAGATGGTACAATTGAATATTTTTCATCCCTTAGAATAACTAGCTTGTAACTCATTCAAAGTTTCTTTTTGTTTTTACTGTGCTCTCTATTGCATTAAAGAAATCTTCTTACAACAGTCTTTCTTTTAAAAAGTTACTTTATTTGGTTTAATGTCAATTAGGGTTTTTAAAAATTAGTTTCTTTTCTAGTTAATTCATTGTAGACATTCTTTATTTTCCTTAGAAAGTTTTGCCTCAGGGTTGCATGACATTGCTACTATATTATAGGATATAAATAGAACTGCAGTCTCCCTTTCCTCTCAACCTTTATAAATTCATTTCTAATGACTGAAGAGCATGCAGCAGCACTCAACAATATATCAGAGTTTTTTGCAAAGTCCTTATTTTCAGCATGAAAAAAGAACTCCAAATTGGGCCCCATTACTTATAGTTCATTTATTTGCTGGATTAGAAAGAAAAAAATGAATAACCTCATTATAGCTCAACTTTGTCTTACACATACATGAAATCTTTCATCATTATGATGAAGCAGTTATCTTGAGCAAAAAAATGAAATTATTCTTTTAGCAGACTGTCTTCCTCTCTACTTATTAGGTTCTGTTAAAAGTACATTTCTTATAAAAAATGCCAATGTCTGATTGGATTTTCAACACACTACATTGAACTCACTGCATATTAAATTGAGTTTTCCAAATTCTCTTTTTCCTCATTCTATTTTTTTTTGTTTTGTTTTCAACTTTAGGAAGTACTTAGAATATGTTCTATTCTATTTGTATCTTAGAAGTTCTACCTTATTATAGGTTATATTAAGCCAGAAACTGGACTCAGTGAATATGATTATTAAATTACTGTATTTCAAGAATTATATATATTTATTTTTATGTTAGCAAATAGGGAGATTGGCTTGAGGCCATGAGTCTGAGACAAGCCTTGGCAACATAATGAGAACCCCCAATCTCTACAAAAGATTGAAAAGTTAGCCAGGCTTGGTGGAGGACCCCTCTGGCCAGCTACTCCAGTGGCTGAGGCAAGGATCCCTTAAACCCAAGAGTTTGAGTTTACAGTGAGCTATGATTGCACCACCGCACCCCAGCCCTGGTGACAAAGCTTTAAAAGTAAATAAATAACTAATCAAATTCTTCTTTGAAACAAAGTATGTACTCATGAAAATGTATTGTGAAGAAACTAATAAGGCTGACTTTATACTCAGCAAGTAATTAAGGGAAGTACAGTGAAGACAGAAGGCCAAACTAAATGTATCCAAAGAAATCAATGTAGTTACACACTCAGATAGCAAACACACATGGTACAGCAATAGCTAAACATAACTTTAAATGACTCATTTAGTTTTATCTCATCTTACAAAAAGTATATTTAATTAGTTAAAATTTATTAACTATGGAGGCCATTTGAAAAATCAAAAATAAATAAATAAATTTGGTATACAAGATTATGTCTTCAATCACTTCAATGATTTGCAATATATTAGCAATAAAGTCAACATTTTATAAATCATGGTACATCACAGAGCTTTAAAACAGACATCAATTAAAAGTAAAACAAAAGCAGTGTTGTGTTGAAAGTAATAGTAATTAAATATATATTTTACTCACTTGCAAAAATGGCAAATAGTCTTTTTTTCTTACTTTTAGTCTTGATTCCCATTTTTGACATTTTTTAATTATAGATATTTTCAGATGTACACAAAACTACAGAAGATGGTAAAATCAACCATCATGGCCTATTCTTGCTTTCTTTCTTTTCACAGGTTCATTTAAACACAAATCCAATCAGGCAGGATGGTTCACACCTGTAATCCCAGCATTTTGGGAGGTCAAGGTGGAGAGGATTACTTGAGTCCAGGAGTTCAAGACCAACCTGGACAACATAGTGAGACCTTGTCTCTACAAATCAATTAATTAGCTGAGCAAGATGTTGTGTGCCTGTAGCCCCAGCTACTTGGGAGGCTAAGGTGGAAGGATCACTTAAGCCGAGGAGGTTGAAGCTGCAGTGAGCCATGATCATGCCATTGCATTCCAGCCTGGGCAGCAGAGAGAGACCTGGCCTTAAAAAATACATATAAAAATAAGTAAGTAAAAAACAAATCCCAGACATCATATGTGATAGATAATACTTCAACATATTTGTAAAACCAACATCATAGTCAAAAAATTATAATTTCTTAATATTATCTAATAATGCCAGTCTGTAGTCTCAATTAAATGTTTTAATTTTCATACAAATGCATTCTTTATAACATTGCTTTGTTTTAATCAAGATCCAAATAATTTTTTATCTTCATTGGCATGACTTTTAAAATCATTTTTAATCCCACTGTTGTTTAAAACTGTTTTATTGAAGCACAACCAACAATGTAAGAAACTGTACATATTCAAATTATACATGAGATTTGTCATACATTCACATCCATAAAACCATCACAATCAAGGAAATGAATAAGTCCAGTTCTTTCTAATCAAGTAAGATGAAATATCTTTTTTTTTCTCTATAGCCATTTATCTCCCCTCCCATTCCCCATCACATACTTGTTGAGGGACACTCACCACGTATTTGTTAAAGACATCCAGTCTGCTGCAGTAAACACTTGCTGTCAGTGCCCATATATTTGGACTTCACTTTAAAAAATGTAACCAGTGTCTATTTCTTTGCCTGGGGTTTCCTTCAAAGCTTTACAAAAGGTAGTCTAATCCGGGATGACAAACTGGAATTAAGGTGCCTATGATAGAAGTATAAACCAAGGAGTGACAGCTGGTGGTGCAGAAACACCTCAGTTCCCTGGCTCCTTGGATGGAATGTCTCTGAAGAATACTGTGTTCCCTTTTTCCTAGTGTTTCCTGGTGCGATGGGATTAGGCCTTGTTTCTCCCTAATGATAGCTTGTTCATATGTTGGCTTTATGGCTGTCTTCCTTCTCCTCTCACTTTACCACTCCCCATCCATGGTCCATGTACAATAGTCATTGCTTAAGGATCTGTTTCTGGGGAACACCAATTAAGACATTTGTCTTACAGATCTTCTCACTTTCAAGGTTTGGTTAATTCCTGAATTCATTTAACATTCCTCTAGTCCCCTTATTACCTTAAACTCATAGTTATGCTAGATGTTTTAGTAGTTAAGAATGCTTTTCTTTTGGCCATAAATACTTAATAAGTGGGGCTTATCTTCATATTAATAACATGTTATATTTTATTACATATTGTATAGGTTTTATCACATACTATATGTTGCACATCATGTTAATAATAACTTTTGGGGGTATACAGGAAAAATTTACAAGATGAAAATCTGGGAGAGTGAATTGCATTATCAGCACTATAGAAAGTGATAATACGGACTTAACTTTTCATAGATAAAGCACTAAAATAAACATTATCCTTTACTTACAGTATATCTTTGAAGAGATTTTGTAGAATTACCCCAACTAAAATTTACGCATGAACATTCAGTAATTATATTGGAGAAAGTCTTTCAAAGTGAAACCCATAACATATTTTAAAATCAATGTTTTAAAATAAAGAGTTTAACTTGAATGGACTCAATGAATTTTATTTAATATTCCACAGTAATGTTCATTTTACTTACAATAAAAGCATTTTAAGGTAGACAATTTGAAATCAAATATTTATAAGTGATTAATTAATCCCAATTACATAAACAATAATAAATAATCTTGTAGTCATAACATTTTTAAACTATGTACTGCATAGCCACTTTCAGAAAGTAAATTATTGATGGGGCCACAAATCCCAAATCTAAAATATCTGTGAGAGAAAGTGAAAAACTTTCTGTTTTTTTTTTTTTTCCACAAGTTATAATTTTGTACACCAAAAATGGTTGGCTGTGTGATAAAAGGTCATTCATTTATTTATATTTTTTATTCATGGCACTTAGGAAAGGGTTAACTTGATAGCTTGAAGCTTAATAGCTTGAATGGATATAGTTTTATTAAAACAGAGCACTAATGGAATTAAGGTCTTGATTAAATCTCATTTATTTCTCTAATGTATTTATAGTTTTACATACATTTGTCATTGTATATTTATGTTGATATTGTCAACGTTACACATTCATTGTGAGAAGAGTGGAGCTATCGACTATTCAGATGCACTCTGGCATGCCTGCAATTTGTCCACCGCCATATATTCATAAACATGCTTTCACAATGAAAATAACATTCCTCATTACCTGCAATAATATTTCCCCTTGACTTCTTGCATATTGACATTTGCTATTTACTACTAGTTTTTTAGCCACCTCATTTAACTACTCTCAAGTTTTCCAGATATTTTTCATTGTTAAATTATTAGATTGGTGCAAAAGTTATTGCGGTTTTTGTCATTGACAGTAAAGGTAAAAACCACAATAACTTTTGCACCAACCTAATATTTAAAGTTTAGTGGTCTGTGAGATACAACAGAATCTAATTCACTTTTCTTTACTACCCCATTTTACAGATTGTGGAGCTAAAATATAGAGAGATTAAATTTTAGACCATAAGAAGCAATGGTTTGTCCATCCAACAAAATTTATTGACTGCCTAATTATGTGCTAGACATTCTTCTGGATGCTAAAGGTAAATCAGTGAATAAGATGAGCAAGGGCTCTAGTCTTTCAGAGTTTAAATTCTAGTTAAATGGAGAAAAAGCAACAATGAATAATGAGAACAATTTTTTTTTTCAGATAGTAATAAATTATAAGAAGATAGTGATGGCCTTCAAATCATATTGTTCAGAGAAAAAGGAAGAGTCAAAGTTAATACTTCTTCTTTATGGAAAATAACAGCATGTAATGTAGAACTATAAAAACACAAGGATTGAAATGATTGCGTTTAAAACCATAACTGAGACCTCAAAAAATACAGTAAGGCAGTGGCGGCCGGGCGCGGTGGCTCAAGCCTGTAATCCCAGCGCTTTGGGAGGCCGAGACAGGTGGATCACGAGGTCAGGAGATCGAGACCATCCTGAGCTACACGGTGAAACCCCGTCTCTACTAAAAAATACAAAAACTAGGCGGGCGAGATGGCGGGCGCCTGTAGTCCCAGCTACTCGGGAGGCTGGGGCAGGAGAGTGGCGGGAACCCGGGAGGCGGAGCTTGCAGTGAGCCGAGATCGCGCCACTGCACTCCAACCTGGGCGACAGAGCGAGACTCCGTCTCAAAAAAAAAAAAAAAGGCAGTGGCTTCATCTTTTCAGCCATATGGATGTGGTGGCCATTCCAAAATTCATTATAGTAATATAGCAATTTGTTTTAATGTAAATTTACTTACCTAAATGTTTGTTCCATGTTATTTCAAAATATTGATTAAATTTCTAATTAGTTTTGTCATGACTTTCTGACCTATATTTCACAATATTCCAAAATTATACATATTCCCCAAACTGATTATCTTGGCTGTTGATGTTAGTAACAGATGCTATATCTCTGTAGACTTGCTTTGCAATTTATCATAGAAATTGATGGCCTGATAACCTGATAACTTAATAGAGTGACTGTTTTTCAGCAGCGAAACCTTTTGTTTAAATGAAACTTTACCTACATGCCCCATATCTGAAATAGGTTGAACTGGAGCTCTTTGCTGATAAATCAATCCACCCCTCTTGCTCTCATTTTTTCCTCTGTCCATCCAAAGATGATTCAAAGTAATCTTGACAGAACATCCCCTGTGCATTGCAGCATGTAACTTAAAAGTATTTCCTAATCTAATGAGATGCCTTTTAGATTGTAGATGCCTATTGCAGGTCTATTTCCATAGGCGTTATAAAATTATTATTAAAAATCATTGAACAAATATTTTTCAGGTAGGAAGAAAAATTTTAGTATCTTTGAAATGAAATTATTAGAAAAAAATTTAGATAGGTTTGTTCTTTAATATTTACTCATAGCAACATTGAGCAATTCTAATGTCTTAATCACTCTATGAAGCTCAGTTCATGCTTCTGAGAATGTACTGACTGCCTAAGTTATTGTCTTTGGGCATTTTTACAATGAATTGGAGAATTCATAAATTCCTCTTACACTGATGCTAAAATCCATCATTTTCCTTGTATTAGAAAAGAAAAGCTAATCATGTTGCCATTTTTACTATTATGTTTATGTTTCTATAACTGAAGTAGTTTTGCAGTATTAACTAAATTTTCAGAAATGCTTCTGAATTACTAATTTAAAAAGCATGGTGCTACTGTAAAAAAGCAATGTACTCATGATTGTATTTTGTAACAAAGTTTTCAGTTTAAAATAACTCTACTTTTTCATAGATTGTTACAAAGTTATAGCCTTACTACAATTTTGTAAAGAATGCTTTTCTTTTCTGGTGTTTGCTTAGGATAATGGCCTCCAGCACCATGTCTTCACTTTTAAGTGGAAGCTAAGCAGCAAGAACACATGAATACTAGGAGGGAGACAACTGTCATTGGAGCCTATTTGAGGGTGAAGGGTGAAAAGAGGGGGAGGATCAGAAGAAGAATACCTATTGGGTACTATACTTAATACCCAGGTACTGAAATTTTCTCTACACCAAACCTCTGTGACACACAGTTTACCTGTATGACAAACCTGCACATGTAGCCTTGAACCTAAAAAAAAAGTTAAAAAATAAATACATGAAATAGAATAAGAATTAAAATAATGACACACACTGCTGTGCGTTTAAAAAATCATTTTTGAAACGTCTTGTATGTGTGGAAACTTCTGTTTATAGGACCAATGGTTGTTTTAAAATTCCTCCACCTCTAAAGTGTGAATACCACTAGGCATCTTTAAAAAAATGGGCATTTTTTCCAGATATGATGCACTGCCTTCTCTTTCACTTTTTCAGGAGATTCGATGTTAATTGCTTCCTAGAGTTAACATCAGCCTCAGGAAGGAGTTGCTGCTAAGCAATGTATGTGTAATAAGGTATCCTCCAACAAGCTCCACATGCTTTCGTGGTTCATTGGTCTTTAGCTGTCTTATATTTCCATTGATCCTGATATTTAGATTCCATTAATTGCATTAATAAATTATAGCACCATTTATGTGCTTCTTTAGCCATTACTTTGAAAATGCATGTCCAGAGATTTAAAAGCTGCTTTTAAAATTGAGACAAGTGAAAACTGTCCTGTAAATATTGTTTGGACTCTATAACAAAGAGATGCATAAACAGAAAAATACTTTTTAAAACAGCAAATTAGACTTTGTCTTAGGAGAAAGACCAGTGAACCTTGGTGATGGGCCAAAATGTAATTTCAATATACTGCACTTGAACTAACACAAGTTTCTCAGTCTTTATATTATTTTCTTTTGGTATAAAACATAGTTTCATGTTTCTTCTTTTTGTTTTAATAAACAGTTTTTCTTTATTTCAAAAAGCTAGATTAAAGCTTTTCTGCAATAAATTATGTCTCACAGAATAAAAACATGATAGTATCCTTTTTTTTTTTTTTTTTTTTTTACAAATTCTGAGACTTGCATGTGAGCTTGCCAAGGTGACACATTAACAACAAAAGCCCTTAATGAATGCCCCAGGTGGAATAATTCCATTTTCCCTGGATTATTTTCACAACATTTTAGAAGTCCAATAAATAGTTTGTTATTTAAAATAAAAGTGAATGCCTCAACTCTGCATTTACATTTGTGGTATTCTTTTGAGGCTTTTATATTCCCCATATTTCTTAAGCCCTGGCATTTAGAAAATGATGTAACATAAAGAAATTAGTCTAGTGATACATGAAATTTTTCATGGCAGGTGCTGCCAACACCTACAATTTCATTCTGTTTGTGCTAAATATTTGTTTAATATATAAATAGAGCAAGGCCTTCATTTAGAAGATGTTGCACTGTACGGGTCAGGAATAATCTAGAATGAGTCACAGGAAACAAAATCATCTTTTGAACTGAAAGAGTTTTTAAACGTAAGGATGGTTTAATATTGCTCACTTTTTAGAAATCTGTATATATATTTAAATTTAGAATTTATATATAGTGTATCTGAAATTCATTTCTGAAATAAAAGATTAATGTATAAGTTTTAATAGCTACCAACATAAAAGTGAGTATATCTATTTTTAGGGTTAAGGAGATATTTGTTGCAACTATTTATTTATTTATTTTTTATTTTTTATGAACTAGAGGTGCAATAATTACACAGGTAAAAATAGGCCAGTCCTGGTGGCTCATGCCTGTAATCCGAGCACTTTGGGAGGCCGAGGCAGACAGATCACGAAGTCAGGAGTTTGAGACCAACGTGACCAACATGGTAAAACCTTGTCTCTATTAAAAATCCAAAAATTAGTTGGGCGTGGTGGTGCATGCCTGTAATCCCAGCTACTCAAGAGGTTGAGGCAGGAGAATAGCTTGAACCTGGGAGGCGGAGGTTGAAGTGAGTCGAGATCACACCACTGCACTCCAGCCTGGGTGACAGAGTAAGTCTCTGTTTCAAAAAAATCTATCTATCTATCTATCTATCTATCTATCTATCTATCTATCTATCTATCTATCTACCTACCTACCTACCTACCTATCTATCTTGAAATTTCAGATGATCTGTTACTATTTAAGGATGCTTTCTTTAATGTAACTATAAAGGAATGTAAGTAATCTTTAGGATGAAATAATGAACAAATATCACAACAAATGTTCTTTGTCTAAAACTATAACTCTTTTGTTATAAAAATGATAATTATTTTCAACTAACAATATATTAATAGGGTACATTTCAGGGGGTAAATGTGCAGGTTTTTTCCATAGAGTTTTTGGTATAGTGGTGGGCTTTGGGTTTCTAGTGCACTCATCACCTGAAAAGTAATCATTGACCAAAAATGACCAAGAGGTCATTTTTCAGCTCTCACCTTCTTTCCACCCTCCTCCTTTTGGACTCCCAGTGTCTATTATTTCCATCTGTAAATCCATGT